>NC_079165.1:59170393-59362893 GCF_947568905.1 Ostrea edulis
GGATAATGACTCCGATCTGAATGGATAATGACCGAGCATTAAGATTGGCTACAATCTAGCTATTTGATTGGTCAATGTATTGGTACATGTAGCTTTCAATCCACTTCTGGATTTACAGCTTTAGCTCAAATAAAGGAATGTATAAAAATGTACGTATCACACAGAGATAATATTCATCTCGTTTTATTACCCGTGGGTCAATAAAATTTTGTCCTCGCATACAATAGACATTGGACAAGTTTCCAAATACTTCTTAATATGAGCATTTCAAATGTTTACAAGATATATATAACAAATTCAACCTGTTTTACACCTGTTTTCTCAGGAAAAAAACCCAAGTACACTAATTTGAACACATTATCGTAACACGTCAACGACAAGAAAATCTTATATAGCACCAAATATGTCCTTCACCAGCTGCATCTCCTCATAGTCTTTCCCATTCTCTGTCCACCTTGTAATTCACCAACAAGTTTTCTTTTGAACTGGTTGCAATGTCTGAGTTCCCATGACAACTCTTTCAATATTGTCAAGACGACTTTATTATAAATCAAACATAGATGGATGCAAATTTACGGCCATACGTCGGGGTGGCAACTTGAAGTTGCATGCTCAATTTGCACTACTGTCAACGATTGACTGGCCACTGCAAATAGTGATGCTGTCTTGGATGACGGAATTTCACTTTGCGGGACTTTATGTGTCACTACTGATACAATCAGTAAATCGTAACATGGTACCTCCAGTACTGAAGGCAACACCAGTTTTGACGGTGGAATAAACACCTTAACAGATTGTTCGGCTTCCTCACAGTCAGACTTAGTAAAAGCTCCCCTTGGTGAGTCCGCATCACTGTCGGTACTTTGGTCTCCCAAGATGTCACTGAGATTATCTGGGTAATATTTAGTCTACTCTCCATCGGACTGATTGGCATTAGTCTCCTCGTGCCGTTTCCGATGCCTAATCAAATTCGCCAGTCTGTTTGTACGGTAAGTACAAGTGCCTGCTGTACAAGTGTACCTTCTTTCCATCTTTTGCAAACCACAGCTTGCTAAATGCTCCTTCACGACTCTCTGATCATACGTGTTAAATGGACACATGGGGCACATAAGTTCTTTCCTGGGAGTGTATTTTTGTGTTTTGATGTATCTCCTGCAAAAGAAATACATGTAACATAAATTTCAATGTTCTATATATTAATCTGAAAGTCACTTTGGTGGTTTTCTTAATAATGCTTCCGCAATTACACATTTTTTTGTTTAGGCTTTCGTCCATTTGCTCATAACTCTTATCGTTATTCTCTTTGTACCTACCACATAGGATTAGGGGTTAGAGCGTTCGCCCCGTATGCGGAAGGCCGGGGTTCGAATCCGGGCCGCAACATACCCAAGTCGTTAAAACAGGCAGGAACAGTTCCATCGCCAAACGCTCGGCATCAGGTGTTAATGTCATGGGTCCTCGGAGATGACCTGAAAAACGGATGTCTCGTGTCACAGTGGGTGTGGCATGCTAAAGAACCCTCACTGCTCAATGACCGTAAGCGCCGAGCAAAGGCCTAAATTTGAAGCCCTTCACCGATCTTGGTGACGTCTCGATATGAGTGAAAATTCTCTCGAGAGACGTTAAACAAGATCTCGTGTGACAATTCTTGCCTTCTTTTGAGAAACATTCTGTTCACATGTATAACTTGGGATTTACCCTTTAAACAACACCTAAATCTGACAGTTTTGCGTAAAAAAGAAATGGACCTCCCCAAAGCTGTGTAAACGTTGGAGGTTTTTCAACTTGGTACCTGGGAAAATACACTTAAACGTCACCACCGGGTGTGAATGACTGCCAATAGAGTTTCTGTTCATGCAGAGACTTCTGTCGCGGAATAGATATTGCTGTGTGCTGTATCACAAAGCTGTGAACAGCTTTAGCTTGTCTTTCAGCTCACATGCCCAATGATTTGCAAGAATGTTCCTCTTTGAATTGAGCATTCGATACATACATGTAACCTCAAGAGGAGTTACCACTTCTCCTCCAAATATTAGATAGTTTGGTCTAAACTGGTCGCGGTAGCTCAGTGATAAAGCGTTCTCTTCGTAACCGGGAGGTCGTGAGTTTGAGTCATGATCGCGTCAAATCTAAGACGTTGAAATAGGTAGTGATTGATCCTTCGCCAAAACGCTCGGCATTTAGAAGTGAGAATCACGGGTCTTTCGTATATGACCTTAAAACGGAGGTCCCGTGTCGTGGCAGGCGTTGGCACGATAAAGAACCCTCACTGCGACGGCCCTGAGATGCTAAGCATACATGTAAGTCTGAATTTGTTGTACTTCACCTACAGCTGGTGATGTCTCAGTAGGAGTGAAAAATTCTGGACAGGACGTAGAATAATCAATCAATCTGTAGTCTCCGGTTCTATAGATATTTATGCCATCATAACGAATGGGAGAGACTCGTCCCAATTCTCCTGATTCTTATACCACAAGGTGCAAAACATTGAGAGCAGTGTCTTATCTGATTAATCCCATCTGATTAGGGATAGTAGGGCGTCGTACGAGTCTTTAATGTTCAGAAATTTGCATACTTCTGTGAATACTAGTAATTGCTTCCCTTGGTCTGCATGTGTAATACATGGAACTCCTAATCTTGCAGCAAATTTGTTTGCAACTATATCTGCGACTGTTGTTGCTTCCATATTTGGAATAGCAAATGCTTCAACCCATTTGGTGAAGTAATCAGAAACAACTAAAATATATCAATTGTTTCTGTCGGTGCGCGGGAGTTCTCCTACGATGTCCATTGCTATGTGTTCCATGGGTATTCCAGTTCTTACAAGCTGCACTGGAGCTCTCAGAGATTCGTTATGTTCAGACTCTTTGATTTCACACAGATCTCACAACCCGCTATATACTGTCTGACATCTCTTTATAGTCCAAGTTAATAGAATGCTTGCCTTATTTTGCTTAAAGTCTTTGTCACTCCAAGGTGACCTGCGGTCTTGTGGTTGAGTACATATCGTCTCTTCCTGAAAGACACTATATCTTGGAGGGTGGATCCGTCTTTATCAGTCCATTGTCTGCGGAGCAGATCACCCTAGCCTCCAAAATTGCTCTTTGGGACCACAGAGACTTCAGTATCGATCCTCCCGACGATAATTTCAGGGGTTCTGGTCTCACCTTTCAGGGGTTCTAATCTCACCTTTTGTTCCAACCAACTCTTTACTTTGCTACTTTTGATGTCTTTTCCCGGGTGCTCAGAAAGATGTTTCTCCTCTTCATTGTCACCAGGAGTCATTTCCAAAGTGCTACCGGTACACCCTGTAAATGTGTTATTTGCATCATTGTACTCAGGCATGAGTATACATTTCTTGCATGCTTTCCAGCTAAGCGCATCTGCATTACAATGTCGAGAATTTTGTTTGTGTTTCATATTGAACATTGCCAAAGTCTTAAGCCACTTTGCTCACTGTCCTTCTGGATTCTTGAAGTTCTTAAGCCAAGGCAATGATATTTGATCTGTTCAGACTGTAAATTCCCTACCATACATATAATGTCGAAAGTACTTAACATAAGTGGCCACCAATAAAAGTTCTTTACAAGTCACATAATACTTTTCTTCTGTTTTGGGGAGGATTCGACTCGCATAGGCTACTACTCGCTCTTTACCCTCAATCATCCGAGTAAGGACTGCTCCAATACCACTGTCCCTTGCGTCGGTGTCCAATATAAATGATTTTCCAAAGTCGGAATATGCTAGAATTGGTGAATTTATAGGGTGGTATTTCGAAAACCTAACATTCTCTTGTCCATACGTTGTTCATGCTTTTTTCGAGTCAATTGGTGTAGCGATTTGGCTACTGTGGCAAACCCCCTGATAAATCGTCGATAGTAACTGCAAAGACCCAAGAACCATCGAAGCTTTTTTTCTAAAGTAGGTTCAGTTCAAGTCTTGATGGCCTCAGTTTTCTTCGGATCTGTTTATACATATAGTTCCGAGATGTGTCCCAAGTATTCAACTTCTTTGGCACTTTTTAGCTTTTTTATTTTCAAGCAAGCAGATAATAACCTTGTAAACGCCATCATTTCATCAAATGATTTCCTGAGTACAATTATGATTGATGGATTGATTGTTTTTACGTCCCGTCAGTAATTTTTCACTCATATTGAGACGTCAGCACCTGCAGGTGAAGTACCACAAATTTAGACTTATGGTTAGTGCTGGTGAAAGCGCAATCACTACTTGTTTTTACGTCTTAGGTTTGACGCGACCATGGCACGAGCGGAGCTAGAACTCACGATCTCCAGGTTACGAAGCGAACGCTTTACCACTGAGCTACCTAGTACGACTATGTCATCTAGGTACACCAAACAAGTTGTCCATTTAATGTCGCTTAGGACAGTATGCGTGAGTCGTTCAAATGTTGCTGGTGCATAACATAATCCAAATGGCATTACCTTAAACTTAGAAAAACCCGCCTTTGGTTATGAATGCTGTCTTTACTCGATCCTCAGCCTCCATTTCCACATGCCAGTACTCTGACAGTAGTTCTAGAGTAGAAAACCAGCTTACTCAAGCCAGGTGCTTTAAAATATCATCTATGCGAGGTAACAGGTATGCGTTCTTGTTTAATTTCCTATATTCGACACAAACATTATTGCAAAATCTTGTAGTGCTGCTCCTTTTGCATACTAGAAAGACTGGTAATGCCCACAGATGATTTTTCTGTAACATTTCTTTCCAACATGTCATCTATGTGTTGGTTCATGGTGTCCTCGAGATGTACAGGAGTCATTCTGAGTTGCTGTCTGATCGCAACTTTCGATTCTGTATCGATTTTGTGTTTCATTAAGCTGATGCGTCCCAGGTTTTTGTAAGTGGACGCGAATAGGAATGAATGCTATGCAAGCGCAAGTAAGACATGCGTATGAGCACTCTAAAAATTCTGTAAGTGAGGTGGAAGTTTTCTTGTGTTGGTTTGCTTTTTATTGACATGAGTGTCATGTCAACAACTGACCCGAACCTTAGAAGTTTTAAGTCGTTTGTAGTGTTCATAATGCGAACAGGGACCTTGTCTGTATTTTGTACCAGCACATTACAAACTAGTCCTCTTTCAGATGCAAGGAACTCCTCGTCTGGTTCAATTAAACGCACTTCTGGTAGGTTAGCATCATTGGCTTTGACCACATTGCAGTAAGTGACGATTTGACTTCTCGATGGTATATTTATGTTTCCAGCCACTGCAATCCTGCAGGACCCATAATGTCCAATTTTTAAGAAATGGATTGTTTCCTCCTCAATGATCATCTATCGCTCTGACATTTCGATGTGCGGTTCTTTCTACTTATGACGTCCAGTCCTACAACTTCATCCATACTGATGACCGCAATTATTGAGTGCAGCAATTAGAGCAATCATCTCTGTCAAGTAGACAGATATATTGTCCGTTCATTTATACCCCTCCTCTTGGGGTTGGTGGGGGTCATAAATGGCTGCATCCATTTTGCCTGTGGTGGGTTCTTTGTTCCCATCAGTGTAGACTATTGGAACCCTTGATAGTGTATATCTATGTGTTACAGCAATTGCCTTAATATGGGATCCAAGTTAGAATAGGTCCTTAGTACCCCTTGCTTATGGTAAGAGGCAACTAAATGGGGCGGTCCTTTGGATGAGAAAGCGAAAAACGAGGCCCCATGTCACAGCAGGTGTGACACGATTAAGATCCCTCGCTGCTAAAAGGCTTCAAGCAATGGCGACGTCTCCACATGAGTGAAAAATTCTCTAGAGGGACGTTATATAATATACGTACATCCATCTGTCTTTAATATGTATTGGGTTTGTGTGTTTAGTGATTGCTCTATCAATGTTGATACAGACTGGGGAGAGAGGAAATCCATGGAGCCATTGGCAGTAAATATTTGTTAGTTGGCTCAGGTAGCCCATTTCCATATTTGGTAGCCAAACGGACCATTTCTCCTGCCCTCCTCACACCTTTTGGTTTTGTTGTCAGTATATGTGAGAGTGTGATGCAATAGTGTTTGCAGGGTTTGTTTTGTCAAAGGAGACCTGAGGTTATTAATATTAGCAAAAAATAAGTCACCTCAAGTAATGACGATTGTACAGAAAGTAAAGAGCTAGAGCCACGAACGGTCAAAATCGGCCTGTATTTTTATGAAAAATTATCTGAAACTTAACAAACAAATATTGCACTAAATATTGTCAATATACATCGTAGTAAATATATTCATATCAAAATGTTAATTCTGTGACGTCATAACTGTGCCGTAGATGTCATAACACGTGACTTTGCACATTTTTCTCTAAAAATGACAAATTTTGGAACTTTGATTCAAAATTTCAGTTTGGCCACATTCAACGAACAAATTAAAAATTCTGACATGGGTAAAGAAATGAAAACTGCACAAATAAAAGTTGGATTTAATTTGTTCGATGAAAGTGGCCATACGTAAATTTCTTGTTTTAGGTCTTTCACAAACATAATTTATGCATCGAATGATGATAGTTTCTCATTTCAAAAATAGACGTGTCCTTATAAAACATTATGAAATGATGAATTTTCACATAGGATCTCAAAGCATATATCCCAATTATTTTGAAAAGTTTTATGTACATGTATGATCGAGGAATGAAATATAGATTTCGGATGATCATCGTCGAATTATCTGATGACAATAATCAGTTCAACATTGATATTTGGACAGTGTATGCCTTTGCTTTTAGGTCCAATTTATCTCAAATGTTGAATATGCTAATAAAATAATCAATAGACACCAATTATCTTCTTGTGTTCTTTTTATTTCGCCGATACATTGATGTTTAACTGTCACATAAATGTAAACGTGAAAGCGCAATACAATCATAGGGAGATAATTCGATTAACATAGCATTTATATTGAGCTTATTTTACTACGAACTATAACGTAAACTATGACGATATTTGGACAATGAGTTGTCTGAATACACAATATTTTTCTGTATAAAACTTTTCGTGGTTGTAATCTTGCTCATATCGAAATAAATTAAATAGTTGTTGTTATAATTTATAAAATCAAAGCCGTAAACGGACCGGGTTCAGCGGCACGAATATTTTAAAACAACAATTCCTCCAGAATTCCAGAGTTAATAGGTAAGTGATTACAGTTTGTTACCTAGAATTATTATTTAACGACTTGGCTTTATATATATAAACATATGATCAACATTTCAGTCCCTTTTTGCTCTAGATAGGCCTACACGGTATACTGCGGTACCTATAAATTTCGTCTCAGGTTAGGGAATAGCAATTTGGAGTGTTGGTCAATAATCACTAGCCCCCATATTTTTTTTTTACCACACTTTAGAAGAAATGCTGCGGAAAGGGTGTGAAATAAAATTCTAAAGCCTTTAAACATTCACTCTCTATAAAAAAAATACCAGATCCGCCGATCGTCGATCCATACATCATGTAAACAAATGGCCGGGACTGGGCGTCAACATGACGTGCTCAGTACATGGGCTAGTTTTATGATAATCGAATTATACTTTGATATATTGAGTAAAGTACAGTATCGTATTTTTTCCATGTTTAATAACCATCCCCCAAATATATCATTTAAAACGAGTTCGTGTACCTAAAGATAGGCTGCATAGGCCTATAGGATTTCGCGGACAAGACGAGCCTATTTATAACTAGTATGCCGTGCAGATAAATATAAATATGAAATTAATGTTGCATGTTCGTAGATAATGTCAAAAGACTTACCTACAATCTAATGTTTATGATACAAAAATATCTTGTTGAATATTACAGACATTTTATATATAAATTGTAGCTTTTAACAAAGAATTATATATAACTTATAATTGTCAAGTAGTAAGTCACAGTGGCGCAGTGGTTAACGCACTTGCTCTGCAAGCTAAGGGTCCCGTGTCCAAATCCCCTGTTATCTGTATCCCCCCCCAACATATACGAGTAACCAGAAATGTATTTCACATGAATATTGAAGTTATTTAAGAAATAAGATATCATTTTTGATTACCATGCAAAATAAATCTGTATACATATTACAAAAAATATAATATTTTTTTCTGTGTATGAAATTGGTTAATTAGTTTTGATTTATGAATTCAAAAGCAGTGGTAGATTTGTTTGGGGATTCCCACCCCATCGGTAAAAAATCTTCAACCCCCCCCCCCCTTTACGCGTGACAACTCCTTTGTACCCGCCCCCTAATTAGTACACAGTATAGTAAATTAAGCTGTACATTTCAGTATGTATATCCGATATAACGTTAAACGCTGAGCTTAATTATAAGTAATCATTAAAACATTTTATTATGAAGATGTGTAGAAATGCGTGCAATGTAAAGACAGCTGCTGAACGATATCATAAACCGCGTAAACCATAAAATATTGATAAAGTTGAATATTCGTTTATTTTAGAATGCCTGGAACAGGACCTAAGTATTTTCCATGTGTTTTATGCAACAAAAGAACAAAGCCACGAGAAAGAAGGAAAATAACTAAACCTGAAATTCGCTTTCTACAAAAACACTTTTTTGTCTCTGTCAAACATGAACATGACACATTGTGTAATGCATGTAGACACAAATACTACGCTTCGGACAGAAAATCTACAAATTCTAAATCGGAAGAAGGAGCTGACGACAACTACTGCCCAACACCGAAACGTCCTAGATCTAGAAGTGTACTCTCAAGTCCCCCATCTGTCCGTTGTGTATTCCATCCACATCAAAGAGCCATTCGCATTGCTTTTTGTGTAAGCGCCTGGGACCAAAATTATCCGATAGAATGCGGTGAACAGACGGTTTGCTGATTCCCAAAATTTCTTCGATCTCTCGTGCGGTCCGACGTCTTTTTTCCCCGAATAGCGTCATCATTTCGCTGGATATATTTGCATCTAACTGTCGCACGATGTATCATAATTCATTTAAATATTCCGTCATACTGATAAACATTTTCCAGGTATATAAATGAATATCTAAACAAAATTCCTCTATAAAAATATACTGTCAGAAATAAAATGAACAAAGTGTGGGTTTTTTTTCTTCAGCGATTGTAATTTCTTTTCGATTATATTAAATCCCCATTTTTTTTTTCATTTTTTTTTACACTGCGCCGCTTTATGGTTCCCTATAATGAAAAACCTGAATTTTTCCTATTCAATGTCAATTAATATTAAATTTTTTTTTACATATTTTTTTTATTGAAAACTGTTCGCTCTTCATGTTGTGAAAGTTTAATTTCTCAGTGACGTTAGATTATTGAAAAACGCCGCTTGTCCACGGAATTTTGAGACAACCCTCGTACATGTTTTAATGACGTTAATGTCTGATGACGTAACGTTATACAAAAACAACTTTCCAAGTAACCCTTTCCATCAAAGGAAGCAATATCATGCTATATTTTATTTTTTCCTGAAGTACATTGTCATAAGATTCAATTTGGACAATTTCATTAAATTCAAAGAATGGGCCGATTTTGACCTTTCGTGGCTCTAGCTCTTTGGTTTTGTTTCGTTTATAGCTGACATATGCAAGCCTCCATTTCATATTTATGAGAAAAACTGATATTACATCAGCAGAGACAAAGTTTCCGCAGACGAAGCATTTGTAAGTTACATTTCTATCAATCTCCCAAATTCAATCAGGCGTGTTTTCTTTATTTTTTTATTCCTCCGGGTAAATCTCCCATTTTTGGTTTCAACTTGTATGGTCCTTCTGCTTATATTTTACTTCCTTGTTCAGGCTCGCTGTAGCCGTAGGGGGGCATATTTGGCTAACTTCGAAACACTGGAGGAAGCGATGTTGATGAAACAGAAATTGAGGAGGATGAATTCAGGTAATGTCAAATTCACAATGGTACAAGTTTAACATTTTTAAAAAGAAAAATGATTATGTCAAAATTAGTTTATCCTTATCTGTTTCTAAAGTCTACTTAGAACCACAATGTTGTACTTTATAATAACATATATTATAATGAAACAAAGAGAAGGTTAGTCTACGTTGTCTAATAGGTTCTTTGTTGTAAAAATAAAATAAAAATTAAAACGACAAAAAAACCTTCCCTCGATTTCAAAAGATGCTCGCTATGATGTTGAAGGTATTTATTGTTTTTAAATTTTATTTGTTTTTCGTAATGTGATCTCTTTTTTTTCTTTTCTTGATTCTAGGACTGTTAATCAAATTTTCTTAGTTAGCAATGTTTGTGAGATTGTTCTCGTTTCTTCATGGATTGGGACATACATTCTTCGATTGGTTCATACTTGGAAGGCTTCTAATTATAGGTAAAAACTTGCTGAGGTTATTAATATTAGCGAAACATAAATTAAGTCACCTCAACTAATGACGATTCTACAGGAAGTTCAAGTGCTAAATTGTGTTGTTTTGTTTCTTTTATAGCTGACAAATGGAAGCCTCCATTTCATATTTATGAGAAAAACTGTTATTACATCAGCAGAGACAAAGTTTTCGCAGACGAAGCATTTGTAAGTTATATTTCTATCAATCTCCAAAATTCAATCAGGCGTGTTTTCTTAATGTTTTTTGTTCCTGCTGGCAACCCTCCTTTTTGGTTTCAACTTGTATGGTCCTTCTGCTTATATTTTACTTCCTTGTTCAGGCTCGCTGTAGCCGTAGGGGGCATAGTGGCTAACTTCGAAACACTGGAGGAAGCGATGTTGATGAAACGGAAATTGAGGAGGATGAATTAAGGTAATGTCAAATTCACAAAGAGCTAGAGCCACGAAGGGTCAAAATCGGCCCATTCTTTAAATTTAATGAAATTGTCAAAATTTAATCTTATGACAATGTACGTCATGAAAAAATAAAATATAGCATGATATTGCTTGCTTTGATGGAAAGGGTTACTTGGAAAGTTGCCTTTGTATAACGTTGCATCGGCAGACAAGATATAACGTCATTAAAACATGTACGAGAGTTGTCTCAAAATTCCGTGGACAAGCGGCGTTTTTCAATAACCTAACGTCACTGAGAAATCAAACTTTTACAACATGAAGAGCAAACAGTTTTTAATAAAAATATGTAAAAAGTTTTGATATTAATTGACCTTGAATATGAAAAATTCAGGTTTTTCATTATAGGGAACCATAAAGCGGCGCAGTGTATAAAAAATCGATTTAAAATAATCGAAACGAACTTACAATCGCTGAAGAAGAAAAAAACCCAAAAATAAAAAAAAAAAATAAAAAAAACTTTGTTCATTTTATTTCTGAGAGTATATTTTTGTAGAGGAATTCTGTTTAGATATTCATTTATATACCTGGAATTTTTTTTATCATTATGACGGAATATTTAAATGAATTATGATATATCGTGCGATCTATGACGTTTCGGTGTTGGGCAGTAGATGTCGTCATCTCCTTTTCCCGATTAAGAGTTTGTAGATTTTTTGTCCGAAGCATAGTATTTGTATCTACATGCCTTGCACAATGTGTCATGTTCATGTTTGATAGAGACAAAAAAGCGTTTTTGTAGAAAGCACTTTTTTCAACTTCATGAACTGATGAACCATGTAGACATGGAGAAAGCACTAGTAGTAAATAATTGTTTTTTATGGAATGTGTCATTCTGATTTTCAATATTTATTTACAACTGTGCCGAATCAACTTCTAATATATATATATATATATATATATATATATATATATATATATATATATATATATATATTAGCAATATTATTTCATTTCATAACTGTCTGAAGAGGCATTAAAGCCGAAAGCGCTAACAGTGAAATGTTATTCGAGTTTTGTGTTTCTTGACTTTTATTATTGGATATATATATATATACATATATATATATATATATATATATATATATATATGTGTGTGTGTGTGTGTGTGTGTGTGTGTGTGTGTGTATCCCCACCACGCCTCAATGGGGTATAGGTTCCCTACAATTTTTAATTTCTAAAGATATCCACTTTAACAAAGCTATACAATTTGGGAAATTATATTCAAGTTTAAACGTAAAAGTGTTTTCCTCCGAAAAAGTTGGTGTACAGTAGAAATCCAATGATTTTTTCTAACAGCAAGAATATTATATCACTGTCATCTACAATGAAAAGCTATTTCACCCACGAGTCTGCATTGTCCAATTATTTCGATATATGTAATAATTTGAACTATTATTTTGTTATCAAACAAAGACTCTCCTTGCTTATTTCAGGTCTCCATTTCTACGTCGGTGGGAGGAACATAAACAAGAGGAAACCAGAAGGAGATTGGAGGTGGATCAGAAACGGAAAAATGATTAAGATGACGTATCATGCGTTTGGTGTCGGACAACCTGACGGAAGTGGCAGATCTCCACAAGACTGCATATTCTTTTACACAGGAGAGCGCTACACATTCCATGACGTTTATTGCAATAATGGCTCTTTACACGGTGGATACATTTGTGAAAAATAGAATTTTGAAATGAGCTCCTTGTTACATTCTTTGAGAATGAAAATTAGGAAATATTGATCACTGTTATACAAAACTTGAAAATACTAGTACCACCTGTGATATGAAAGGTGAAGATAACGCATCCAATGATTCTTTCAAACAGCAAATAAATCATATCACTGTCATTTACTATGTGAAAGGTGAAGATAACGAACAATAATCAATCTCATAACTCCTATAAGCATTGCAAAATAGATAGTTGGACAAACAAGGACCCCTGGATACACTAGAGGTGGGATCAGGTGTCTAGGAGGAGTAATCATCCCCTGTGGACCGGGCACACCCGCCGTGAGCCCTATATCTTGATCAGATAAACGAAGTTATCCGTAGTCAAAATCAGTGTGCCAAGAACGGCTTTACAGTCGGTGTGAAACAGGTCAGACAGCATTTGATGCAATGATAGGTTGTATTGGCAAACTAGATCGTTATAACGACCATAAAATTGGCAAAATGTGACTTTAAACGAGACTGTTGAAACTCCTGCGCCATTAACTTGTTTGTCAGTAGCCTGCCTCGATAAAAATGATGACCATACGCAGAACAATCTCTTGCGTGTCGAATCAGTTGAGAGATATAAAGATCATACGAAGGTGATAATGGAATATTGCTACATAAATAGGGGAAGTTGACGATGGGGAAGTTGAAATCATTTTGAGTTCACAAGGATATATCGAATCGACATATAAATGAAAGTTATTATTGTTAATAGATAAAACGTAGTCGATATACATGTATCTAAATGTCGAATGGAAGGTCAGAGCTAGGTTGTTTTTCTTCTCACATAGAAGGTTTTGAATAAATTCTGCTTCAGATGAATATAAAACAGGTCAGCTAACAAAGGAGCACAATTCGTGCCCATTGGGAATTCCAGACTATTGGAAGACCTGATCACCAAAGACTCCAAGGATATTGTCAATGAGGAACTGTAGCATATTCTTTTATTTCAACTTTAGAGTAATTGTGTAAGGAATGAGAGTGGTGTTTAACAAAATAATTTTTTTAGATGACTGATCACTAGATATGAATATTTCCGTTTTCTAATTTTCCTTAAGAAGTAACTGCCTATGATGTCAATAAGTATCGTCTTTAATTTATCTTGTACAGTGTTAAAAAGTTATACGTTTTGATGTTGTTGATTTGAGAAAAATTTTAAAATTTCAAATTTACTAAAAGTTCTTTAGAATGTTTTAGAATCCATATTTGATTTACACCACTTCTGGCATATGTAGTGGGCTAGTAAGTTTGAAATTTCTCCTTCACAGTTGTTAATATTTTCGTGAGAAGCAAAGACAGGGGCTTGGTAGAGCACTTACTGGAATCAGCAATGTATCTTTGTTTGTAAGGGTTTTTATGTAGTTTAGGAATCCAGTATAGCTACGGTAACTCATATTCATTCATTCGACCCATTGACTGGGATATTAAATGTGTCTAAAACTGAAGCATGATTTTGAAGAATTTCATCTTTTGAAAGGGCAGTTGGAGTATAAGTACGATTACCAAAAGTGGAATTAAAGCCAAGTTCGTTTAAAATACAGTTGTAATAATGAGCCTTACAAACAAAGACAATATTGTTACAAGCTTTGTCAGCTGGAACCAAAACATATTCCTCATGTAACCTATTTAATTCTTTTATCACTTCTGGTTTACTGAACACAGAAGGACAGATGGTATATACTTTTGTTTTAATGTATATTTATGTGTCAAAATCATATCGGCCCATAACTGATACAATATAACAAACGTTGTCTATGAAAATCTGTTAATCTCTGCTGTATCATTTCATATACACAGCTGACTTCAATATTCGTATTCCACGAAAACGTCCAATAAAGTCATGGTAATCCTGTCATATTTAGAATACATTTTATTGCGTATTTACCATATGAAGTCTTCAGAATGCAGCGTTCAATTGTTTTAGTTTTAACCAGTATATTAGTCTTTGTAATTTAAAAAAAAAAATCATTTTTTCCTTAAGACATGCTATCACATTTTTATTAAAAATTTACTGTAGAAAGTGAACATTTCTATGGAAAGGCATTTAGGAATGTTAAAGTTTGAAATAACGAATTAAAATGGAAATAACGAATTTTGAAATTCGTTATTTCAAAGTAGAAATATATTTTGATAGACTTAAACGTGTTTCCGTACATTTAAGATTTTATTTCATCAAAACTTGCACAAGAACGACTTTTGAAGGTGGAAATTACCGTTCTGATTTGATCCGGCTGACAAACAAAATACATACTACATGTACTGAGGGTTATTTTAAAAGAAGAATTTTGGAGGAATATGTAAGGAACATTTCTTTGGGACCTAAAGAGAGTGTAGTCTTTTAATAGAGGGAAGTTTCATATGATAAATTTTTTGAAAAAACCCCAACTCGTTGTAGTTACAAGGAATATATAGTTTTATAAGCGAAGATAATGACTTATTTACGTGCCATCACGCGGAGTAAATGCAATGTAACTTAATCTGTTGTATTGAATTTTACTTATAAATATAACTGGTCGCAGGTGCCATTCCAAAGCTAGATCAGACGGATGTTCAAGATGACCATTGGGCTTTATTTTTTGTGTTGGTTGTGTGCTACAATTGTACTGGCCTGTTCGGATAAGAAAGGTGAGCGACATTTACTGTATCAGTATTGATAATACAATCATCAGAAAGCTTGCCCCAAAAAGTTCTCGTTTAGACTTATTTAAAATGTTAAACGATCATCTTTTACAGGTAATAAATCGCTGGTGGGATTTTTTTGGAATCATGGTATCATTTTGAAGAGTGTATTAATAAAAAATAATTCACTACAGGAAATTACAAATTTTGATTACTGTTAGAATGATTTCACTTTGAATTTTACATTGAAATCGATGGGAAGAATATGTTTTATCAAAATATCTTAAAAAGAAATTATCTTTTTTTTTTTTTTTTTTTTTTACAGATATCCTGGTAAAGTTACATAAACCTTCAGACACGAAATAGAATTAGATTATGGCACACTGTTTCTCCCTATAATAGCTCTAAAACTTCATTGTTATTTCGGATTTCAAACATTTCGGTTGAGCATCACTGAAGAGACATTATTTGTCGAAATGCGCATCTGGTACATCAAAATTGGTACCGTATAAGTTTTACATCATATTGAACGGGGAATAACTCAGGGAATTCCTGAACTATTTTGACTCGTTTAAAGTAATTCCACCCTCCTGTGATGTCATCATATTTTGCAATATCAATGATTCATTTAGGTTTATGCATGATAGGAACATAAATTTTGTTGGAGTCTTTTCCGATAGTTATTGTAAAAAATCTTGTTAAAAATAAACTATTTTAAAAGTCTAAGTTATAGATGAATAATCAATGATACGTTTCAAAATATTGAATCCAAGGGCAATAACTCTGTTTCTATTGATTTCTTTATCAAGTCTATTATGCGATAGATTTTCTTTATTTTTTACAACATTTAGTATATTTTTGTGAAGAGACAGTTTCATGAAATTGTTATGAATGCTACTATATCGTCATAACCAGTTTGTATGAAATTTTGATAACGCTGTTTAGGAAAATTGCAATTTTCTGACGGTGATATATGATTCGGTTTATGTATGTCTCGTATCTTAAAAAGTGTGATGACCTATGTATTTTATTTGATAATTTGTTAGTTTTAACTCTAATGAATGGAAATAAATACATTTTTCAAACTTGTATCAGATAAAACTGCGAGTATGGAGTTACCTTAAAATGTGTAACTGCTGTGGTTATTGATTATTTACGTATTCTGTTTACTAGTATCTACTACCCAGGTTGACGTGACTAACCTTCTTCCTAACCATTGTAAAAGCAAGGCAGGGAAAGACCGTCTAATAGTTACCTTTTTGAAGTAACTTTTTGAAATTGCATTATTTACTTTAAAAGTATAATCTTGATATATTATGTATAATGTTTATCTTTTAAAGTATTTTAATTCATAATTGCTCATTTCAAACCATCTCTTATTCCTTGCATAATCTTTAAAACTTTTCCCTCATAGATATAACTCATCTATAATTATGATCTGTGATATTGAGCTATGCTTGGTTACAGTTTGTCACCGATTCTAATCAGATTTAGCCACTACAACCTCGTCATCTTCATCTTGATCACTGCACGGTGAAAAGCACATTTACTACTACGTAAGCCATCTAATATTATCCATGCATTGTTATTATTTCCATTTAATTGCTTTATTTTACATCATTTACCATGTTAGTCGTATCTATTTAACCAGTAACGAGATAATTTGTTCCTCTAGTTTTATTGTATAATAGTGTATGCAAATTGAAAATATTTGTCATTGCCTATATTGATCAATGATTTTGAAAAATAATTCAGTTCAGTAAATCTCAAACTTGAAGTACTAAATCACACCACATTAATTATCAATTTATGCATGGGGGATTTCATTTTTGATCTGTGACACAAAATTAAAATTTCGATCCGACTCAATGAAAACAACTCCTTATGTAACACAGTTTAATATCAATTGGCGTTATAATGAAGGCGATTTCGTTTTGAAGTCAAATAGAAGCTGTGAAGTCCTTATTAGCCAGCAATGCAAGGGGTATGATAAGATAATTTGTCCAATTCTGTCTATGTTTATTTTTATAAAATTTAATATTTCTATCATAAAAATAGGTCTGAATTTTGTCAGTTTTCAACGCATTATGCAACTATTAAACAAAACCTGCCAAAATTCCAATTGCTAGTCATACAATTTTTATTTTCTGTTAATCATATCTATCATATGTAAAACTTAATACGGTACCAATTTTGATGCACCAGATGCGCATTTCGACAAATAATGTCTCTTCAGTGATGCTCAACAGAAATGTTTGAAATCCGAAATAACGATAAACTTGCTAGAGCTATTTTGGGGGAAAACAGAGTGCCAAAAAAGTGGAGTCAAATTCGTCTAAGGATAAGAACTATGCATGAGGGAGGTAATCCTTAATTTTGAAATGAATTTCTAAATTTTATCACAGCAATTAAATATACATCCGTATTTTCAAGCTAGTAACGAAGTACTTAGCTACTGGGCTGTAGAGACCCTCGGGGACTAACAGTCCACTAGCAGAGGCCTCGATCAATATAAGTGCCTCATTGGAAATAAGCTTATTTAAGGTTTCGTGGTTATCCTTAGGTTATTATATCATCATTTGTCATGTTATTCATATATCCACGTATTCTTTAACTGTTATAACTACATAGTGCTATTGATTATGTCAGGTTTCAAATTGTTATTTTGAATTTATCATCATGACATTCTGTAATATTTTATACCTAAATAAAATGAAATGGAAAAAACCCAACGACACTTTTGAGGAAGAATTGAAGACTAATTACAAGATTTTCAAATATCTATCGAGATGTACAACGTTTGTGATACTGAAACTGTCTGATGTATCAATCTCCCAATCTTTAGTGATTGTAATACTGAAACTGTCCGATGTATCAATCTCCCAATCGTTAGTGATTGTTTGTGATACTGAAACTGTCTGATGTATCAATCTCTCAATCTTTAGTGATTGTTTGTGATACTGAAACTGTCTGATGTATCAATCTCCCAATCTTTAGTGATTGTTTGTGATACTAAAACTGTCTGATGTATCAATCTCCCAATCTTTAGTGATTGTTTGTGATACTGAAACTGTCTGATGTATCAATCTCCCAATCTTTAGTGATTGTTTGTGATACTAAAACTGTCTGATGTATCAATCTCTCAATCTTTAGTGATTGTGATACTGAAACTGTCTGATGTATCACTCTCTCAATCTTTAGTGATTGTTTGTGATACTGAAACTGTCTGATGTATCAATCTCCCAATCTTTAGTGATTGTTTGTGATACTGAAACTGTCTGATGTATCAATCTCCCAATCTTTAGTGATTGTTTGTGATACTGAAACTGTCTGATGTATCAATCTCCCAATCTTTAGTGATTGTGATACTGAAACTGTCTGATGTATCAATCTCTCAATCTTTAGTGATTGTTTGTAATACTGAAACTGTCTGATATATCAATCTCTCAATCTTTAGTGATTGTTTGTGATACTGAAACTGTCTGATGTATCAATCTCTCAATCTTTAGTGATTGTTTGTGATACTGAAACTGTCTGATGTATCAATCTCTCAATCTTTAGTGATTGTGATACTGAAACTGTCTGATGTATCAATCTCCCAATCTTTAGTGATTGTGAAACTGTCTGATGTATCAATCTCTCAATCTTTAGTGATTGTTTGTAATACTGAAACTGTCTGATATATCAATCTCTCAATCTTTAGTGATTGTTTGTGATACTGAAACTGTCTGATGTATCAATCTCCCAATCTTTAGTGATTGTTTGTGATACTGAAACTGTCTGATGTATCAATCTCTCAATCTTTAGTGATTGTGATACTGAAACTGTCTGATGTATCACTCTCTCAATATCTAGTGATTGTTTGTAATATTGAAACTGTCTGATATATCAATCTCTCAATCTTTAGTGATTGTTTGTAATATTGAAACTGTCTGATGTATCACTCTCTCAATATCTAGTGATTGTTTGTAATATTGAAACTGTCTGATGTATCAATCTCTCAATCTTTAGTGATTGTGAAACTGTCTGATGTATCACTCTCTCAATATCTAGTGATTGTGATACTGAAACTGTCTGATGTATCACTCTCTCAATCTTTAGTGATTTTGTTTGTGAAATTGTTTTCGTTCTTTCTTGGATTGAGACATAAATTCTTGGTTCCTACTTGGAAGGTTTTTAATTAGTTTAGCTATAAACTTGCTGAGGTTATTAATATTAGCGAAAAATAAGTCACCTCAACTAATGACTATTGTACAGGAAGTTCAAGTGCTAAATTGTGGTTTTTTTTTTTTCGTTTTTAGCTGACAAATGCAAGCCTCCATTTCATATTTATGAGAAAAACTGTTATTACATCAAAAGGGACAAAGTTTCCGCAGACGAAGCATTTGTAAGTTACATTTCTATCAATCTCCCAAATTCAACCAGGCGTTTTCTTAATGTTTTTTGTTTCTTCTGGCAAGCCCTCTTTTTTGGTTTCAACTTGTATGGTCCTTCTGCTTATATTGTATTTCCTTGTTCAGGCTCGCTGTAGCCGTATGGGGGCGTATCTGGCTAACTTCGAAACACTGGAGGAAGCGATGTTGATGAAACAGAAATTGAAGAGGATGAATTCAGGTAATGTCAAATTCACAACTGTACAAGTTTAACATTTTAAGAAAAATGATTATGTCAAAAATATTTTATCCTTGCCTGTCTCTAAAGTTTTCAAATCATTTTTAAATTCTTGATGTTCTGTACAATAGTGATTAAATTTTATCATTAGCTGCCGTGGTCTGAAGGAGACAATAAATCTCTAAGATAATACTTTGTCAATCTTGGGAGTTCTACATTGTTTTATTTTCATGGTGTTTTACGACCCATTCAGATTCACTCATGTATTGATACATGACCATCAAGGCCATAGCAGCGAATATTTGTTTGGTAAAGAAAATTATTTTAACATTCCTTACGAGGGAGGGATATGTTCCGTTTGAATACTCACGCGGTGCCAGGATTGACGAGTCATTCTACACGGTAGCACTGATTAAAAACATGTACGCATGAAGCGTTGCTGTTCATACCCTCAAATGTGTTAAAAAATGAAATTCATTTATAATGCTTACAATTTACTTTCATTTCTGTCAGCTTATCCACAGCCGATAAAAGAGTCGTAATATATTTATCATTGATTATGCACACTGTAAAGATATCGAAGAATTATAAGCTTTGGAAATGTAAATATTGTGATATGAAAACTGGGATTTGCACCTACGTAAAGTTGCATTGGTGATGATTCTTAGATGTTAGACATTGTCTTGGACATTTTCAGAGTATTTGGACACCTACATTTATCTCCCACTCTAGACTTTGATAAATTGTCCCCAATAAGTGGGATTATTATCGAATTCAAACAAATATATGAAAACATAAATTAACGATAATTCTTATGAGAATGAAACTTTTTAAAAAATTTCTTTTGATTATGAAACAAAATTTCAACCCACAACTACAAATAACATCTTGGTGTAAAGAACGAGTATCGTTCCGCCCCTTCTTGCAATTTTGTAATGAATTTCCTGAGTGATCAGCATATCATTCATTGTTATCTCCTTCCGTGCTCTACAAAACTGATTATATATTACATGTGTAATGTGAATATTTCTTTACATTCTTTATATTTCCAACTAATTCATAAGCGTGAATTGGACTACTTTTAGAAGAAATAATTTTGAAAGGAAAAGACTGAACTTCGCCGCATATACATTATACTATAATCGCTCCATTTTCACTTTATGAAATTTTTAAACACTTATGAAAATAGTCATAAAGGACAAGGTACGTTTGGGGCCAAATTTGGCCCCGCGTCCAAATTAAATGATATTCCTCAAAATTCTTTCATATGGTGTTTACTTCCATAGAATAGTTATGATGTCTTCGTAAAAAGCTTTACTTATGTATAATACATATGTAAATACAGTATAGTTTACGATAACGTTGTGCCATTTTGACGTTACTTTATGCGACGTCATGAACAAAAAAGCTATGTCATGAACTCTATATGAAAATAATCCAACTTATGTTGTCATATGCTCAAAGTTTTATTAAACAAATGTGCACTATGATTTTTATTTGAAAAGTTTAATTGATTTTTTCCGAAAGTTTTAATCAATTGTAGATGATGCAATGCGGCGGATGCTGTGATTTGAAGGACGATTAGTGTAATTGTATCTAAGAATTGTAGAGCAACCCATATATATTCATTCAATTTTAACTTTGTATTTAGATTTGCATCCAATTTGCATTGTTTTAATCTAAATTAAATGAATATCATATATGTACGTAGCGCGTGGTTACCTTAAGTTATTCTTGTGTGTATATGTACACTTTGTTCTCTTTTTTTCGAGCGCACTAAATGTTTTCAGCGAAGGAACACGCATTAACCAATGCTACATTGGATTGTAGCAAAAAGAACATGAAATTCATTCAGAATATATGTGAAAAGAAATATTATAAAACGAACTTGAAAAGTGTTGGTTTTTTTAAAATTCAACACACGACAATGGGGCCCAATGTGCACCTTATAGGATGTGATAAGATTTACAAACAATGTGATAAGTTCTACACAAGATTTGACACTGACACCATGAAAAACCTAACAAAAAATAATCTTGTCGGTATTATATTCAATGTTTTAGCAAATACACATGCATCTATTTACACTCATTATTTGAAGAAGAAAAAATATACAGTCTCCAGACAATTATCTTTATATAACAAATCTTTCAATGCATTAGTATTTAGACAAAGGAAAAAAGTTTGAATCATAAATCATATTCATTGTCTCAAACCACGTCCGAAGTCCGCATGGGAGAGGATCGTATATTTTTGACCCCCCCCCCCCTTTCTACCTTTTGCTACATGCCGATTTAGTCTGAGATATGAAAACAACCTTGGTTTCCCTGTCTAATAAATCATTCAACAATTCCTTTTTGGCCAGTTTCTAATGATGAATGAAGCAGAGACTGTTTATTAACAGTACCAAAGTCAATCACTATGACAGTGCATCAGCATATATAATGCCGTCAGTCAAAGATATTTATATTTTCCAACAATTGTCAAAATAATGAAAGGTGTAAGATCTAATCAGTTTTTGACACAAAGTTTTTTCACTATACTAGAGAAAAGGACTACTAGAATCTAATTTACTAGTTCTGCTGATTTGTGACTAGTCTGGCTGCTGAAAGTAGACGGCCGAGTCGCGATGCGACGAGGGGAAGAGTGCGGGCGGGGCTTGTCCCCTCTTAAAGAGAGTGGGGGTCTGGGGGAAAAAAAATCAAAATCTAGATGCAAATTGTTCATTTGAGACAAATAAATGAAAATGTTACGACCAAATCTAGCCTCTTTTTCCTGATTCTCTCATCAAACCATCATATTTATGCTTGAATATCATGAAGAATACGTCGATGTGTAGCATAGTACCGTATTTTGTCGAATATGATATGCACTTTTTTTCAAGGATTTTTGGTGTGAGAATGTGGTGCGCATTGTTTACCAAATAGTGGGGTTTTTTTCCAGGTGAAACGCGGCGGTTAAGCATTCGGAGACGTATGCTTGTTCACGTTGTTCAAATAATCGATCTCAAGAAAATTACTACAGAACATAAAATTGTAGAAAATGCTATACTTAACAATATGTAAATAATTAAATTATTATAAAACAGCCAATTTAGTTTCATTCAAAGACACTGATGTGAAGTGAAGCGTAGCAAAACTCGTCTCCTTATATACCATGCGAACCCTGATACGTATAACAATAGAATATCCAACTAATATGGCGGATTAGCAGAGAAATATGGCGGACATATAGAATTATACTATATTTATTAATTCATGTCAGCTTTAACCTATTCTAACCCATATCCTCACGGGATTACAAAATTGTAAAAAAAAAAATTATACATCTTATACATCAGCAATATTCCATTATCACCTGCATATGATGTTTATATATCTCAACTGATTCGATGTGCAACAGCTTGTTCTGCGTATAGTCAGTTTTTAAATCGAGGTAAGCTACTGACAAACAAGTTGATGATACAGGGGTTTCAACAATCTCGACTGAAATCAGTATTTCGCAAATTCTATGGTCGTTATAACGATCTAGTTCGTCAATACAACATATCAGTAGGTCAAATGCTGTCTGACGTGTTTCACACCGACTGTTAAGCCGTTCTTGGCACACTGATTTTGACTGCAGTTAACTCCGTTTACCTGATCAGGATATAGGGCTCACGGCGGATGTGACCGGTCAACAGGGGATGCTTACTCCTCCTAGGCACCTGATCCCACCTCTGGTGTGTCCAGGGGTCCGTATTTGCCCAACTAGCTATTTTGTATTGCTTGTAGGAGTTATGAGATTGATCACTGTTCGTTATCTTCACCTTGCATTTTAATGTTGGGTCCCAAGTGTCATACATGCATTTTTGCACTGCTCTACCTCGCTGTTTGATATGAAAAAATCAGGTATAAATCAATGCATCTTTTCTTTATTTCCGACTAATTTTCAATATTTTACTGGCCATTGCTAGTTCCAATCGTGATGTATATTCTGTAAGTGTATAACGGTAAAGTAGCATTAAATTTCAGTTATCCTTACACTTTACGAACAAACTCGTACACCCCACTGTTCCTGTCATTTCGTTTTACACGCCATACCCACGAACCTGCATTGTCCAATTAATCGTACTGCATTGTCCAATTAATCGTAGTAATATGAACTATTATTTTGTTATCAAACCAAGCTTTTCTTTCTTTATTTCAGGTATCCATTTCTACATCGGTGGGAGGAACATAAACAGGAGGAAACCAGGAGGAGACTGGAGGTGGATCAGAAACGGAAAAATGATGAAGATGACGTATCATGCGTTTGGTGCGGGACAACCCGACGGAAGTGACAGATCTCCACAAGATTGCATGTTCTTTTACGCAGGAGAGCGTTACACATTTCATGACGTCGGGTGCGACAATGGGATGAACCATGGTGGATATATTTGTGAAAAATAAAAGTTTGAAATGAGCTCCTTGTCACTTTCTTTGAGAATGAAAATTAGGAAATATTGATTTTTACTTTCACTGGTAATGGCGGAATCCTGCACGATAGTACAAAAGAAGGTATTGGAGTATTCAGCGGAATTTATTTTCTTTCAAAATTAGATTTGCTAATACTTTGAACATTACAGTTTCTCCGATACGTGACGAAACTTCAACATTATACATACATTACACGACTTAGAGGGCGACATACTAGAATATTTGCCCCGAGGTGACAGTTAAAGGTCTGGGGTATTTTGTTGCCCCTTGTTCTTTATAAATGTTATAAAATTTTAACTACCTTCCCGCTTCCTCTGTCTTTCTGATATTTTTCAATAATATGATGGCAATGCTGCAGATGACTAGAAAGGAATATTTTACAATGATTCCATTTTAGCCAAACCGACCAAGGCCGAAAATCAGTTCAGGTCATTGACATCACGTGACGTAGGCCGGTCGGTGGCATCTATAAACAATTACCTTGTTATCTTCTTCAGAATGACTGCATAACCAGTCGCCATAATTTGTGTTAATGTTCATAATACTGGTCCAACAGAAACGTTCTTACTCTTTGGAGATTAAAAACATGTAACATCTATTTCCACAGTGGTAGTGGGCAGCCGAAGAAGTTGACTTTAACCATTATTTGAAAATCCTTGACACGCAATAAAAAAAACCTCGATAATGGTACTATTGCTTAAATGTCCAATTCCTAGATCATGGGGAGAGGGGCGTTGGTCCTTTTCATTACATGGATTCAAATCATTAGTTCAGCCTTACATTTCAACTACCATTCACTTCAGCTATTAAAAAGGTGCGAGCGGGAGGAGGGCAATCAGCCAATCTATCTTAGTTCGTGAAAATAACTAACATTATATGTAAATATAACGGAAATTGTACGTGGTCGAAAATGGGAGCAGCCCCTGTTGCTACGAGCTTGGTAAAATCCAAATTTCAATATGGACACCATGACTTCAGATTAACAGAAACAAAATTTACTTACTCTTCAGTACGGCTGCATCCCTAGTCACCATACTTGGTACAAATGTCTGTCTAGAGTTACCACTTAAAAGTTGTCACCCCTTGGAGCGATTTGAATCAATATGGCCGCCATGGCTCTTAACTGGTTGTAGTTATTCAGCTAGAGCATTAGTATATGCATCACAAAACGTTAATTTTTGTCGAGAGAAATTTCATCTTAACCCTAAAATGTCAATTTTTTAAGTAAGACATTTTAGCTTAATGCCCCTTGTTTTTTACCCATCTAAGTTTTTACACAATATGACCCATCGAAATAAAAAAAAATTTTTTTTTTAAATTTTCTTCGTTTCAATAGTATATACATCACTTTTATTCCTGAACGGATTACTTAAACTTGATATTGTTTATTTTCGAACAATTTAACTTTTTAAATTTAATTTGATCCTATGAATTCCAAAATTGAGGTTAACAATTATGATTCACACACATACACATACAGAAATATATCTTCGTATAAATATATATTACATATACATATAAATTGAAGTAAAACAGTGAAATTTTGTACATCAAATAAAGTTTCAGCAATGTAGACACATCATCTTGATCATCAGCAGAAAAAAATACAAATAAACTATGAATAAATGATACACTGTTTAAAGTTTGACGAAATTCTGTTAGCCCTACTGATTATTCATTAACCATAACGTCATCAGGATAGGCAACTTTTAGGTAGCGCCTGAACATCTGAGTGGCTATCCAGAACATCAGAAGACCCGCAGCAGCAATACAAGCAAAGACACAGAACCAGAAATACCAAAAGATTCGTGTCGTCACTAGCACTCCATACACCACACATCCCATCAGGAATCCCATGGCTTTAAAAAATCCAGTTTGACAATTAAAGACATTACATGGATGTCAGATTGTACACATGAAAAAAAGCTTCAAGTGTCATTTAATTAACAATCCCCGCGCATTCAGAAGGGTTCTAATTTTCTTTTTATATATTAAAGACGATGAAACGATAAACTTACTTCCCAGAAAATGGCCTACAACTGATAAGTGAAACCAGTCTGATTTCTTCGCACCACAACATTTTTTCATCCCCAGGAGAAGGAATAGAATTGTTTCTGTGATGCAAGCACAAGCTATCAATCCAAACGAAGACTGGAGTGCACATGCTGGAAAAGATTTCATTTCGGAATTATTTAGTTGATATTCATTAAATTTGTAGCATCATTAAGTGTAATTTCTCTCTTTAAATTTTTGCTTAATTTCAGAACTTGTATGATGATAGCAATAAATAGATATAATACAGTAACACGTATTCTATGTCCAAAATTTCACAGTGAAGACTGATGTGAAATAGGAATTCAACAATTTGTCTCAAGAATGTTTCAAAGATGTGCATGACAGCATTTAATTCATATTATGTTTCAAATCTTGGATATGAATTTTATATGACAAGGATACACTCACATTCACTAGTAAACAATCCTTTGATGGAGATATCGTTGTCCACGGCCATTCCAATCACGCCTATGATACTGAAACTCGCGGTGGCGAAAGTACCCAACAGACCAATCTTCTTTCTAGCAGCCATTATCGACGTCATTTTTAGACTAAATGAATTTTCCTTGACGTTTCAAGATATATGATATAAAGACTCGCAGAGGAGAGTCAAGAAAACAGCTGTCCGCTTAGATACAGAGCAAATTTACAACTACATCTTTTCCGCCGAAGTCGGAAACGAAATCCGGAGAGCATCTTCTGAAGTACGCCATACATGAAAACACACACACACAGTTATTTATGTATATATTAAAACAAGAAAGAAAAAATACTGAAAGTAAAGTTAATCTATTACAAGGTGCTTCTGAATAGTAATGACATGTGGACATGACACATACGGTACTGGTATTGTTCTAGAGTAATACGCTATTTTTAACAGTATAGTAGTGAAGAATTATTATTGAGGCACTCATAGTTAAGGACTCTAACCTTACCCAACCACCTCCCACGAATTATGAAAATGAAGCCTGGCGAGTTTTTCTCTCTCCTCCAAGTACCGGAAGAAAACTCCTAACACTCACATCCCCAATGAATTAGGATTTTGGGATTTGGAACGTCGGGCAAACCCCTTTTGGGGCATGTCGAGAAATTTTGTGAGATGCCAACTTTCCCATTTTTCCTCTGGTTGATACGTCCCTGTATCAATATGAATATTTTTCTTTAAAGTATGAACTACCGTTGTTACGTAGGAACAAGAGTGGTATATAACCCATCCAAATATGATGGAATGGGGAAGAAAGAGGGATCGTATTTGTATTTAGTGCTTAATCAATTAAAGAGTCGTTATATCATCAACCTTAAACCTTCCCTTGTCACGCTAAGCTCCCCTACACAACGAAGTGTAGCGGGTTTTTTTTTTTTTAGATAAGGGTTTTCTTCCTATTTACAGCTATTTGGAATTATGAAAATATCAATCATATAGGTATGACTGGGTCCTCGGACAACGGCTGTTCATTTGACCGTTGCCCAAACCTGTAGGCGTAGGCTTCGTGCAAGAGTCAAGCAAAAAGATAGCTGTTCGAAGACTCAGTCTATGATTGTTGAATGTAATTAATTTTTTAAAAGAAATAATGATGCTGTTTTACTATCATAGAACACATTCACTTATTGAATAAAGCGATTTATATCCTGCTTAAATATATATTCCCAAAAGATATCATAATTTTGTGATAAAACACCTTCGTTAGACATCAACGCAAACCATGGCGTTGCAGGCGAGGGTTGAAGATCACGTGACGTGCGTAGCCAATGAAAGCAGGGCAATCAGTCACCATGCAGTTTAATAGCGGTCAACAGCTTATAGATTGTTGACCAAGAGGGGGCCATTATATCATAATTGAAAGAATTCAGCTCTTGTGTTTATGTAAACAGTCAAAAAATTGTCAACCGATGCGTATCTATAGTCACTGCTATTGTTTTATATTACTGCTATTATGTTACTGATATTGTCTTATATTACTGCTATTATGTTACTGATATTGTTTTATATTACTGCTATCATGTTACTGATATTGTTTTATATTACTGCTATCATGTTACTGATATTGTTTTATATTACTGCTATTATGTTACTGATATTGTTTTATATTACTGCTATTATGTTACTGATATTGTTTTATATTACTGCTATTATGTTACTGATATTGTTTTATATTACTGCTATCATGTTACTGATATTGTTTTATATTACTGCTATTATGTTACTGATATTGTTTTATATTACTGCTATCATGTTACTGATATTGTTTTATATTACTGCTATCATGTTACTGATATTGTTTTATATTACTGCTATTATGTTACTGCTATTGTTTTATATTACTGCTATTATGTTACTGATATTGTTTTATATTACTGCTATCATGTTACTGATATTGTCTTATATTACTGCTATCATGTTACTGATATTGTTTTATATTACTGCTATCATGTTACTGATATTGTTTTATATTACTGCTATTATGTTACTGATATTGTTTTATATTACTGCTATCATGTTACTGATATTGTTTTATATTACTGCTATTATGTTACTGCTATTGTTTTATATTACTGCTATTATGTTACTGATATTGTTTTATATTACTGCTATCATGTTACTGATATTGTTTTATATTACTGCTATTATGTTACTGATATTGTTTTATATTACTGCTATCATGTTACTGATATTGTTTTATATTACTGCTATTATGTTACTGCTATTGTTTTATATTACTGCTATTATGTTACTGCTATTGTTTTATATTACTGCTATCATGTTACTGATATTGTTTTATATTACTGCTATTATGTTACTGATATTGTTTTATGTTGGGGGGAAATGAAAACGTATTACAAAATACATTACAGCACTGCAATGGCTGATTGATTTATAAAGGAAACGTTAATATCATAACTTGTGAGAATTTGTATTGTTGTATTACAGTGATTCAGATGACTCTTCTCTGAGACTCCGTGATTCATGACAAGGTTGAGATTCAAAAGCATTTTCGTCCAGTGAACACTTCTGCGAAAGATTTTGCAGAAGTTATGGAATTAGTTTTCGTGTTACTTTAATTCAAATGAACTTAATTTTATATGAATAAAAAAAAACCATTCCTCTTAAAACTTCGAGAGAAAAAGGAGGTTGACATTCAGCTCAAAAATAAAATTTTCCCAAAGGAAAAAAACCCCACCAAAATCCTGGGAAATCTGGCTTTGGGGAAATTCTGTTCTTTAACACAGGTTATAATTAACTGGTAAACGGTGTCATAGAATGATTGAATTAGTGCGGGTGTTCAGTATAATACACCACTCTTTTTCGACACGCAATCTCTTGAATGAAATGTGCTTCATAATCCCATTCAATTCAAGGTTAATATGGATTACTGAGTTGCATGAAAAATTGTACAGTATGGTAATTGAAATTTTTAATGATATCTATGTATACAATGTAATATTTCAGTTTGAGTCGTCTTCGCTGTTGGATTGGTACGAGTAGTCATCCTTCATTTCATGGTAACTGAGGTATCTCTCACCGTGACGATGGTAATATTCCGTCACAAACCAGAGGATAGTATTAACAAAAGCAAATGCAACACTGTCCCAGCCCAGAAAGTAATACCAAAAGTCCATTGTAGAAGTCAGCATTGCCACATACATCGACATACCGAGCGAGAAAGCTAGCACTGAAAATCAGATAGGGTAAAATTCATCTGGTTAGTATATCTACAAATTTTGAATCAATGAAGGACAGTTTATTTAAACAGCCGAGTTGTTGTTGATGTGTTTCCTCAACAATTACGACCAAGTTTTGCATTTGCTTACGTGACAAAGAATTGGTGGAGACATTGATATGGTAGTCATCCACGCGGTCTTCGCTCTTTCTTGTCTTGATGAATTGATACAACAAGTACAGGGAGAGCAGGAACTGTAATCCAGAGCCCACACTAATCAACCCAAAGGATGCCTGCAGGGCACAGGCTGAAAAGTAGATATGCTGAGCATGAAAACCACGAAAGCATGGATTAAGTTGTACATCATCCCATGCTTCTATATATCGTTTTACATACGTCAAAATAATAATAATAATAAAGAAAATGGACGTTTAATCCTTAATTTTTTTTTTCATTAAGCTGTTTCTTTTTTGATTAAAGGTTGATGCAGCGGTGTGATCCTAAATTTTGAAAATCAAGAATTAAAAGCATCTGATTTCCAATACATGTATATCGTGGAGGGTATGAACAAAAAAGTGACATTTTGATACAATTGAGGGTGAAGTTCTACTCACATTCTTTATTGTAGTTCTCAAGCGGTCTGAGATCTCTATCAAACGCCATCCCAAACACCGTGCATGCGCTCAGTAACAGAGTGATGATGGACAGAAGCATTCCTATCTTCTGTCTGGCTGCGGTAATTAGCTTCCATGAGCTCAGACAAAGGTCGCGTAGGAAGTTGTAGCCAATGCAAGGCTCATCTCTAGAGGACATATCTTTGGGCTTTCTGTTGTCGTTCAAACAACTGTGCGGTGTTTTCTAAGGCAGATGAAATGCAGCGGAAATGTCGGTGTGCATCCTGTGTTGTTTTTGTTAATGACGATTTGAACAGTAGAAAAGGCCACACACTAAAGTGGTTTTGAAAATGTTTTCAAAGAGGAGCCATCTAGCGAACAATATTTGTCATTCTTTCAAATGAAAAAGCAACTAAACTGTATGTGAGTAGTAATAATTTATTAAACTTAGACCGATGATAAAACATAACGAGTTTAGTTTTTATACAGGTATACAATACGAACTCATGGAAATCTCATAACTCTAAATTTTATACACTCACACAAAAAAGAAAACAAAGAGCAGTAGTAAAAGTTGTACATGTAAGCACACCCCTCAGTCATAATTTTCATCATCACCACCGTAATCATCACCACCACCATCGTCATAACTTGGATTGTCTCCTCCACCGCCCCCAACACTGAATATCGGGTCCTCGGGGTGATGCCGTTTTAAGTATCGGCGGAACATCTGAGTGCAGAACCAGTACAGAAAATTTCCAAAGGCAAAAACCCCACCCATCAACCCGAGCCAAAAGTACCACGTGATTCGGGTGTTCAGCTTTACGCCAAATACAATGGACGCGGAACCAAGAGCCAAAACTGGAGGAAAAGATTAAAAGTAGTCAGATAAATGGAAAACTTTTGAGAATGGAGTGCCAGCTAAGCTGTTCCCCATGCTACATAGTATATTTCAAACTGTACCTATTCTTGATTATAATGTATTTCAAACACCTATCACATTATATACATGTATAACATCAAACTCTCATTGTAACCACGGAAACTTACAGGCAATGGCATGACTGATTAGATTAATGTAGTAGAAGTCCTTTTTCAGTAATTCGACGAATATGGTGAGCCCAACAAATACAGTGACAGCAGTTTCAACAATCGTCCCCACTGTGTACATTCCATAGGATGATTTTATCACACACGCTGTCAAATAGAATAAAATTAAATGGTTAAAATGATTAGTTAGACGATTCAGAGATTCTAGAAAATTAACATAACTCTAGACCAGCCACCTCTTATGTTGTATCCATTGTACAAGCATGCATCTGTCTCGAAAGTAATTTATACGATAATTAAAAAAAATTATAATAACCTTTCATTACAATCTTATTTCCTATATAAAACTGTCTTAATTTTTTCTTTAAAAAATGAAGATTCTGGACTGGCAAAACAGTCTCACCTGCCTCGTTGTCTACAATGATGTCTTGCAGAGTGATGTCATTGTTCAATCCCATAACGATGACATTCACAATACTGAATGCAGACGACACCGAACCGGTAACGAGAGAAACCAATTTTCTGTGTTTGATCAACTCTGTCATTGCTGGAAACTCTTTTGTGGATTGTCGATGACGGTATGGTGATACAATAACGAAAACTGGAATATCTAACGGAAACGTTTTGTACATCTACACAAACAGGTCCAGCTTCCGTCATCCTGTGGCGTTTCCTGCAGAAAATTATGTGGATTTATTGTTTCTTTAAAAACGTGTAATGTAATATAAAAGCGAAGGTACATTGAACCTCTCGCATCTGTCCCTTAGTCACAAATTTTAAACCTGCATGTCCCATAACTTTATACATAGATGTCCAATATGATCTATCATGCACTCTCTCATCTCTGTATTCTCTCAGCACACGATCAGTGCCCGTAATAGTACGCATTCTAATACTCCTCTGTTCATCGCATACCCATTGCCCTGCGCCAAGTTGCCTAAGGCTATGATATTCAGCTGGGTTTTTTTTGTCCCCACGCCTTGGAGTCTATATTTCGTTTTAGAACATGTAAATTCTACGTCTATGATCTCCAATTCGATGTTCTCCATGGATTTGTGAAACAGTTACTGGTTGGAAAATTTTCTGTAGACAGCTGTTATGGAATGTTGATCATTAGTCTTTCCTGGTCCGTTTGGATCACTTTATAGCATATTTCCATATACTAGTAGATATGTCAATTTTGTAATCGTGTTTTTATAACCACCCCCCCCCCCTTGAAAAAGAGGAGATATATTATTTTGCACTTGTCGGTTGGTCTGTTATGGTGTCCAAATAGGGCCATTTTCAAAAGCGTGCCTGCACGTTAGTCGCACCACGCAGTCACGCCAACAAGCAACGCGCCTTTGCGCTCTCACGCCAACAAGCAACGCACAATCGCGCAGACAAGCAACGCGCCGTCACGCCAACAAGCAACGCGCCGTCATGCCAACAAGCAACGCGCCTTCACGCTAACATAACTTTACACAACTCGCCTTCGCGCCGTCACGCCAACAAGCAACACGGCGCGAAGGCGTGTTGCTTATTGGCGTGACGGCGCAAAGGCGCATTGCTTGTTGGCGTGACGGTGCGAAGGTGTGTTGCTTGTTGGCGTGACGGCGCGTTGCTTGTTGGCGTGAGAGCGCGAAGGTGCTTTGCTTGTTGGGGTAACGGCGTGTTGTGACTAACGCGCAGTCATGCTTTTGCAAATGGCCCTATCCGGACACCATATGCTGAAAACATGTCACATGATAGTAGACTAGAATAGATGTCATTTCCCTGTGTTTGATATCAGAAATCTATAATGTTAAATTAGGAAACTATTATTTTTCGTTGTCGCATAAATTTAAATCACTTGCATAAAATTTGAAGTTGTTGCACGTCTCATGTTAATTTCCACAAAGGTGTTGCGTGAGATATCGATAAATTAAAGATATTCAAATATATGATAAAATCAATTGGAACTTATGTCTTGATTCAAACATTTTTGAAAATAAGTTTTAAAGACGTGTATTAACAAGAATTTGCCAAAATAATTTGAGTTTAAATCAAGCAATAAGCGATTTCTATGATTTTTAGCGTTAAAATAGAGGGGTATCCCCGAATTTCAGAAAAAACTGCCTCCGTGAAACTAAATGAATTTAGCATGAACATGTTCTTCGAATTTTCCACTAAAAAACTGTCGCTTTGAAATCTTGTTTCACGAAGGCATTTTTTTGTAAATTTCAAAAAATCGAAACGATTTCACTGATATCATTTTCAACTTCATCTGTAGGTTAATTTTCCATTGTTACTTAATTCTACTGCTTGGTTCAGTGGATAAGATCTTAGACTATAAAGCGTAAAGGCGTCATCATTTTTAGCGACCGGGTTCGAATCCCTCATGGACACAATATATTTTTTTTTTCAATATTACATTTTCCATTTAGATTTTTTTTTTCTTAATTGAAACACACTTACAATGTGCCGAGTTTGAAATAAAATTCCAACCTAGACACTGTTTAGTTTGTGAAAGGGAGTCGCAACAAACACGCCGAACACAGCATGTGATACCTGTGTTTCAAAAGTCAAGGCTGTTAACGAGAATTCTTAGGTTTTAAAGCTTTGAAAGAAAAATGTCAAACAAGGTAAATAACTGTTAAACAGTTTGAATGGATAAGACAATATGTATTCCAGTAGAAAATTGCTATGGTAATCAATGTTTTCAGGTGCATGTATTTAGAATTTTGTTGAACTTTATCAATGCGTATTAAACTTCCCATATTTTGTTTTGTGGTCAGAGTTATGTACAGATGGTTGTAGAAAATAAATGCATACGAGTATAAGAGCTTTTAGACTGTAGCATTATAGAATATCAAATATTTGATACACTCGTAACCCTAGCCTATACATTGTATCTAATGCTCAGAAAAATTAAAACAATTTGATTTTCACGATTTCAAAAATTATGTTTAGACTATATACGGACACATACAATATTTTAGGCTTGTCCTTAGTACTGGGGAATCCCACAGGTACATGCATGCAAATAGTAAATACGTAATAAGAGTACGTCACTGGTGTTTAAATACCATGCACAAAGCTCCGATTAGGAAAAGTTACCGCTTCTGTGCAACACCTTCTTTCCGGGACCTGGAATTTAGCATCTTTTCTGAAACATTGCTACCATCACAGGCATCGGGTCTCCATCAAGGGTTTCTGATCCGCTACACATCTCAAACGTTGACTAGCGAAGATCAACAAGGGATCTAAACGGGGGTGGGGGTAGCTGCAGAACTGCATGTAGCTCTCTGAAAAAATATTTTGACGGAACAGACTGTTCCGTCAAAATATTTTTTCCAGAGAGCTACAGTTCTGCAGCTAGATGTTATATATCCCATGAGTTTTCAGGGGCTTCGTCTTCTGAACCTATGCGACGATACGATGGCGTCTGAAAACATTAATAGATCTAGCCTTAAACAATTAAGAGCTGTCGGCGTTTGCGCCTTCCTGGAACCTCAAAAGTGGTACACAAACAAACACACGCGCGCGCACGCATAACTTAAAAAAATAAGACTACTATAACCCACCCCTTTCATCAATGTTCGCAGAAACAGTCTATTTTAACGAATTTCAACGTTTCTGTTGAAATTATAACAACAGCGCTTGATTATGAACTAGGAGCTTTAGATAAACCTCAAAACTGTAAACATAATTTACTGGTATAGTACGTACTACAAGTGAGTTTATTTAAACATATAATTTACACTTAAATATGTACTAAAACTACTATTAGTTTTCATAATTAATTTGATTAAAATTATGGTAAAATACGGGGGCTTCCATGGCTTTGCCCCTGTCTCCCACCAGGGTTTCACCATGCATGGACCCACTGGGCATCTAAAGGCGGTCCCCAGACACTTGCTTTTCAGATTTTTGTTTTCCATACCCAAGTTATAAAAAAAATCTTCGATAAAAGAATTACGGGCAGTCAATGCATTTGATCCTAGCTTAAGAATTTCACAAATATTCTGGTTCCGACTATATGGAATGAAATTTGGGTGGTTTTTGTTTTTTTGTTTTTTGTTTTTTGTTTTTGTTTTTTACTAAAAATTAATGAATGGTCGGTTCATCTAATTCTATCAAGTAAATAGAATGTTTGAGATTATTACTTGCGGGCTCGAGATACATGCAGTCATATCACGGGATCATGTGACACATTGCACAGACGATGTAAACAAAAGAAAGTTGTACTGTTGTAGGCAGAATATTAAAGGTAAATTATTGGAATTTAGGCAATGTGGTGCAATTATCTTAACTCAGATGATAAAATGTAAGTTAAATAGGATAAAACTTTAAGTAGACATATGTGTAACCGTGCTTTTATGAACGAGCAACGATGTACACTAATTAAACCCGAAATGACTCATCAAGAACCCAGGGTAAAGGTGAACTACTGATTGGTGACGTGTTGTTCGTACACAGGTACATGCAATACTGATTTATGAAATTATCGTTCAGTAAACAGTCTTGCGTTAATAACACATTTTTAACCATTTGCAGATGATAATGAATTGACCAGTGCAGAATCCGATTGCTATGGAGCCAATATTATGGATACCAGCTATACTGGCTGGAATGACCACGTGGCTGTACGTGTTGTCAGTCAATCTACCAGAGCTAGGATCAAACAACACTGTAAAGTAAGAGATCTCTCTTGAAATATGCTTACTAAAAAGCTTTTAAAAAGTCGGTTATTACCTTACAGAATTGTGTCATTGTCTATAATTACAGAGGTGACCTAAAGTTTCCTACCTCAATGGATGATTTACATTCAGTTGCGGACCTTTTGATGATGTATAAAGAAGAACACTTTATATATGTGTTAGTCTTATTCTGCAGTGCCTATATCTATAAGCAGACATTTGCTATTCCAGGCTCAGTTTTCATGGTCAGTATTATTATTGGTTTGCAAATTCATGGTTATATTGATAACTATTTCAATTCTTGTTAGAATGATTTTTCTTTCCCAGTTAATTCAGATGAATGTGTATAGATGATTATATATTTCAAAAACATGCACATGATTATTACTGTGTTTTCTGTTTCAGAATCTTCTGGCTGGTGCCCTGTTTGGAGTGTGGAATTCCTTTCCACTTGTCTGTTTCCTTACAGCTACAGGAGCTACATGTTGTTACAATCTGTCAAAATACTTTGGCAAACAATATATCATTCATTATTTTCCAGAAAAAGTTAAATTTATGCAAGAAAAGGTTAGACTTATTTTTAAAACTTTGCTTATAAATATATAAACACACAATTGTCAGTCTATTCACGGTTAAGTGAGAAATTGTGGTATACATAGTTAGATCACCTACCGGGTATATATAATATTTAGGCTTATCATATGTACACTATCATAATGTATGCAAATTTCAGCAATGCACTATATATATATTTTTTTCTGTATTCTGATTGATAATCATTTCAGTTGCATTCAGTGATATTGATATACATGAAATATGTAATACATTGTACTTTTAAAGATGTATAAGAGTGATGCTAAGAAAAGAAATTCATTTACTTTAGACTCTATTTTTATTTCAGGTACAGAAAAATTACGACAGTTTGTTTTTCTTTCTTCTATTTTTGCGATTTTTTCCAATGTCTCCGAACTGGTTTTTGAACATGTCTTCACCCATACTCAATATTCCTGTGCATATGTTCTTTTTCTCGGTGTTCATTGGTAAGTATTAGCATTATAAATTTTGATATGTAGGTTATACATGAGAGTCAAATGACCTGTGAACAGCTAAAAAAATATAATGACTGAATTTGCTGTTGTACAACTTATGATACACGTGTACTTGATTTCTACCTGTAAGTTGTGTACTTTGATCCTTTCATGTTATGTAATCATAAATGTAATGTTATTCAATCCTTGAGGGTTTGTTGTATAATTTTATGCGGGTTCTGACTAGGGGTAATCTATCATGGATACTTAACACATTTATGTAAAAGATATGAATATTTGGGACCAAGTTCTTTATTTACCTTTACACATTTTTGAAGCCATTGTAATATTTATCTAACATATTGATTGTAGGTTTGATGCCGTATAATTTTATATGTGTTCAGACTGGGAATATGCTCTCTCAGATCACAAGCATGGAGGATGTGTTTACCACAGGGACATTTCTCAAATTAGCAGCAATCGCTTTGGTAGCCCTTGTGCCAAGTTTTATTATGAAGAAGCTGAAGAACAAAAAACTGAAATCAGTATGAGCATTTTATTTTAAAGTGAGGCTTAAGTAAAGAAGATTTGAGTTTGATTTATTCCTGAAAAAAATATGATTACCATGTGTTGCCGACATGTATTTTGCAGTTAAACGCAGTGATTTTTGCAATTAAATACATGTACGACTGTGAAAAAAGAGGGGGAAAACCAGCAATGCATAGTTTTGCGATTAAACGCAATACAATGTACTTTGCATCAAGATTTCGCTTATGATCATAGTATAGATATTCATTGGAAAAATTTTAATAAACGATATACCATCATCATACATGAGGCTGTTGTGATTTTACATATGCATATTTATCAGTGTATTTCATCATTGTAGAATGTATAGTTTTGGCATATGGAGTTTAATGCTACTTTTCAGAGGCAAGTCTGATTAAAGTTTCCATCCGTGCCAAGTTTCACCAGTCTCATTATTCTGTAGGAAATATAGCCACCACCACCCCCTTTTTTAAAAACGTGTCAGCAATCTAAAAAGAAATTTATATAATTGTATATACATATGTAATTATACCCTACGAAACGAAGTTGCGAAGGGTATGTTTTTGACCCATCCTTCAGTCCATCAGTCCCTTTCATGTCAGTGCAACTCCTTTGAGACCACTCACCAAAATTTCTTGAAACTTTGTAGTTAATAAGGACACACTGTGTAAATGTGCATATTCCGAGGACATTGTGATTCAATAATTTTTCTGGGAGTTATGCCCCTTTTGAACTTGAATTTGAGCCCGTCTGTCCTGTTCTTGTCAGCGCAACTCCTCCGAGACTGCTCAACAGAATTTCGTGAAACTTTGTAGTTTATACACTGCAAGGACACACTGTGTAGATGTGTATATTCCCAGGAAATGCTGATTCAATAATTTTTCTGGGAGTTATGCCCCTTTTGAATTTAGAATTTGACCCTGTCTGTCCTGTTCTTGCAGTATTGCATAGCATTACCATTCATTATGCGAGGCATTGTCAAGCAATGTTGAAGCGTGGGGTATGTGAGCTTGCTCACCTCTCTTTCTTCCATTTATTTATTGTATCGAATGAATGGTAAATGGTATTATTTCAGAATTTGACGATGAAGGTAAAAAATGCACATTTCTTTCATTGCTTTCGGAGGAAAAATCATTCATGTGACCAAAAGGATCTAACAAAATATGAATCCCAGAGTGTGATCATTCTTTAAAGAGATTTGAAAATCCTCCACAAGAAAAAAAAATTGCTGTGTATGGGTGTTGAAATTACCAGGATGATTGAAATGTAGACGCACAACAGTCCTCCCAGAATCTGCTCTGTGGATGATATCGACTTTCTGGTATGATTGCTTTCTAATTCTATTTAGAGACGTCATCACCTTGAGGCGAGGGTTAGAATTTAGAACCATGTCAGGCGCTCAGAGCAATTTAGCAGTAGGAGTTCTTCACCCATTAAACCAAACTATTTAGTGATGAACGAATTTTTACATTATTGAGATTTATGGGAAAACTGGAGTTGTCTTTCTTGGCTCTCGTTATCCGACGATATTACCCATACTTGTGTTATAAGTAATCTGCAAAGTCGTAAAGACTTGTGTTTGGTATTCATTTAAGAAATAAATTCATTTTTTAAAATACACGAGGACATGAATTGTTACGCCAGCTGACTTCAGCGCATTGTTCACATTGTGTATTGCATTCATGAGGAAATGACTATCATTAGAGTTAAGATGTCCAAGGAAAAAACATTGGAATTGTAAATATTTTTTTTATATCCGATATTTGAGTTTGATTATCAAACAAAACTCTTCAAAAAAAATTTCTTTTAGAATCATGGTGAATAATCACAGATGAAAATAAAATATATTCATTAATGTTCTTTGTTCTCGGGACGAATAATATGCTTGTCTTTCAGGAGACAATTTTTTTAAAAATGTTTTCATTTTGATTTACCGCCTCTGTAATTGTACATTAGAAGTTGATATCCGGATTGATTTTGAAACTCTTTTCGTTGAAGATGTAGATATCAATTTTTCAGTTTGGAATCGCAGATTAGCTATAAAAACTATAATATTATCTCGCTAACACTACTTCCACATAAAAAACATCGTCCATTTTGTCTCTCATTAGAATAACCACTTTTACGGTATATGCACCGCACAATATAACGTATAAATACTGTTACAAAACAAACATGTATTTGAATGTTACACTAAACCGAACATAAATAAGTTATACTATAAATAGAAAGTGTGTAGGTACAGAAGGGCTCTCAAGAGTGCAGTTTATTGACGTCTATAAGTATATATAATAACTTCTTAGAAAAAATACACCTTCTGTTCACTACAATGAGAAAATAAGATAAGTAATAAAACATGTGGGTGGTGGGTGGGTGCCATGTCAAAACACACAGGAAGAGAACCTTCGAATGGGGCTAATTCCTTACTCGCAAAATCGCGAGAAGCCGTGCTTCTCTTAAATACCTGTATAACAGGTAACAGAAACTTAAATAGAAACCAATGAAATTTGGTTTCCGGTAAATATATAAACAAAACACGTGTTCAATAGACACACGTGTAACTATAACTACAATAAATACATTTATGTTCTAATTCGTTACACTCAACCGAACATAAATAATTCATACTATAAATGAACACAGTGTGTAGGAATAGAAGTGCTCTCAAGAGTGCAGTTTCGACTTTCTAAATTTTCGTGAACGTAACCATCTTTAGCTTTATCGGATTTCCATCGGCCATGTTTTTTGAAAATTCTAAATTTCTCTGCTAGCTGCTTATCGTAGAGGACAGTAACTTCACAGCGTCGGTCAATGCAAAAGCGCTGTTAGGGTTCTTTACAGTTTCGTCTGGAGTAAAGCTAACTTCTTCGAGTATCTCCTCTTCGCTTTTATCTGCCATAGGAAGACCATAAAAAAAAAACACGTCAAAACGCACAGGAAGAGAGCCTTCGAATGGGGCTAATTCCTTACAAAATCACGAGAAGCCGTGCTTCTCTAATTTAAATGCCTGTATAACAGGTAGCAGAAACTTAAATAGAAACCAATGAAATTTGGTTAAACAAAACACGTGTTCGATAGACACACGTGTAACTATAACTACAATAAATACATTTCATTCTGGATTATGCATGCGCAACTAAACACGTTTTCAGAGAAAGTGTGCCACAGGTGAAGCTCCTGATAGACATAGATTAGGCTAATTGCATCGATTACAGTTTATGAAATGCGTGTCCTTTGATTCACCTTTTCTTGACGTAACCACAAGGCGGATGTTAAATGTCCTTATGTTGAGACAAATAATTCATAGAAAATTAACGTATGAACAGAAAACTTCGAATATTAATCAACTCGAAGGTCCTGAAATACTGACTTTCAAAACAGAGTTTTGGTTCTTGAAAAGATTTTTGTCATAGTGAAAAAGATTATTATATAGTTTATATCAATAGAAAATGTGTCTGAATAAAATTGAAATGTCAAAGAGCTTTCTGAGAACCAAAATACGTGTTTAATAATTTTTCCAAATTATCCGACTTCGGATTTTCGAATTTTTTTTTACGCCAATAGAGATAAAGTCATAATTCGAACCTGGGACAGAGGACTTATGAAAATGGATTAGCAGCGAGTAATTATTGATTTTTTTTTGTGTCGGATGTATGCATCAATGTTAAAGTTGTGGAAATAACATGTCTGTTACGTAAATTTAGGTATATTTGAGTTGAAACTTCAATTGAAGCGTAACCCGCCACTGAGTCCGGTATTTGTACGTTTTCCAGAATCAAAACATGAAGGTTTGCGAAGAGAAGTGGATGTAGACTAAGCCTGTCCACTTCTCTAAAGATAATACTTTTGTCCCCAAGAATTATCGCTGCAGCTTTCATTCTTTTTATGATAGACCCTAGTCTAAATAACATATTACAAAATAAACATGCATTTGATCATGCATGCACAACTAAACACGTTTTCAAATAAAGTGTTCCACACGTGAGGCATATTACAAATGCTTCGAACCACAGTTTATGCAGTGCGTGTCCTTTGATTCACCTTTTCTTGACGTCACCACAAGGCGGATGTTTAAAAATGTCGAGAAAAATAATTTCTAGAAAATTAACACATGAACAGTAAACTTCGAATATTTTTATTGAATCTCTTGATTTTTCTTTTCTTTTCAATTTAGAGATAAAACTTTAAATTGTTTTATATCAGATCTTCCATTTTAATTTTTGGAAATTTTATTTTCTCTTATTTTTTTTTTTTTTAGATCGTGTTGCAAAATGACAAAATCGCAAAGGACTTTGTTTAACTCTGTTAACTTAAAAAAAAAATGAAGATGATTAATTTCACTTTTTAGCATACAAAATATTAGATGCTACCATAAGACAGTAATACCCGTACGCAAGTTTTTGCCTTTAAACATACTCTCCGTCATACTTGTGTAACTAACAAAGAAACCACAATAGTTACCGTATAACATACTCTATACCATAAATATTCTGTTGGAGTCATCCCAAACCCTATTTCATAATTGTTGAAATATATTTAAAACAATTGAGGCCATGACCCCTAAATCATAGATATTCCTGCTGCACATATCAAGATGCATTGATTATTCTGATGGCCAAGTGCCCCAGGGTCATCCCATCTCCCATCATAATTCGTTTTGTTATTGTTAAAATATCTTTAAAATGGTTGAGATCCCAACCTATATTCTTGTTGCGTATGACACATTGCACAGAACACCAGGTTTTTCTTTGTAATTTTCACACCCCATTTGCCCCTCAAGGTGAAAAAGAAAATTCCGAAAACTTATTGTACATCTACAGAACACCACCAATCATCTTCCAAAAGATTATTTGGCTACTGCATAAAATGTAAAAGGAGTTCTGGGATAAGATTTTTCCATAGAAAAATGTTTTTCAACCCACAATTGGCCCCCAGGGTAAAAATGAAAATTCCGAAAACTCATTGCACATCTATGGGACACACCAATGACTTTCTAAAAGATGATTTGGCTACTTCATAAATTGTAAGAGGAGTTCTGGGAACCAGTTTTAAGATATTTTTTAAAAACTTATTTTCGAAAAAAACAACACCCCCATTGTATTTCAACCCCGATTGAATGCTCAACCCCCATTTTCCGCCGGGGAAACTGAAAATCTGAAATTTTATTGCACATCTAAGGACACCATCTATCATGTTCCAAAAGACTTAAAGTAAGAGTAGTTTGAGGAAGAAGAAATTGTGACTGACGGACGGACCAGGGTGATTACAACATACCCGAACTTTCTTTAGAAAGTGCTGGTATAATAAAGAAAGGATTCTGATTAAAGATTTGTGACTATTTTTATACTATGACATCACAAAGTACATACTTATGGCCATTCATAATCGCTTGAAATTTAAGATATTTTTCAAAATATTATATAATTCTAATACAACATGCTGTCTCACTTGACACCATAGAGATCTGTACTCACATTCAAAATGTCTGCAATATCTGTAAAAATACGGCGTTTCAGGCACATAGAACCAGGGATAGTTTGTTCTTGTTTTGACATCGTTCATTTCCCGTTATTTTTACATGCAAAGTAAGACATATTGGCTGACACCTCCGCCATTTTTCAGGGTTCGAAATTACTTCATGTCTGCAAGTCTGAGACTAGTAAAAAACATGTCGGACTAGTAAACTCTCTATAGCACTAGTCCGTACGGACAAGTGAAAATCCGGAAATCAATCTTTTTTTTTATCATGCTTTATTTTTAGACATTTACAATTACATCTTCATGTGTACATAGATGATCTCACACACAAAATCACACACTACAATATCTCGGAAATCAATCTTGAATTGGTCAAGATTTTAGCAAATTTGTCTGAGTCTCTTAGATGTTTGAAGTTATGGTCGATTATCAGCATGGTTAAGTGCTTGAGTGACAATGACATGCTGATCTTCCAAACGGAATGAGAGTACCAAACCCCCGTATGCGTAACCCGGACGGAGTTTACCCAGATTGAGCGGAGGTATAAATGTCTAGGTGTTGCGTGATTGGCTAATATCAAGAGTGAAATTATTTGGAATTGAAAGAAATATTATAGAGGTTCAAATTAATTGTCAGGATGAAAAATTATCGCACAAAATCGAGAAATGACTGAGGAAATTACCATGGTAGGGGTGTGCTTAAAATGAAGTGTGTAATTTACTGCAGATTGCTATGTGTTGTAAAAAAGTACAAATATGGCCTATAAAAGGCACGGGACCCTATATATTTTTTGTCATTTTTTATCAACATTTGGAATGAACTTTGAAATGTTTGCGGTCATTTGTTTAAAATCGATATAGTTAATTAGTGAGAGGGCCAAAGGTTAACATTGAGGTCTATGGGAAACGAATTGGTACTCTTTTTCCAAACACATGGAGTGCGTTCAAGACCACCGTTCTTCGCACGAGTACAAATTCCTGCCGATTCCGAACGCCGAGAGCGGGTTTGATGTGCAAGAATTCAACCACCTCTTTAAGTAGTGTGGTCGAAGAACACGTTCGTGCGCACATGTTCTCGTCATTCGCAACTCTAACACAGGGGTTCATAAAATATATTTAACACATAGCTCATGACTTAGTCAATCCACAGGAGTTTTAAATTTTATCAATAAAGTCAATAAAATTCACTTGATTGACCAAGCCATGAGCTATGTGTTAGCATAGCGAACAGGAATGAAACGCCGTTTTGGAGAAATCTCGAGTTTCGCTTTGAACCGCCGCGCAATGAATATAACTCGTCAGTATTAATCACTAACAACATTTGCCTACTTAAATTTGCCCCCTAACCCCTCTCTAATGATGTCAGTATCCACTTTATTCGATTCCGTGTAAACATTGACTTTACCGAGGACCCATCGCAATACGTCACATTCACTCCGGGCCTGACATTTTAGTATTCCTATAATTTCAAGTTAAAAAAAAATAAGAAAATGCTATTAATTCTTCCACATATTTTTTTTAATCAAATGAAATAAATCGCAACATATAAAATCCTCAGTCATATCAATTATTATATTTTGAGGTCAGAAACTATGTTCAGAGTTTAAAAACAAAGGGCGATAATTGTGTAGAAAGTTGCATGTGCTCGAAATCATTGGATTGCAAAAATGTCAGGCCCAGAGTGAATGTGTCCTTTGTACGTGTAGACTTAAAAATTGTGAAACAAGCCTCTCATCTGGCTGCCTCCCCCCCCCCTCCCCCTGTTTGAAATGGCTCAGCTGGCGCCCAGTTTTTATCGGTGGAAGTGAGATCCCAGATACAATGTACCTGGGAAGAGACCACCGACCTTCCGAAAGTAAACTGGGAAACTTTCTCACTTACCGGCATGCAAGCCCTGTACATTGTTGATGAAATGCTTTATATAGCTTGTTAAAGTATGAAGTGTCTATACTGAATATATTCCTGCTTAAACTAAGGCATACACGACATGGTAAAACTAAACATTAGCAGTCTTTATAAATAACTGTTTATAAAGTGAGTTGTTTTTTTTTTATATTACACACACTATTGTTTTGATATCACTTATTGTTCTTTAAATTCATTTTCCGACACAATGGACTGAAAATTGACCAAAAAGTTGGAACGTGCCAATGCTTTCACTTTTCAAACTTTTCGAAATAGGAAACTTTTCATAAAATGGACAGGTACAGGGAAGAAAGTGATGAAAGGAATATAACAAGACCTTTTGTTCTAAGAATGGACAGACATGGGTAACTTTACACATGATTATCTAAATAAAAACTGAATATACACAATTTAAAAGTATGCAATAACCTTTGGTCCTCTCACTAATTAACTATATTAATTTTAGGCAAATGACCGCCAACATTTCAAATAATTTCACTCTTGATATTAGCCAATCACGCAACACCTAGCATCTAGACATTTTTACCTCTGTTCAATCTGCGTTTGGGTTACGCTTCCGAGGGTTTGATTACTCTACTAGCATGCAATTAATACCTAGACCGATTTTTGTTACAGATGTTTTTCCATCCACAACATCCGATTGAATGTATTCAACATCACTATATGGGGTTTTTTCTTTGGCATCTTGACAAATCGTAAATAATAGGCATTTATGAATGCGATGAATTTGTGAACAATGTGCCTATGAATCCTGATAAATATAGTACGTGTATTCAACGAAAATTAAGTAGAATATAAATAATTAGAAAATGTTTTTCATTTTTATAAAGTACGTGTGGGCACATATATGAACTGACGCGCTTCATGAATTTGCTGGCATAAAGTTCAACAGTTCATGCCATGTATTTTCAAAAATGAAATTTTTTCTTAAACAAATACCAAACACAAGTCTTTGACGACTTTGCAGATCAATAGAAATACGTGATTGTAACGAAAGTAGTAAATTTTGAAATGTTTAAAAAGCAGGGCAGAGAATTTCCTCTTCATTTGATTCAATTAATTAAAGTCGTAGTAGTGAGGGTTCTCTAACATGCCAACGCCAGCTACGACACGGAACCTCCGTTTTTAAGGTTATATCTTAAAGACTTCTAAATGCCGAGTGTTTTACGAAGAAGCAATCGCTATCTATGGACAACTTCGGTTCATAGCCGAGTATGAACTCAGTTTACCCGAGTTGCAATCGAACGGAGAGTTTCAAGTCTTATGTGACGTATTGCGACATTTGAACTCTACCCAAGTAACTCTTTCACGAGAGTTACTATGGAATCGTTTTAATTCGTGGGGGCCAATGTTCGTGGGTAAGCAAAATTTTGATGGTTCGTGGGGACGTAATTTCGTGGGTAAGCGATACGATATCACTACTTGGTTTAAAATAATGTTCGAGGGCACGTAAATTCGTGGGTAAGAGTGACCCACGAAATCCACGAACATCAACCCCCCACGAACAATGAGGTTTCCACAGTAGTGTGGTAGCAACATGTCGGTCTTGCATGGATACTGCGCATGTGTCAGTTTTCATACGATGGAAGCGATTGTTAATAATAATAATAGCCTCTATTTATCCAGGATAACACAAATTATCATATAGCTAGTTTTCATTGTGGTCCTGCATTAAAACATATACACAAACATAACATTAACATCTAAACTTAGTATCTTTATTCAAAAACTTCTACGTGAGAAGAAAAAATCTCTCGCTGTGACCTTCAATTCGACTTTTAGATATATCGATGACGTTTTGTCTATTAACAATGATAGCTTTCATTCATATGTCGATTTGATATATCCCTGTGAGCTCGAAATAAAGGACACCACAGAGTCGTCCACTTCTGCTTCATACTTAGATATTTTATTGAAAGTAGACATTAACGGCAAACTAACAACTCAACTGTATGCCAAACGGGATGATTTCAACTTCTCCATCGTCAACTTCCCACATTTATGTAGCAATATTCCATTATCACCTGCATATGGTGTTTATATATCTCAACTGATTCGATATGCAAGAGCTTGTTCTGGGTATAGTCAGTTTTTAAATCGAGGTAAGCTACTGACAAACAAGTTGATGGTACAGGGATTTCAACAGTCTCGATTGAAGTAAGCTTTTCGCAAATTCTATGGTCGTTATAACGATCTAGTTCGTCAATACAACCTCGCATTGGGTCAAATGCTGTCTGACGTGTTTGATACCGATTGTTAAGCCGTTCTTGGCACACTGATTTTGACTGCGGATAACTCCGTTTACCTGATCAGGATATGGGGCTCACGGCGGGTGTGTCCGGTCAACAGGTGATGCTTACTCCTCCTAGGCACCTGATCCCACCTCTGGTGTGTCCAGGGGTCCGTGTTTGCCCAACTGTCTATTTTGTATTGCCTGTATGAGTTATGAGATTGATCACTGTTCGTTATTTTCACCTTGCATCTAAGTATGAATACGATATAAAAGGAAAGAAAAAAAACCCATAGCATAAGACACACCTAATCAGTAATAAAATTAGTATCTAAATATGAATACATGACAGAAAAGGAAAGAAGAAAAAATAGCATAAGACATACGCACACACAATGTCATATCACAACTACGTTTAAGTGCTACTTCTGTTAAAATATCATATTCCATCAGTTACACTAGTACAGCTTTAAAAATGGCAGCCGAACCAGAGTTTCGAACATTTTGTTCCAAAGAAATGCAGAAGAGTAGCTGTATGAACGTTAATAATTGTCAGTTTCAGCTCTTGGTAAATATAATAAATTAGACATATAATCATTCGACCTGGTTTGGCGACAACTCACATCTCTTGTATATTGAAACACGTTTAGGTAATTTGGCATTTGATTATTTAAAACTTTGAACAGAAAGACAACCTTTCTAAACATAAAATAATCCTTCAGAGGTATCCAGTTCAAACAAGAAAATAAAAAGCCAGTAGAGGTCCTGATATCTCGAATTTTTAAAAAAAAAAGAAGTATTCTTGCTGCCCTCTTTTGCAGCTTGGATTTTTTTCTAGATATAATTGGTTTTGTACGTTACACCAGACAGTACAGCAGTAAGTAAAATGTGGAAAAACAATACTAATGTCTTTATAAGTGCATTTGGTGGCATAAAATAACTCACTCTCTTAAGTACAGCAATTGTTTTACAATTTTCTTTGAAATAAACTCCACTTGTGCATCCCAAGATAAAGTATTACATGTATCTATATAAACACCTAATAGTTTAGCCTGCTTCACAAATTAAATTTGTACACCATTAAAATCTATATTTAACATTCGACATTCCGTAACCTTTGAGACGTGCCAATAAGCATACATTGTGATTTTTGAAGATTTATACTCAGTTTATTTTTAAGCATCCATTCTGCACCCGATTTAAAGTCCTCTTGCAGTTTAGATTCAATTACATCAACAGATTTATCACTCACGTCCTGTGAAGTGTCGTCTGCATATACAAATGTATTGTAACTGAAGAATTTTAAAGACATTTTGGATAATCGTTACTGTATAAAATAAAAACTAATGGTCCTAAAATTGACCCCTGAGGAACTCCTAAGGATATTGTTTTTCTCTAGATAACACACCTCTCCAACTGACACATTGCTTACGATTTGAAAGATATGATTGAAACCATTTAAAAGTATTGTGACAATTCCAAAAGATATAAGTTTGTGCAAAAGAGCTTCATGGTTGACTGTATCAAAGGCCTTACGCAAGTCAATAAACAGAAACCCTGTAAACTTTCCATCGTCCATGTTTTTGAACCATTTATCAGTAAGTCCTTTCAACACTGTCTCACGTGAATGACTTGGCCTAAATCCAGATTGACTCTATGTAATTAATTTGTTTGTGGATAATATTCATAAAAGGAATTGAAGACATGTCGTTCAATAATCTTACTGACAACTGGTAAAATAGAAACTAGTCTGTAATTATTTACCAGATGCTCATCACCAACTTTGTACAATGGAACTACCCTAGCTCTTTTACAAGCATCAACAAATGTGCATGAAGATATGGATTTGTTAAAAATAAAATTTAAAATATCGCCTATATAATCAAATGACAACTTTAAGAGTTTTACAGACAAACCGTCAATACCTGTGGCTTTCGAAGATGCCATTTTGCTAATTTCATTTGCAATAAATTCAATTGTAATTTCTGGAATAATGAGCCTGGCGGTTTTAGTTGTTCCACATCCGGTAAAGAAGAATCAAAATGTTTTCCTATTTCATGTCCTATATTACAAAAGAAATCATTAAAACAGTTAGCCATTGATTCCAAAGATGTAATGGTACCGTTGTCTGTTTGTAGATGTGAATTGTTTGGAGTTTGGTCCAGGGAGTAAGGAAGAACATTGGAATATTTACCGTACAAACTCTTGTATGAACGGAAGCCTCCTCCCCCCCCCCCCCCCCCCCCCCCCCCCTATGTTTACGTCTAATGTTTGACGCGACCACGGCACAAGCTGAGCTTGAATTCACGACCTCCCGGTCACGACGCGAACGCTCTGCCACTGAGCTATAGCAACCGGTTTCGAAATGATTCAATGCGTTCATGGAAAAAATTCGAGAGTGTTTAGGAAAGCTATTTTTTTTTAAAGAAATACATCCCCGATCTAATTAAAGTTACACGTTAAATTCGCTCAGATACTCGCTCATATTAGATTGAAATACACCAGGTGTTTAAGTTTATATCTGCATCAAAGCTATCTTTCTAAATTACATGTATTTGAAGACATCTTCAATAAATTGTTGCGCACAATAATTCATATGAAGATATTTTCAATTATTTAAGTAAATGATTTAAAATTTGAAGTTCGATACTCTTCGTTTGTTTGTTGAGAAGGTTACGTTTAATTCTGAGTTTTTTGAGAAATTGTTGCGATTTCAGCATCTATCTTTTTCTTCGCCTCTTCCCGTTTTTTCTCCGATTCGGAGATGATTGTGAATTTCGCACAAGTGATGCAGCCCCTCTTCAACGGCACCAGTGGGGAATCTGATCCCGTCCAGCGACGTCTGTTGTATTCTTGTTCAAATGCCTGCAATTATACATGGAAATGGTGAGATGTTTCTTTCATATACGAAAACGTGAAATATTACTTGTATTTGTGTAACTTTTTTTTTTATTTGCAAATTTTAATATTTGATAATAACATTCATACATACATTCACACACATAGTTAAGTTATAATAACATAATAAGGTTGACAGTACCAAGTAAAGAGAGGAAAGGCATTAATCGAAAATATTTTTCCATACAGCCCAGATTGTACTGAATTTTTTAAAATTACAGTTTTTTGAAAATATATAATGTTCAATTTCATCCTAATATATTGTAATACACCCTCAAAAGATGGTAATCTGTTTTGTTTGCAACATAAATATATATATTGCTTGGTATATAAAATTATGAAATTTATTACTTTGTTGGAATTTTGTAATGGACAATCACCAAAAATAATATTAAAAACATTGAAACCAATTCTATTTGTTGTTCTCTCATAAATATGTAAGCTTAGTTGGTTCCACAAAGTTCCTATTTTGGCGCAAAACACAAAAATATGTTCAATGTTTTCAGAGCTGTGTCCACAAAATGAGCAAATATCATTATCCACAACTTTGATTTTTTTAAAGTAACTTTTTTAAAACAGGTATAATTCTATGTAGAATTCTGTATTGCAACCATTGTGTTGCTGAATCTGACGTTAATTTAAAACATATTTCAAAAACTTCCTTGGTAATGATATCTCTATAGCCCCTCAAAAATGGACAGGAATTCCATTTAGCAATTGAAGTCGGAATTTCTTCTTTATAAGTAATGTTCTTATATATATAATTTGTGCATTTCTTATGCAATAGTATATCTTCATAGTGAAAAGGTGTGGATGGACCATTAACATATTTTCTCAACTCTTTCGACACACATAGTTTTTTTGCCATCGTAGAAATAGAATTTATAATACTGTTGTATTGCATAAAACAAACATGATCAATATCAAATTTTTTTCCCCAAATCTATCCATTGTTAGAAAAACACCGTTAGAGTCTACAAAATCATTGACTGTCTTGACACCTTTTTCATACCACTTTTTTTTTTTACAAACACATATGATTTGCCAACTTTAACTTTTGAATTGTACCATATTGGAACATTTACAAAATTCGTTTGTGTCCGAGAATTCAATGTCAAGTGTAAACTCATTACCTTCATCCATGAAGTAAAAACATCAGTCCAAAATGGATTAAAAGTATTTTTTAGCAGACTATATATTCATCCCCAAAATCTAAGATTTTATTCACCACTCCTTTTCCATAAGAAGCTTAAAAAATGTTCATCCAGGATGGGTTGCATGTTGATACTTTTTGAATCCATGAGCACTTTAAAGATATTATGAAATTATTTATATTAGTCATGTTAAGCCCACCCAACATGCATTTTTGAGTAACCGTTACTCTTTTAACTTTATCACATTTTGCTTTCCATATAAATCTAAAGAGTTCCTGTGTTAATGAGTTTAAGTTTCGGGAGGAGAAGCGTTTTAATGACTGTGACTCTTCCTATGGGTGTTAAAATCCTTCTACTCCACTGCTTTATCATTGCATGAATAGTAGGAATCTGAGGACTAAAATTTAATTCTACAATTTTTTCTAGATCAACTGAAAAATGTATTCATAGGAGAGTGAAGCTTGTGGATTCCCAGTCTAGTTTCCATCTTGGGTGATGATAGACATCAGCAGAATTTTTTTTGCTCCGATCCATATAATTTTTGTTTTGGAGCTGTTTATTTTTTATCCTGATAGCTTTGAGAAGAATTCTAGGGTTTCCAAAGCATTAAAAAGTGATTTATCTGAGCCATCAAGGGTCAAAGATGTATCATCCGCGTACTGAGACATTTTATGTTCTTTATCATTGATAACTATACCTTTAATATTTTTATTTTGTTTAATCAAAATAGCAAGTACTTCTGCACATAGAATAAATAAGTATGGGGCAATAGGGTCACCCTGACGGTACCCTCTCTGAATGTCGAATTGTTCAGAGAGCTTTCCACATTGTAGAACCGAGGCTTTGATATTGGTATTTAGAATTTTAACCCAAGTAATTACATTGTTACCGAAACCAAAGAAATCTAAGACCTTATATATTAACGACCATGATATTGAGTCAAATGCCTTCTCAAAATCTATAAGCATAAGTAAGCCTGGTAAATTATGTTTTTCTGTATATGCCATGAGGTCATATATAAATCTAGTATTTTCCTATATATCTACTCGTTTTTTGTAAGATGAGTAAGAAATTGTCATTCCACGTATTTCCATAAGTAAGGTTTCTAGAAATAAAGCATCATCAAGCTCAGAATTCTCATCTTGAGAGTCATGGGAATATTGTGTTTTTACTAATTGAATATGTTGTTTTACCTTTTCAACAAAGACTTTATCATATAAAAGTAGGTTATTGAACTTCCATAAACCCCGCCTTCTCTCAAATGTGTTAAATCTGAACTCGATGACTACCATTGAATGGTCAGATCTATAACCAGATCTAATTGAACAGTCTTCAGTGATATTGGTAAAGTTTTCTGAGATTAAGATATAGTCCAGGCGTGCTTGCTTAAATGGCTTTTTTTCCCTCCATGTATAGAATTTATTACATGGTTTGAGAACTCGCATATAGTCTACTAAATGTAAATCATTCATGACCTCAATAAGCATATCCTTTGCCTTGGGATTATTTACATGACAATAATTTTGAGTATCCAGAGCTTGATCCAAAGCTATATTAAAATCTCCACACAATAAGAAGTAATCATTATCGAAATCTATAAAACATTCTCGTACTTTTTCATAAAACTCTGGACAATCAACATTAGGTCCATATATGTTAACTAATGTTGTTCTATTGTTATTAATACTTAAATCAATTGCTAATAAGTTTCCATTGGAGTCTTTCTTTTCTTTGTGTAATTCAAGTTCAAAATTATTGTTAAAAAGTATTGCAACACCTCTGGAGTTGGAAGAAAAAGAATTAAAAACACATTTGTATCCCCATTGTGCTTCTATGCAAGCCTCTATATCACGTGTGAAATGAGTGTCTTGTAAGCATACAATAGAAAATCCTTTTGTTTTATAAAAATTTAAAACATCTTGCCTTTTGGATGGAGTAGAAAGCCCCTGACAGTTTATAGTAAACACCTTTACAGTATCAACCATAACAATAATCGTAGAAACACATACATACATACATTCACACAGTAATGGCCTAATACAACAACAGAAAACATGAGAAGAAAAAAAGTGAAAAAATAAAATAAAACAGAAATAAACAGGTCAAGAATAACACTCTGGAGCGAAACACCTGATACTCGTTACCGGAAGTATTTGTGTAACTTGCTGAGCATGTCAGACTAAGAGAATCCGTTCGACTGTGACGTCTTAGGACAATAAAACACGTGTAGGCGACACGCATACGCCGGTTTCGAGATACGTCCGAGTTATTTCCCTTTGGAGAACTCTCGTACATAGTAAGGCGCGAAAGAATTTGTTTACACGCGGGAGTGGGACAGATATTCATCACAGCGTAAGTGAATGTACTCAGTAAGTTTCTCATACGCTGTTTGATAACCCGAATTCGACTGATACACAAACTAAGTAAGTGATAAGTATTTAGGGAGTAATTAAATACACGGAATTCTTATCCTATCACGTTATTTCGTTGGTCATAAGTACCATATCCAAGATATTTCTTGGAAATATGACATTGTTTGTATGTTTCCACTTCGGTAAAACATTTCTTTCGATAGTATTTAGTATTTTCCACATTTACATATCTAAAGAGAAACCGCTTTTAATACATTTCATCGTCTTCCTCGTTGGCTGTATATCCACTCTGTCCCACTTAAGCATTCAAACTCCCACTAAATGCACCTCCTATACAGAAGAGTTCGTATCTCGAAACCTGACGTTGTGTAGACGTTGAAATTTGACGGTGTGTAGACGTTGAAATCTGACGGTGTGTAGACGTAAGAAAAAGACGTCTAAAAAACTTTCATTTTCAACAACAATCCAACGTAAATCCAACGTCAGAATTTGACGTCAATACAACGTCAATCCAACTAACTTTGCCTGTTGGGTTTGATCCTATTTATAAAGTTTGTGTTGTTGTTGCTTAATTGTCATAAATTATCTTTTTAAAAAAATGAATACGGACATGATTCTATCTGCAGTTTGGTTTTGATACCAGAAGTAGGATTATCAAAACATATTTAAAGTGACAAATCATCAAAACCCCATGACTGCATTAACATACAAGAGGCCCAGGATCCTTAACGGTCCACTGACTACACACATTGTTTGGTCATTAGAAATCATCTTTGTTTAACCTGTGTGATTTTTATATACATGTCCATTTTTATACTAGATGATAGATACATGTATATTGGTATAACTATCATACACAATATATATATGACCAATCTAACCCATCCCCGGTAACTGAATCCTAGGGTTAAAAAAAAATCACAATTTTGGCAAAGGGCTCAATGCCTATAATGATTTTGCCTCATTGATATCCAAAAGTAGGGAAGAAGATTTTCTAAGGTAGTGCATTATCAATATATGACCAACTTTGCTCCACCCTAGGGTCTGAACCCAGGGGTAATGAATTTCACAATTTTGGTAGAGGGTTGAATATTAATTATAGCGAGCGCAGGCTCGTACTGTGAGCTCTAATGACTAGAGCGCGGGAAATAATCCGAGCTAAATCTCAACCTCTAACAAGAATTTTTTTTACGCCAATCCCAAAAGTCCCTCGTACAAAATGGCGGATGGTTCGATTCGTAAAATAATAATAATAAAAAATCTTTGAAGTATTACAAACCTTTCTTATTTGAAAGGAAAGGATGACAATCATAGTCTTCCCCCTTTCTTTTTCTTTTAAAATATTGTCTAAAGAAATGTAAACAGTCACGTCACAACTACCAGGCTACGTCACAACACGCTCGTTGCATTTCCCGCTAAACTGGTTCCTACATTGGCGAGAAGAGCAAGACAGTAATTATAGGTTATAGACTTTGTATGGGAAAATATGACGACCGAGTTTTATGGCGCGTAGACGGACCGAGCTTGCGAGGTCCGTTCGCGACAAAAAACGAGGTCGTCATATTTCCCATACAAAGTATGAATCCGAGATTCCTCTGACTCTTAACCCCGCTTTTATTTTGTGACTTCTGTGAGTCAGAGCGGACTCCATATTGAAAAGTGCTTTACCTACCTCTTACAACTTTATTTCGCGGACCCATCTTCCAAGACGCGAGGATTCAGTTATCGGAAGATTATTCTACAAATACATCATGATTAATACGATGCTATCGCCGTTTAAACGATGGAATTTTGTGTTTACATGTGCTGACGTCATGCGCAAAGAAATCAAATGGCGAGGCGGCGACCTAATACAAGTGATGCTCCATTTGTCGGTGTTAGGGCCGTTTAAACGGCGATAGCATCGTATTAATCATGATCTATTTATAGATTTATCTTCCGTTAACTGAATTCTCACGTCTTGGAAGATAGATCCGCGAAATAAAGTTGTAAGAGGTAGGTAAAGCAGCGACACCAGCTGGTGTCGCTGAATTCCCACTTTTCAATATGGAGTCCGCTCTGACTCTCCCCCGCACATGTCAAATATAAAAGCGGGGGTAAGAGTCAGAGGAATCTCGGATTAACAAAGTATATAACCTTTTTATTATATACTTTCAATTTCATTTAGAAACTAACAATAATTTTATTTTTAACAATAACTTTATCGGTTTAACTGAGTAAAAGATGAAAAACACGAAAAATTTGAAAATTAACGGCGTAGAAATTTGATTGTGACGTAATGTTTGCGGGTCGGAATGTTTCCGGGCATATATCGTGTGATATATGCCCGCAAACTTTTAAAGAAAAAAGAAGAGATGAAATTGAAAGTATATAATAATCCTACGTATTGACAGTGAACCAGACCAGTTTTCCTTGTTTTCAACATAGATTTTTTGAAAATGTATTCAGATATGCTGCGCTCGTCCCAACGGTCACACCGTAATCATATTAATCATGCAAACATTTTGCCCCATTGATGTCTACCGGTAGAAGTAAAGAATATTTTCTAAGATTAATGTGTTATCAATATGTGACCAACGTAACCTGTGGAAGAAACCCTGAACCCACCGGTCATTAATTTCACAGTTTTGGTAAAGAGCTCATTGCTTATTATATATCATACTAACAGTTTGGCTGCTTGATGTCCAGGAGTAAAGAAAAAGAATTTTAAAGATTACATTAATTTTGATGGTGTTGGCCACATCATTTGAGACCCCAGGAGGCTTGCATGCTTTTCCACCATGAAATATTGATTCCGTTCCATACATAAATAAGACTTGCAAAAATTCTCATTTATACTACGAACTGTGACTCCAAATGATCTTCATTTCTCAGGTTTTATGAAGTACCAGTAGTTACCCCATATGGTATTGTTGTTTGTGTGCAGATACCCGATGGGCGTGGTCATTATGACATGAGGAAATACAATTATCTATTATTTTCTCCGTGATTTTGCAATCAACAAAATGCCCCTCTGACAGGAGATAAATGTATGGATACATATCAGATATAACTGATATATCATGAGATGTATGGGTACCTCTATAACATTACATGTCAGATATCATTGATACATATATATTATTACTACAGTAACTTGATCCGAAGAGTCGGATCACGTAGAGTTGACAGGCGCGGATCATCAGATCACACGAGACGCGAAGCGTCGAGTTTGATCTGATGATCCGCGCCTGTCAACGAGACGTGATCCAACTCTTCGGATCAAGTTACTGTAGTAATGATAAATTTATTATATACCCCCTTTTGCATTTTAAATCCACATTTATAAAATACTAAATGCAATCCAAATTATCAAAAATACAGACATATAGTGAAATTATGTTTTGTGTACGCAGTTTTGTTTGTGACGCGATCAACATTTTCCACAAGAAACGTTGCGTTGATGCATTGTGACGTCATTGTGACGGCATCAGTTTCAGAGGATACTGATACGGAATCAGAAAACCACAGTATGTGATCCGGAAAACCGGATCACACGCTGTGAAATCCATAGTATCAAAGAACGATACATTGATGGGTATATAATAAATATATATTATTACTACAGTAACTTGATCCGAAGAATCGGATCACGTCAAGTTGACAGGCGCGGATCATCAGATCACACGAGATGTGAAGCTTCGAGTTTGATCTGATGATCCGCGCCTGTCAACGAGACGTGATCCAACTCTTTGGATCAAGTTACTGTAGTAATGATAAAATTTATTATATACCCCCTTGTGCATTTTAAATCAAGATTTATAAGATAATAAATGTAATCCAAATTATCAAAAACACAGACATACCATGAAATTATGTTTTGTGTACGCAGCTTCGTTTGTGACGCGGTCAATATTTTCCACAGATAACGTTGCGTTGATGCATTGTGACGGCATCAGTTTCAGAGGATACTGATACGGAATCAGAAAACCACAGTGTGGTGATCCGGAAAACCGGATCACACGCTGTGAAATCCATAGTATCAAAGAACGATACATTGATGGGTATATATTAAATCATGAGATGTATATGGAGCGCCAAATTAACATAAACTCAAATAATTGAAGATATCTTCAATTATTTGAAGATATCATCAATTCATTTGATGCGCGCAACAATTTAATTACAGATCTCTTCAAATAATTAATGATATCTTCAATTCTGAATTATTGCGCGCATTAATTCTTCTGCTGAATTGATGCGCGCTTTAATTGAATTAATGATCTCTTCAAATGAATTAATGATATCAACAATTGAATTGATGCGCGCTACAATTCAATTGAAGAGAGCAATAGTTGATATAATGCGCGCATTATTTCAATTGATGAGAGCAATAATTGAATTGATGCGCGCATTAATTCATTTGATGAGAGCAATAATGGATTTAATGCGCGCATTAAATCAATTATTGCTCTCTTCAATTGAATTAATGATATCTTTAATTCATTTGAAGAGAGCAATAATTCTTTTAGAGAGAGCAACTAAATAGTTAAAGATATCTTCAATTCAACATATCCACAATTGAATTAATGATCTCTTTAATTGAATTGTTGCTCTCTTTAAAAGAATTGATGCGCGCATTAATTCCTTCTACAAAAGCATTGTAAATAATTAAAGATATCTTCAATTGAATTAAAGAGATCATCAAATTATTTATACCGAGCTCTAAATCAATTATTGTGAGCAATATTTCTACGAAATTAATGCTCTCATCAATTGAATTGAAGAGAGCAATAATTGAATTAATGCGCTCATTAAATCTATTATTGTTCTCATTAATTCAATTGATGCGCGCATTAATTCAATTGATGAGAGCAATAATTGAATTGAAGCGCGCATTAATTCATTTGATGAGAGCAATAATTAATTTAATGCGCGCATTAATTCAATTAAAGAGAGCAATAATTGAATTGATGATATCTTCAAATAATTGAAGATATCTTCAATTATTTGAGTTTATGTTAATTTGGCACTCCATAGATGTATGGGTACCTCTATAACATTACATGTCAGATATCATTGTTATATCATGAGATGTATGTGTACCTCTATGACATTACATGTCAGATATCATTGTTATATCATGAGATGTATGTGTACCTCTATAACATTACATGTCAGATATCATTGTTATATCATGAGATGTATGGGTACCTCTATAACATTACATGTCAGATATCATTGATATGTCATGAGATGTATGGGTACCTCTATGACATTACATGTCAGATATCATTGATATGTCATGAGATGTATGGGTACCTCTATGACATTACATGTCAGATATCATTGTTATATCATGAGATGTATGTGTACCTCTATAACATTACATGTCAGATATCATTGTTATATCATGAGATGTATGGGTACCTCTATAACATTACATGTCAGATATCATTGATATGTCATGAGATGTATGGGTACCTCTATGACATTACATGTCAGATATCATTGTTATATCATGAGATGTATGGGTACCTCTATAACATTACATGTCAGATATCATTGATATGTCATGAGATGTATGGGTACCTCTATGACATTACATGTCAGATATCATTGTTATATCATGAGATGTATGGGTACCTCTATGACATTACATGTCAGATATCATTGATATATCATGAGATGTATGGGTACCTCTATGACATTACATGTCAGATATCATTGTTATATCATGAGATGTATGGGTACCTCTATAACATTACATGTCAGATATCATTGTTATATCATGAGATGTATGGGTACCTCTATGACATTACATGTCAGATATCATTGTTATATCATGAGATGTATGGGTACCTCTATAACATTACATGTCAGATATCATTGTTATATCATGAGATGTATGGGTGCCTCTATAACATTACATGTCAGATATCATTGTTATATCATGAGATGTATGGGTACCTCTATGACATTACATGTCAGATATCATTGTTATATCATGAGATGTATGGGTACCTCTATAACATTACATGTCAGATATCATTGTTATATCATGAGATGTATGGGTACCTCTATAACATTACATGTCAGATATCATTGTTATATCATGAGATGTATGGGTACCTCTATAACATTTCTTGTCGACTCTTCATACAAAACTACTGTCACTGTATCTAATGACGTTGAACTTGTGTTTGTAGTAAATTCCACGATGGCGTCGAACAGACCCTTGGCTGATAGATTCCCAGGATACTTGTAGACTCCCGTCCCAAGGGCCGGAAAGGATAAGGAGGTGTAATTTTCTTGTTGAGCTTTCTTAAGGCATTTCACAGCAATGTCATGGACATCCTGAATAATGCAGTGCACATGTTACCATGTAAACCAAAAGACAGGTTGCTAATATTGAAAATGTAACATTTCAACCGAATATATTTGCTTCCTGTAGGTATAGGAGTAAATGCATACATGATAACAGTTTTTGTTATCATTAAAAAAAATAAATTATGTGTATTCACCTCTTGTGGTTTTTGTGAACATTCTGGTAAGCAAACATGATACACTGTCTTGCATCTTAGATTTCCACTGGCCTCTGTATCAGCTATTTCCCCGCACTGCATTCTACCGCCAGTCTTCTGCACGAGTTTGTTCTGGTAGTCACCACCCCCTTTCTCAAAAATTGCCCCGGCAACTGTTGATTGTCCTACACTTACAGCGGTGTTTGTATGTACAGAGTTAACGATCACATCTGCCTAAAAAAAATGATGGAAACTATTACGCACTGAAACTCCAAAATAGAATTAACATGATATCACTTTATCATCAGCAAATCAACGAGTTGTAGTCTACGTAATGTGTTTGCTTCACCCAATTTGATAATTACTGGTTTGTCTTCATTAATCATTAACCAAGTACATGTATAGTCCTTATTTGGTAAATAAATAAAAAAAAAATTTTGAGCTTGGATACATGTATATCACAAAAAAAGGGCAATCAATGATGAAATGAAATTAATCTTCCATACTTAGATTTTAAAATTCTTTTATTATACCATGTGATTTTACTTTACATTTGTTGAAAAACATATATTTCTAATTGGACATGCAGTTAAAATGTTTGCAAACATTTACGACGTCACATGAGGGTAGGAAATTCTGAACAAGTAATCTGATATATGTATGGAGTGCCAAACCAACAATAACCGTAATAATTGAAGATTTAATCATATTCGATTAATGTGCGCAACAAACCAATTACAAGAGGCTTTCCGCCCAAACTGCTATTATCTTTAATTATTGCGCACAGTAAATTAATAATGAAAAGAGCAATTCAGATAATGTTCGCAATATGAATAATTGTTCTCGTTAATTGAATCAATTATAATTCATCATCAATTCAATTGAATACGCACATGAATTTATTGGATGCAAGCAACATCTCAGTTACTAATTTTGAATGAAATATTTCAATTGATAGTATTAATACGTGTAACAATTGAATTAATATTTTCTAATTCAGTTATGCTACATTTCTGTCGCCCTGAACGAAGTCTGGGGACATATTGTTATTGTTTCTATAAATTGCACAAAGGGCAATTGCTCTTACTAATGATTAAAGTGCTTTATTGTACAAATTAATGTGTAAATTTAACAGATTAAAAAGTGGAGCATAAAAAAGTGTCTATATGATACTAATACGCTTCCGTAGGTATGCTATTTATCACACTGCAACATAGGAAGTGAATGATCCTTACCCTATTACTTAGTAATAAATGAGGCCTTATCAAACTCATTAGCACAAAACAAATACTAGTTATCAAGGGACGCTACCTGTAACCTAATCTCCATTGTCCGATAGTAGACAAACAAATTCTCATAAAATTTCACTCTGGTACACACACACACACACACACACACACACACACACACACACACACAGAGAGAGAGAGAGAGAGAGAGAGAGAGAGAGAGAGAGAGAGAGAGAGAGAGATAACCATATCATTACTTACTTCCTCTGAAGCTATACTGCCATGTTTTATGTGAATTTTACAACAGTGTTTCAAGTGAATAACACTACGGGTCCTCTGTCCTATTTCTTGAAGACTCCTTTTCCCTGCTGAACTTGTGAAATGTTCTACAACCTCCTCTTCTGAAAACGTCGCATATTCAGCTCTACAACATTGGACTTTGTTTACGATAGTTGCCAACACTTGTTGACAGTCGGTGATACCACTCTCGGTACCTTTCACGTGGATTCCATCATCTTCTACTGATATCGACATAATACTGTCTTCTTTAGATTTTGCTAGTTCCAGAATTTCTTCACAATTGAAATGTTGAAAGAATATTTTCCCATCTTCTGAACACCCCCACTCTATCAGTCTTGATTTTATATTTTCATTTAGAAAACTTTCCAAAAAGTTTTCTACTTCAATCTTGACGTGCGGCAGACATGTAACTAGTAGCTCGTCCCCCTCGACGGTGACAACGACTTGTCTCTGTGTGTTATTCCGAAGAACAACACTCTTGCTTTTCATCCACTGCTCCGAGTTGAAAAGATTCCCCTCTAATTTACTTAAACTTTGCCGTTTTTCAACAAATAATGCGTCTTCCAACCGCTTTTTCACCACTTCCGTCCCATCTGTTTTTGTTACCATAAACATTTTATCGCCTTCGATCAAATAAGAACATTTGTTTCTTTGGAATACTTCATTCAGATGATGACGCACTCTCCTTTCTAGTAAAAGCGTCCGCTCATCTCTTTTCAGCTGTGTACTCCAGAAGTGCGTCTTATAACTTTGTAGATGTCGAGTGACATTCCTCCGAGCATTCACGACATCCTCTCTGAGTCCACGTAATTCTACGTGTACTCCTACCTCATCCAAAGTGACCCCAACTGCAAATTCCTTTGATATCTTAGTTGGATATCGTATGACTTTTAAGTACATTAGCTGCTCTCTGTCAACTTCCATCAAAATTTTTACCACTTCATCATCCAAAATAGAAGACAAAATTTCTGTTTCAAAAATTCTGATTCCAGTCTCATGTCCAACAAGGGACAACTTCCCATCAAAGAAAAGGGAAACGCGGATCGAGTCGTCCATTCCCTCTAAAAACTTCCCCATCTTGAAATCAGCAAATGAAAATTTCTCTTCGTCAATGTCATGTTCAGATTTCATCAGATGTTCCCTGCAGTACTCATCTATAATTCTGCATATATCCTCTTTCTTTTTTAATACATCTTCATCTTCAACAAAAACTTCCATAGCACTCAAATTCCCAGGAACCCGTTTTATTGTTACTTTCATATCATTTTTCAAATTTTCATTTACTGCCTGAAGACATTCATCGTGTGTTAATATATGTGCTAGGTATTTTGGATCGAGGCCTAACTCGCTGAGTTTGCTCTCTTCCTGTGATCCCTTTACCTTGTACTGGATTGCTGTGATTGGATGGGACTTACAGGATAAAATTTGTGTTTCTTCTTGGCCGATTGATGATGACCAAATTGATCCAGTTTCATTTCTTACACTGTCATATCCTGGAAAATGGAAAATTGCATGATATATTTACATTTAATAGTTTTTTCTTCTCCTTACCAACTCTGTTGTAGAGTTTCGAGTTCAGATATCAATTATCAATAAGGTCTTTTTGTTCAGGACAATGATGCGTAAGCAGTTGCACGATTTCAAACGATGATCCAGACGGCCTATACGTGTTGACTGCCGAAATATTGAAAAAGACAAGTGTTAATTTTACAGGTACATGTATTTGTTTGTTGTTTAAAGCAAAAATAACGTAAAACAAAATTAAAAGCTAGTTGTAAATTTTCTAAATATTCTTCATTTAAGCACTAAAATGCTTTTTTTGTAAAATTTCATTTTGACCCATGTACTTATTTTTGAATAATTGCGTGCACACTGATTTAATAAATCATTGCAAGGGGACGTGATACATAAACTTGAATTTCTTTTATCCAGGGATGCTTTTTACCTAGTTTAAGCTTTCAGCTTTCATCCCAGAAGAGCTAACAGTGCGAAAAAAAGCTGCAACAACGTGATACAAATACAACCTCGCCCTCCCCTCCAATGAATATTTCAGTTTTTTTAAAAGATAATTTCGTTCCAAAGATGATTGTCTTACAGGGTAAAATGGAGAGTGAGAAAGAAGACACGCGGCGGAAGAAAGGGGGGGGGGTCGGGGAGAGGGAGAAGACGGAAAGGTATAAAGAAAGGGAAGCATGCAGGAGGGAGCAAAAAGAAGAGTTAGATAAGGGAAAAGAGAGAGAATAGGGGCGGGGGGGGGGAGAAGCGGATTTCCTCTCCACCCTTTTCCATCATAGCGATATATTCTTGTACACATTGTCAAAGAGCAAACAGCTAATTTCCGGGTTTGTTATTTAAAAAAAATATATACTTCAACTAAAGAATTTTACAAGTCACACTGGGTGCATAGGGTACTAAATGTAGTAAGGAGGACATCATGGACAGAGCCAGAGAATTTTCAAAGGTGGGAAGGTTGTACCTTTACGCCCAAAGTGATGTGAAGAGCCCAAAATGACAAAAGACACTATTTTTGTGAAAAAAGGGGAGGTTGCTACCCTCGTGACGCCCTTCTAAATCCGCTATGGGGTGTACTACCGTGATTCCCCTACCCCTCTGATGAAGTGCTATGTAAATTCTGGAGTGACATTTGATTATTCCGTGCGTCTTAAGCATGCCTCCGTTGATATAACATATAAACTTTTACCCATAAGATTATTTTTGACTTAAAGTAGTAGGTTAATAATGGAAAATTACTTAATGTTTCATAAAACTTTGGATTGTTGCTTTTAAAAGAGTATACACTGTACATTCAAGTTGAATAAATCCTTGTTTCGTTTTTATCCTTGTTTCGTTTCGTTCTTTCAAAATAAAAAACATGTCAAAAACCTTAAACACATCCTATAATATTTAAAAGCTATAACAAAATATTGAGTAGTTGTCAGTCATAATAGAAAAAAGCATATATTAGCATTTACCGCTCTCACTGAAGGCAAGGTGAGTCGCCATGACTTTTCCCACAGGCTCACACAGACATGACGAAACAGACTAAGAATAGATCAGTTATCTGTGCAGTGTACGAACAATGTGCAATACACTACGATATCATTTGATGGCACGGAGATTACGATACGTGTTGCTGTCCTTTTAAAAATGTGGACCATACAGGCACGTAGCATGGGTTTTTTTAAAAAGGGGCAGCCCCCTTCCCCTACTCCACCCCACCCCCAAAATATGATAAAAACATACTCTCTTTTTTTCCTGCAATTCCATGCACATTTCAAATAACTTTTGAAAGTTAGTTGTGACTGACTTTAAAGTATAATTTCAGACACTACAATGTATATTTATGTTCCTAAAAGTCATTACTTGAAAATTGTTCAAATAGGAATTTTCTACACAAATTCATTTCCAACAACATTGTCAGTTTCTTCCTTGTATCAGTACAGGGCCATGATATGGTCCAGCCTCCCCTGGTAAATCCTGGATCTTAAGTAAAATTTTACCCTTCGAAGGTTGATGAAAGATCTCTCACTGACTGCAGTAGTGCAAGACATGATCAATTTAATCAAATTATAATTTGGCTAAATAGAGCCCACTTATCCCCTTCAACCATATTATAGTCTACAATAATTTTGACCGATGCCTCTTCTGAACGAACTTTTAGATCAATTTTCATGATCTCAAGCTGGGTTTCAAGATTTCTTCTCTCTATATATATATCGGATGTGTAGAAATTACACATAAAATTCAGCTCTTTCTCATAACGCTTTCATCAAAAGGTTCTCAAGGTTGGCATAGAGAGTATAGCATAGTTGATCCACCGCAAGGTTAGACTTGCAAGTCTACCGCAAGGCATAAGGCTTCAAAATAATGTTCCCGATATATGTCCTCCACTGATGTTGGGTAATATGATTAGGAGTCTTCGTCAAGACATTTTGATAGCCCTTTCAATTTTTACTGTCTCTTTTTGACCGTCTCTCAGGAAACATCAAACTGTTCCTCATTTCTCATCTTTTGCAAAGTCTATATTGCTAGAGCTGTCATTATGTTACCTTCAGCCGCAGTGACATTCTCATTCTGTACTAGTGACGTTATCTTTCTACACTAGTGACATTCTCATTCTGTACTAGTGACGTTATCTTTCTGCACTAGTGACATTCTGTTTCTGCACTAGTGACATTCTGTTTCTGTACTAGTGACGTTCTCTTTCTGCACTAGTGACATTCTCTTTCTGTACTAGTGACGTTCTCTTTCTGCACTAGTGACGTTCTCTTTCTGTACTAGTGACATTCTCTTTCTGTACTAGTGACGTTCTCTTTCTGTACTAGTGACGTTCTCTTTCTGTACTAGTGACATTCTCTTTCTGCACTAGTGACGTTCTCATTCTGTACTAGTGACGTTATCTTTCTGCACTAGTGAAGTTCTCATTCTGTACTAGTGACGTTATCTTTCTGTACACTAGTAAAGTTCTCTTTCACTAGTGACATTCTCTTTCTGTATTAGTGACGTTCTCTTTCACTAGTGACATTCTCTTTCTGTACTAGTGACGTTCTTTTTCTGTACTAGTGACGTTCTCTTTCTGCACTAGTAAAGTTCTCTTTCACTAGTTACGTTCTCTGTACTAGTGACGTTATCTTTCTGCACTAGTGACGTTCTCATTCTGTACTAGTGACGTTATCTTTCTGTACACTAGTAAAGTTCTCTTTCACTAGTGACATTCTCTTTCTGCACTAGTGGCATTCTCATTCTGTACTAGTGACGTTCTCTTTCTGTACTAGTGACGTTCTCTTTCTATAATAGAGACGTTCTCTTTTTGTACTAGTGACATTCTCTTTCTGCACTAGTGAAGTTTTCTTTCTGCACTAGTGACATTCTCATTCTGTACTAGTGACGTTCTCTTTCACTAGTGACATTCTCTTTCTGTACTAGTGACATTCTCTTTCTGTACTAGTGACGTTCTCTTTCTGTACTAGTGACGTTATCTTTCACTAGTGACATTCTCATTCTGTACTAGTGACGTTATCTTTCTGTACTAGTGACTTTATCTTTCTGCACTAGTGACATTCTCTTTCTGTACTAGTGACGTTCTCTTTCTGTACTAGTGACGTTCTCTTTCACTAGTGACATTCTGTTTCTTTACTAGTGAGTTATCTTTCTGTCCTAGTGACGTTCTCTTTCTGTACACTAGTGACATTCTCTTTCACTAGTGACGTTCTCATTCTGTACTAGTGACGTTCTCTTTCTGTACACTAGTAAAGTTCTCTTTCACTAGTGACATTCTCTTTCTGTATTAGTGACGTTCTCTTTCACTAGTGACGTTCTCTTTCTGTACTAGTGACGTTCTCTTTCTGTACTAGTAAAGTTCTCTTTCACTAGTGACGTTCACATTCTGTACTAGTGACGTTATCTTTCTGCACTAGTGACATTCTCATTCTGTACTAGTGATGTTCTCTTTCTGTACTAGTGACGTTCTCTTTCTGTACTAGTAACGTTATCTTTCTGCACTAGTGACGTCATCTTTCTGTACTAGTGACATTCTCTTTCTACACTAGTGACATTCTCTTTCTGTAATAGAGACGTTCTCTTTTTGTACTAATGACGTTCTCATTCTGTACTAGTGACGTTATCTTTCTGCACTAGTGACATTCCCATTCTGTACTAATGACATTCTCTTTCTGTACTAGTGAGTTATCTTTCTGCACTAGTGATATTCTGTTTCTTTACTAGTGACGTTATCTTTCTGTCCTAGTGACGTTCTCTTTCTTCACTAGTGAAGTTCTCTTTCTGTACTAGTGACGTTCTCTTTCTGTACTAGTGACATTCTCTTTCTGTACTATTAAAAATGTACTTTACCGCACTGGCACATTACATGACGTCACAATGAAAAATACGTCATGATGAAGGTCATGACGTAGATATCTACATTTCTTTTGCGGTTGGAAATGTCAAAATATTTTTTCGTTATTTACCACCGCAGTCAAACGATAAACCGCAATCGTGTAAAAGTTTCTGTCAACTGGGTTATATTAATTCTCTTTGATATGGAAATAGTTTCAATTTCTTTTTTATATAACATACATGCTAAAGTAATATCCATATTATATTGTGATCTTGATATCGACCCTAATCTGCACGTATAGTGACTTTCACAATGGACTCATTTGCATAAACAGGGTTTCCGTACATACAAATTTCATCATTGGCACGACACCCCTAGTTTTTTGAGTGAAAGTTGTTTAATTTATGTGATATGTGAACTTCAGTGCAAAAGGAAAGTTAGTGGAGCAAGTTATGGCTTCAACAGAAAACATGTTTTTCAGGCTAGATTCATGATAAACTTGCTATCATCACTTTTCAAATTAAGAAATTAATATGTTTTGAAGTTATATTAACTCCAACTTGCATTGATATCTGGATATCGTGCCAATGGAACGATTTATACATACACGGTACGGTTTTATCTTGATATTTGATCACGTGATATACAGCTGATGTAGAGACTTTCGGTCTGGTGAAAAATGTATAAGAGGTCAATGTGAACTTAATTGTATATACATATTTTTTTTGTATATTAGGGTTGTGTGTACAGAATTTGTCAAAAATTGATCTGTTTATTAATGCTTTTTTCACCTGACATATTGCTATGGCCCTACTTAACACAACTCCGCTCTTTCACTAGTGACATTCTCTTTCTGTTTCAGTGACGTTATCTTTCTGTACTAGTGACATTCTCTTTCTGTACTAGTGACGTTCTCTTTCTGTACTACAATTGGACCACGAGTTCGTCTTTTTCTATAACCGGTAAGAAGACTCGGACGTTGATCGGCGCAAGAGTTATTGTATCAAATCGATGCATTTCTTCTCCGGAAGCGTGATAGTCGATTAGGTTATAAGGCCAAAACCGAATCCCTGTATAATGTGATATTTAAATTTTCGCCACATATTCAGTTTTGGTATCATTAACGTCTTATTCACTCTAATACATAAACATGTAAGTGGAAAATGATAGTGGTAGAATACCTTAGATATGCATTATATTTTAGATGCATTTGAAAGCTCGTGTTTCATAATGTAACGTACGACTGTGACGTCATAGTTACATTTGTGTACACATGGCAACAGACTGATGGCGTCGATCCACATACAAGGTTCATTTGCGGTTACGGAAATAGCCGAGTAGTTACGATTGTCTGTACTAAGTGACGTTTTCTCTCTGTACTAGTGACATTCTCTTTCTGGACTAGTGACGTTACCTCTCTGTACTAGTGCCATTCTCTTTCTGTACTAGTGACGTTACCTCTCTGTACTAGTGCCATTCTCTTTCTGTACTAGTGACGTTATCTTTCTGTACTAGTAAAGTTCTCTTTCTACACTAGTGACATTCTTTTTCTGTACTATTGACATTCTCTCTCTGTACTAGTGACGTTCTCTTTCACTAGTGACATTCTCTTTCTGTACTAGTGACATTCTCTTTCTGCACTAGTGACGTTCTCTTTCTGTACTAGTAAAGTTCTCTTTCTACACTAGTGACATTCTTTTTCTGTACTAGTGACATTTTCTTTCTGTACTAGTGACATTCTTTTTCTGCACTAGTGGCATTCTTTTTCTGTACTAGTGACATTCTCTTTCTGTACTAGTGACGTTCTCTTTCACTAGTGACATTCTCTTTCTGTACTAGTGACGTTGTCTTTCTGTACTAGTGACGTTCTCTTTCTGTACTAGTGCCATTCTATTTCTGCAGTGCTTTGCTCAGGTTGTCACAGTTTCTTAAAATTGTTTCACCAAGAAGAGAACCAAAAGAGCCACACCTATAATTCTTGTTCCTTCACATACTCTAGTGCCTCATCCCATAGATCTTGCAGGACCTCATAGTTTTCAGTTACGCTGTGTGAGCTTCTGCTCTCACTGTCCATCCAGTCGGAGAGATGACTCGTATACCTCGAGAGAGTGTGTTCAAGAGTAGATTTAAATTTTTTTTAAAATTCCGTCTCTACGAAGTGACAATTTGATAAGCTTTGTAATATCTCTGGTATTTTCTAGAGCATTCTGAATTATCCTGCACCCCTTTATTGCATCACCACAAGTACGGTTAATTGCATGACCGTAACAAAACATATATATACTGCACGCTTTTCAATTGCATTGGCCCGAGAGGCAACTCCAAACTTGGATCCAGCCCTTTTTACTGTCATATCATAACACTGACCACGAACGCGATCAAAAAATAAATAAATCTTTCAAATACGTCCTTGATGACATTGAAGATCGTTGAAGCCTCGGTGTTATCAATATGGTATACTCCAACCAAGATTTCATGAGGTTCAAAGTTATTGTATACTCATCGTAAACAAATAACAAGTTGGGGAGCACAGTACTCGATGCTAGATATTACTTTGATCAAATACATCCTGTTTTCTTACTTTTAATCTATGTGCTGATCTGACACAGATTCCCCAATGTTTTTGTTATTTTGTATTTACACGTTCAACTGTTCCCTTGTGACTCCCAGTATTGTCATGTTCTCTAAATTCAACATTGGCTTTTTCCATTTTCTAAATCCATCAGATATGAAAGCCTTTTCTTTGCTCAAATTTGCCAATTTGTGTTCTTTATAGGCTTGAATTTTCGGTATAATGAAGACAAGGCCAGGTGTCAGACTAACTAGAGACAAACGATCTCTTTCTTTTGTCACTTTCCGTAACTGGAAAAATATTCTGTGGTTGGTTAGGTTCCTTGCTAATGATAGGGACATCTGATTCTTACTTTGGAACTGAATGAATTTGCTCATCCTTTGAGGATGTATCGATTGTCTGCTGATCAGAAAACTGTTCTGAAATCGTTCAAGATGAATACCATTTTTCAGGATTTGTCTCAAATTTCCCAATAGAATCCCCATAAGTTCATTTTTCATTATATTCCATTTCCCTACTTGTTTCAAACAAAAAACTATGTCTAAATGTCTTCGCTTTCACTCCAGACCAGTAACATTTTCACCTTTGTTTTAATCAGCTTTCTGCTTTTGTTTTTGGTGCAAAAATGAAATATCGTCAACCATTTCTTTTTAGAAACAGTTACTCATTCTTTATTTTCAAACTCTCTTCGTTTGGGTGGATTTTGTAAGAGAAGGGAAACAAAATGGTTTGATTAGTACATTTACCCCAGAGTATTCTCAAGTCCCCGCTCCACATTATTTGGAGTATGTGTGCATGGTTGCTACAATACACCTATACACCAACATTTCCATATCGATATATATATACATCAAGCGGTGCTTAGGGTCAATCAGATAAATTTGATCCGAGTATAGATTCTTTGTATCCTCTTGGTATCACTCTTACTAGAAGTCCGTTTCACTCGACTTCATCCATTTTGGCGCTCTAAGACGGGCGGGGAGTAAAGAATCCGAAATATTATTCATTTTAGTTACTATGGATACTTTAAAACAAAGTTGTTTCTCAACAGCTAAAGAGACCTCTCGAAATGATGAGCAGATTGCCCCGGTTACTGACCACTTTCATTACACTTGAAGAAGAACTATAAGACAAGCAAAGAAAGCCTTTAACAAAAATATTGCCTTTTGTTGTACAGAAAGGTCTACAAGGAATAATTGGAACTCCAAAATCTGTTGAAAAGTTGAAATCTGGAGCTCTCCTTATTGAAGTTTCCATAAAACAACATTCTACTTCCTTGCTGCGCTTGACAAATCTAGCTGGTATACGTGTAATTGATAAATTAAAGTAAAGGCATCCTTTTTGACAAAGATCACGACCTAGATGACATTTCTGAACAGGAAATCCAAAAAGAACTGGAACCCCAGAGAGTGGTCAATGTCAAAAAAAAAAAAAAAAAAGAATTGAGAACATTGAACTAAAAAGTTGGGTTTTACCATATGAAAATAGAATTGTCTGTGCCAAATCCGCTGCGTTGCTTTAAATGTCAGCAATTTGACCATTACCAGAAAAATAGAAAAGGCTTCGAAAACCTGCTTTAGATGTGGTTCGTTTTGTTTTTTATTTTTCAACCTCCCACTCGAGAATTTTTCACTCATATGGAGACATCACCATAGCCGGTGAAGGGCTGCAAAATTTGGGTCTATGCTTGGCGCTTACGGCCTTTGAGCAGGGGGGTCTTTATCGTGTCACACCTGCAGTAGATAAAAGAAATACACAATTGTTTCTATTTACGAAATTATATGCAATTTTACCTGTTTACGTATTTTTAAATTTAATGTCCTTCGGATGGAACGTTAAAAGGATCACAACCCCCTTCGGACGCAGAAGATCGTTTCCCTGATTTTTGAAAAAGAGTAGGCTTACTGGGAGCCTTAAGCATTCCCAACCAAACACATTTCAGTCCGTTCAGCTAGTTAACCGTAGTAAAATGGTTGAAATATTGCCAAAACGGCGTAAAACCATAAACAATAAATTAATCCATTTCAAAAGTCCAGTGCAACATCGCAAATGCTGTCCATTTTAAGATATGAATAACAATGCCAAGTATTGCTGAGATGAATATACTGTCATGTAACCTCGTATAAATGAATAAATTAGACCCCAAAACATAAATCGTTTTGTTATGAATACTAAAATCTGATTTCCACAAACCATACAGACCATATTTTTATGCCTCTTGACATTTGTTTAGGAAACAATGCTGACTCCGATAAACATACAGACTTGTGCATGCACAAGCTTACCCCTCCCCCTCCACCACCACACACATGTGCTTAGTCACGTGCTCTCCAGGGTTCCAATATATGAATAAAAGTTCGCCATCAAGCTCCGTTGAAATTGAACATCGATCGGCCTTTACCACCAAGTCGAGAAGAAGAAATGGAAAAGGCGGAGCTAAAGTGAAAACATACAATTGTGCATGCGCATGCCGACTTTTCCTCACAGCATACGGTTTAACCAAACAGTCCATCTCATTGTGGTTGTGTTAGAAAGTGCACATGCGGAAATAAGAAATCATTTTATTGTTTTGTTAGAATATTATCACTTCCGGTAATTCTAGACGTTCTTTTACATCATATGAACCTTTTTTGTGTTAACACATTCATGTTTGATATAACTGTACCACAATATTTAAAAAGATAAATTGTTTTTCAATATTCAATTATAACACTTGATTTTCAAACTTGAGTTATCTGTCTAACTGTGATACCGGAAGTGATGTTGTTCATAGTCATCAGGAAAAACAAGGGAATGGTACGAAAACTGTCGAATATTCCTGGTTATATGCGTCAATGAGGATTAATTATTTTTATGGTGGATCAATGGAAATTACATGTAAGTTTGGGGTGGGTGATGAAAAAAGCAGAATTTCGAACCCGGAGCTCTTTAGAATTGAAGTTTTGAGTAAAAATTCGTATCAGTCCTTGGGGTTTTTTAAAATTAGGGTTTGATTGATTTGAACATATTTTATTGCATAACTTCTTTCAACTTACGGGGTTCTCACCTTTTATTAGGGGGTGATATGGCATAGACCCCTACTATTATCATTACAGACAAAATTACCGGTTCCTGTGATCACATGAAGGTTGCGAGATATTTTATTCCAGGAGTTCAGCATTCATATAGTTCCTCACAGTTGGGTGTGGATATGGTAGATTTACAGTCTGTTGCTCTCTGGATATTCAGGAAAAGCGTAGGAGCCCTAAATGGCGAAAGTTATGAGAACGATTCTTACCAATTCGGAATGTTTGGAAGGTTCCTCTGACAATTGTTGTTGATAGTGATAATAAAAATTGGAGATGGACAGCAAGAAAGAGCAGGCAATAGCGTCCGATATTTTTCATTTGTGCAACGATATGTAATAACAATAATCTAGAATGGAAAACCAGCATATTTGTTCAGATGATTGACATTAATGCATTTGCAACACATGTCTGAGCTGCGTTCAATATCGTAGAGGCTAGGTGTGGTGGTTGATTTGTACCATTTTACAATTTGGATTCTTTTCGTTGTTTTGAGTCGAAAAGTAGCTAATATTATCATCTTGTCGTCTTTTCGTTATTTCAGGATGAAAAGTCGCTAAATATCGTTTTGTTGTCTTTTCTTCTCGAAATAACAAACAGGTGATAGAGTGTAAATTGGCACAAATCAGCCACCATACCTAGCGCCTAGGCTAGCCGCTACGTTCGTCAACACAGCCCAGGTTTTCTTTTCAGGGTATTGGTGTCCTGGGACTAGTGGCATTGATACGTTCAATATATTTCATGGACAAAAGTAAACATGTGTCTTGTTCTGCGTCCACATCTGATTTGTAAAGCGATTAAAAATTGTTTGTCTAAAAACGTTTTTGTGGATGCTTGTCGTCCTAAAGAGGACTTAGCTCCATTATAGTTCATATTACAAGATATTCTCTTTAGAGAAGTCGAGAGGCATAGCCTCCATCGACTTCTCTTTGCAAGCATTCATTTTTTGATTATGGAAAACGTGTAAATGCCGGAGTCGGTGACGGTTTATGCTTCGACCGACGTTTCGATTCAAATGTACCAGGATCTACGCAGTAGACAAGTTGTTTTCAAACATTTAACAGCAGTGCACAAAACCGTCACAAGGAAATCAAAACTTACTTGCTTTTAATCCATTTCCAGCATGCCCCTGTCCCGGGTTTAAATCACAACTCTGATTACGTAAGCCTGCTTTCTCTTAAATGTTCCCCTATTGTGACAGCTCCCAAGACCAGTTAACGAAAACCCGGGGCAGGGGACATGTTGAAATAGAATAATTACAAGTTTGTACAGTGATATCAGGTAGTATTATGTTGCCCAGAAATATTGTCATTGAAAAAAATAGGTTCAGAAAGGGGGTATTCTGCAACAATCTCCTTAATTTTGACAGGGTTGCTTTTGAACAGATTCAATCATTAACAAATTTTAATTCGACAGAAAAAAAAATAACCTGCTGAGGCTGGAAGCGGATCCACGAGGAGCTACCATCTGCAAGGAAAAAAGTTTTAATATTGCAAAAGCTTATCACGAAAGTCAGTGGCGTATCCAGAAATTTCAGAACAATATATCACCCATTTGCTGGACATAGGTTCGAATTCTCGGGTGATTAGCTTAGCTATATATACCATAAAGTGAGTTCGTGAACTGCATGACCTTTCAGATCCAACAAATAATTATTCTATTAAGTGCCTACAAAACGCAACAAAATATGTCGCTACTCCTGAACTAACTAGGAAAGATCCCGTCTCATCAGACCTGTGAATTTCTCTGTGTGATGATTATCAAAGACCTGGCAATGATGTTCTGGAGTTTTAAATTAATTGCTGCTTTTTTGTTAAGACTTTAAAAAGTAATTTGAAATGTTGTGACGTCAAAATCTTTGCTAACTACTTGTGTATTTATTTCAAGAAAAGCATATTTTCATTTTCAACTGATTTTTCCTGTGATAACCCGTTGACAGTCCCGTGAGATAAATTACCCACAACTTCAACTGGATCTTTATGTAAAATGAAAGATGGGAACTATGGAAATTAAAATGGATTACAATTTCTATTAAGCAATATTTTTCAGATACTGATTTTATTTTCCTTTTTATTTCAAATATATAAAGGAATCCCTGTCTAGTTTGTTGGGTATGTGAAGATGATTAGCTACAATGGAAAACGTGATAATTTATGTATGACAGTTTCGCCGTTACGTCAATATTATCACGTTTTTCATTGTAGTTAACCATCTCACTTGCCACCAAACTAGACAATGATTCCTTATAAAGGCAAGACATTCTGGGGTTACTGGTAGTCGCAAAGGGTTCTACAAGTGCTTAGTACATGTTTCACACCTCGGACAAAAGAGTTTCGTCTGTACCAAATCACTTGGTACACCACAAGTCCAAGCTTCAGGATTGGGTAACCTTGCCATTGTACATATATGTTGGTTAAGTATTCTCGAGTACCAATAGATTTGGTGCTGAGCAAAACGAGGGACCAAATCGAGTGGTGAGAGAAAAGTTTAACAACATACTTAGTACATGTTTTACAAAAGAAATTAAAACTCTTTGTGATCTCTGTTTCAATGTATTACAACCCTTTTGTATTTGTTTTAATCTTTTATTCAAGATCGTCAGTATTTATCTTGACTGGTGCAATGTAAAATACTCCAATCTGATTGGTCGAAAAGCACTCGAAAAACATGTTAACCAACATATACTTGTCCAGTCAATGTGCTTCATACTTTGACCTAGTTCACAACATTTGGTACATGTATACATATCAAACGATTCCTTGCGCTACAACATCTCCATGGCATATACATTGTATACGACCTGGATCTCGTGTCCATTTTAGGATTATTGTGGGTGCATATAAATTCAATATCGAAAGAATGAGAGGAGAGTCTTAATCTTGCAATGCTGTGTTTAAATATGATTTATGGGTATAGGTTTTCGTGAATAAAATGCATATAATTACCTGAAATTGAGTACTTGTACAATTGTTATGTCTGTCTGCCTACCACCAATAAATAGAACAACTCCCCCGAAAAGATAAAAAGAATCATTTATTTAAATTAAAAATGACAATAAAACACTCAAAATATCATCCTACAGCCTGTTGCATTAAAACCATACACAATGCAAATACAAAGTATGCAACCAGGCTAACCGTCCATGGAATAAAATGCTGCATAAAAGAATATTATGCACAACCAAAACTTTATATACAACATGTAAGCATTTGTGTTTAACAAAAAATAATTCAACGTTCATTGAAGACTAGAAAAAAACATAATGATCCCATACGACAAAATATGTTATGGGGCGTTACATCGCTGATTCCATGCACAATCCATGGAATACACAGCTCAAGGAGGAGGGGTGGATGGTGGCAGACAGAAATCGTGCTCTGAATGCTTGCGAGACTGAATACAAAATGCGCATTCGAGGGATAGTAAAAATAGATGTAATAGGACTAGCTGAAATTAGTAAATAAGCAACAACACACATAAACAATTTATTGTCATCAATTATTTTTATGTCTATCTGCTTCCCACCAATAAAAAGAACAACTCCTCCATAAAGATAAATACAATGTAGGTCATTCATTAAAATTAAAAATGACGATAACACACCCACAAAATAACATGCTATAACCTGTTGCATTAAAACCATGTAAAATGCCAATAAAAAGTATGCAACCATGCTAACCGTTCATGGAACAAAATAACACACATACAATAACACCATACAATATACAAGTTCAACATATGCAGAAATTGAGTACTTATCAACATCCGAAAAAATCCGCAATTGCTTGTTTGATGATAAATAAATTGTAATCATCAATTAATTGATTTGACAATAATTCAAGTATGTCTATATCATCAAGAATATAATCAGTTTCATACATTGAAAGTTTCGTATTATAACGCGATACTAGCGTGTTTTTGTTTGTTGTGGGGTTTTTTTTTGTGGGGGGGTGTGTGTGTGTGTTTGCGAAAGTTTCGCGTTTCTTAGCGAAAGTTTCGTTTTATAACGCAAAAGAGTATTTTTAGCTACAGAAATGCTTTAGTTAGACCTGTATGTTTTACCTTTGTCAATGTGATATTTGTCAATCATTTCCCCCGCTAGACCATTCGCAATTATTTTCCTACTACTCTAGTCTCTCGGAAACATGTGCTTCTTATTCAGAATTCATCATGTGAATTACCCCATTCTTAAGATTTTTACTGATTAGTATGAAATCCGATCATTAAAATTCCATCGAAGTCACCAAAGTATTTGATCAATGTTTTCTTTGGCGGTTCATACCATCCAAAATCCTTTAAAAAATTTGAGTTTTCTTTGACAAAGAAATAAATAGCGGACTATGATTCTATATTTCAAAACATCTATTACATGTTCACTCAAGTACTACTCACTATTAAGGTATACATGTACAATTGAAGATAAAATCAACTGACTGATAAAGTTCTGTATTCTCCTCTCTTCATTATCCTAATCTCAATTCATCCCCAAAATATGTAAGCATACAAGTATAACAAAATGATGTATGAAATAACATTAAAAATACAAAGTAATTGATGATATGCTAATTACTAATGCCAAAGTATATCAACCAATCTCAACACATCAAAATACATACATTTATACAGTTTTCTGTGCTGTCTGTATCCATGATCGCTGTATAGTGTCACAAGACTGCAGCACGTGTCGCTGTTTTTCATCAGACTACCCTTGGTCGTATGTAGTTCTCCTACAGTAATTATGCGTGCCTTGATTATGAATGAAGAACCGACATCCCAGCACAAGAAACAAGATGACCACCAGGCCAAGAACGCTGACTATCATCAGTAACACGTCATCGTGTTGTTGGTAATCATCAGTATTTTCCAAAGGTATTCTTGAGAACTCGGAGGAACATGACCAGTCGGTAATTTTAATTTTCGAATACTGATTAGGGACAGCTAATTCCGCGTAAGAAACCTTTAGATTGGAACAAAACGATCTATTATCTGAAAGACTATTAATATCGTATTTGGAAAATTCAAATTGCAATTTTTCAACCGTATAAGAGCGAAACCGCCTGGTTTTCATTGGCTTCAATACATTCCACGTTTGATTACAGCGGTGGTTGTTCACGATAAAGTGTTGAGAGCGGTTAGAAACACTTGTAAAATTAACTTGAGAAATTTCTTTCAGAAACAGCACACGTTGTTTGAACATAGTGAAGTTCATGACGTCATAACTGACCAAATTAACAGTTACCATTATGTTTGAACATGCAGTTGTATTCTGCAACCCGGCTACAAGGTAAATTGAAATCCCTCCACGAATGTGGATTCCAAGGTCATTCTTCAGAAAATTCAGCAGATATATATTTACATGTACCTGGGGATGAACAAATGATTCCAATGAAAAATATCCCAATGAGAATCTGAGCGTGTATTTCCAGTGGCGGATCTCGGTAGTACGACAGTCGTCATTCTTTTTTATGGAGCAAATCATCTGTTAAAATATAGTGAATATTACGTAATAATGACTGTAATTCTTAACTTTCTAAATGATTAAAGACAGATTTTTCATGATTAGAGCTTTGAATTAAACTGTAAATTACTCCATCCACACAAGAATGAAAATAAAATATTAACCAGTTTTCCAGGATATTTCACTCATTCTGCAGCCTTCATCAACGAAGGTGCTATTTCTATTTTGTTTTGCCTCAGACTAGAATTGAATTAAACTCCATAGGTCGGCTTCGACTCGCCTCCTTTGAACTTTAACAATCGTCAAATTTCTGTAGCCAGTCAGTAAAAAACCTAATAAGTAATATTAGACCTTAGTTACTGTCCCGTACCGAAAGGTGTTTTAAGACGTTACATCTATCAATATGGTCACAAGAAAGGTGAAAATAACGAACATTGATCAATCTCATAACTATTTTAAGGAATACAAAATAGTGAGTTGGGCAAATACGGACCCCTGGATATACCAGAGGTATGTCCAGGGGTTCATGTTTGCCCAACTCTTTATTTTGTATTCCTTATAGGAGTTGAGATTGATCACTCTTTGTTATCTTCACATTTCATATCTCCAATATCACAAATAGCCATGCATTTGTCAAATTTATACTTTTGTTCTGTTTGCGTTATAATATTTCCGTTAAAATCAAATACACATTCTTAACCAGACACTATGCATTTTCTCCATTTCTCAGAATCTCTAATATCAAATCTTGATTGTCATTAAGGAGGAATGCTACACCAGAGGAACGATGTGGATGAACAGTGGAGGATATGTGCAACAATATTTTGAGATTGAAAACTTTCAAATTTACTTTATCAAGTAAAAAAAGAAAATGCAGTTTTAGTAGAAAGCAATCTTTAAAAAAAATCAAAACCTCTGCTGGACTCGAACCCGCGATCTATAGTTCAGCAGTGGATGTGCTTTTTTCTTCTTTCTCATTTTGCAGTGGATGTGCTAACCTACTGAGCTACTCAGCTAGGTAATTGAATTGAATTAGGCCAAAAAAGAGGAGGGTTGTTTCCGACCCTAACTTTTTGTCCCGACCATAATTTCCAGTCCTCAATTTACATACACTTCGCTTCTCAGAATGAAAAATTCTAATAAGTTTGGGCTCGATATTCAAATAATGGGGAATTTCCCAAATGGCGTGGTGCATGTTTTCTGCAAGCAGATCAACACAGATACATATAGGGTAAAATCAGTTGTCAAAATGTCAGTTTTGGTTTATTTTGATATTTTACCCAATATTGACCACTTGATGCTACATGTCAGTACTCACAAATATAGATATCGTGTATTTAGTTTCTTTCCCCTTGATGCAAGGCAAATATTTAATGAATTAAAAAAAATGAAGGAAAAAAATGCTTACCCCCGACCCTATTCTTTTTTTCCAAGATGTAATCGGAAACACACTTCTTGTTATTAATTTTATTTTTGGCCTAAGAGAAATATATAAATAATGCTGATACTTGTATTTTCATTCATATTTAAAAAAAGAAGTCAGCCATTATGACGATGTAGAGTACCCCTTAATGATTTTACCCATGATAATACTTACATCTGCATTTGTTCTGCTTTCCTCCAAAATCAACTTCTCTGGAAGTCTTACTTTTATGACGTATTTGTCATCAGTTTCCTTTAAGTAAGGGAATTCATGTACACTTGACATCGATTCATGAGACTGCTCCCCAAAGATTTCTTGCAAACAGTGTATATTTTTGTACATTTTTCGATAGAAATGCGAGTATATAGGTTCTTGAAAGAAAAGACATTTTCCATTGAACTGATCTGAATTGTACCTAAAATATGGCCATGAATTGATGCATGGTCGAGGCCTCGCGTTCCCAGTTCTCGTTTCCTTTGGAAACCAAGTCATTGCACATTCCGAGTTCCGAAGAGCCAGAGACATGTTTATCAGTGGAAGGTTCAAAAGGACTACCAAATCATCTTGTTCACATATATATTTCTCCTCAACGAGAATGAACAAATCTAAAGGCTCAAACTGTGTAACATTATTGCACATCGCAATTTCGGGGTTTTTATAAACAAGTCTGTCCATTCCAACAACAGGGATCTTTTCATCTAATATGTCTTCTCCAGCAGATGGACAATTCGAAATCATCCAATAACTCGGATAATTTTTAGAAGATGTACGCTGACAGGTGGCGCTTTTATCCTCATTCGCATTCGTAAAATTATGGGATATAGTGAGATTGAAGCAACAGTCTCTGTAGGTGAAACAATTGTCGTCACAAGAACACACGGGGAACATTTTGCTCATCTGTTCTTCACATTTATCGGCGAAACCAACTGAAAATAAATATGAAATTAACATCGCACAAGGAATGTATTTCATTTTGATTTTTGTCCTATCTCTGTAGAGCATTAAGTTTATATGAGGCTTATGACGGATTTCTCATAAAGTCACAAAATACAGAAGTGTGAAAGTGTAATATAAGAGAATGACGTCAGAACATACTAATGATCAAAATCCCGTTCATACCCCTTGGTTGTATAAATCAATTTTTAGCTGGAAAGGTAGCTTTCTATAGACACATACATGTAGCTGCTTATTCAATGGCGAGGTGACAATGCACTCTCGTGATCTCAGTTCGATCTTTATTGTATATATGAGAAGATGAGGTGGCTGCAAACTGAGTCGTTTTTTTTAGGGGGAAGTCGGGGGGGGGGGGGGGGGGGGGGGGGGGGGGGCTCTGGCTTCCTCACACAGTAATGAACTTTCACGCTAAGGATACCATGGGAGCTTTCATGGGTTATATTAGATTAGTATTTCCCATCTGAATGTCGAATGAGAGAGAGAGAGAGACAGAGAGAGAGAGAGAGAGAGAGAGAGAGAGAGAGAGAGAGAGAGAGAGAGAGAGAGAGAGAGATTACTCTTATTTGATCACTTTTCTTTACCAAATAATGCAAATTATAATTCAAATTTCATATTTGCATCCGTTTTTGAGATAATCTTGTAAAGATAATTTTTTTAATGAACGTATAGAAAAATCATTGTAGTATTTCAAGCAAACAATTTCACATTATTACTATTGGATATAATAATTTGATCAAGAATGCGGGATATATGCTGCATAGTCATATTGCTACGTGTATAATTACATGCTATTGATATAAATTGCAAATACACCAACAATGATCTTTGTTATTCATTACCATCCCGGAAAATCAGTGAACACTTACAGAACGTATATTTTAAAGCTTCTATATCAGTTTCCGTTGGCATGGTAATAATGACACATTGTGAGAAATTGAGTGCGACTTTCACAAGAACTGCTATGTGATAAAAAAGGATAAGTGGTAAAAAAAAAAAAAAAAGAGAGAGAGAGAAAGATGTGTGTAGATTTAAGTTTCTGACAGGTAATATATCGACATTATAAATCGCCTTAGAATAGATTACTAAAGCACCTGTCAAAAGTTTCTAGTCTTCATATAACAGCACTATAATTTTTTTGATTCTGCATACACCCCTGGTAGTCAAAGATGCTACAATATTGCATCTGTGTTACAATATTACATGTGATTTGTACGAAAGCTGGTTAGTAGCAAGAAATAAAAATTCTTGAAACTGCAAGAAAAAATCCTCAAATTACGAGTACATATCTTGTAGTTACGGAATCATGTAAGGTTGACAATACGCAATTATTGATATTTCGGAGGTGAATGCGATGTTTTATCTATAATACAAATAGCTGCAGAACTGTAGCTCTCTGAGAAAAGTTTGGCAGCTATAATACATGTACACTATTCACGGATCGGTAAATATTGTACATCTTACGTATGGACCTCAAAATAAGCAACATCATATGATTGAATAAATCAAATTCAAGACATTGAAACTGGCGACTAGAGCCTACGAAATGATACCTTGTCGGACATTTTGTAAAAAAAAAAATTAGATACAATACAAGACCCAATCAAAAGTTATAAGAGATGCGAAGTTTTGTTTATTTTGTGACGAAATAATTCAAAACATCTAAAATGGTTGCTAAGAATTTATCAAACGATACCTGATCGGTCATCTTTAGATCGAGTTATCAATGTTACTATAATTCTACAATTGTTACTCCTTCGTGAGACCGCAAAAACCAAGGTCCCGTGTCACAGCAGACGTGACACGATAAAGAAAGCGCCGAACATAGGCCTAGATTTTGCAGCCCTTCTTCAGCAATGGTGACGTCTCCAAATGAGTGAAAGATTATATCCAACCAACCAGCCAGTCCGTATTAGATGTCGCCCTTTCTTTACAATTCATTCAATTCCTATAGTCCATAGTGATTAGAGACGCGGGTTTTCATTGAACGACTTGAATTAATAATCAATCGTAACAATTTAGGAATTCCCAATTCTGATTTTGGCCCGATGCTGGAGAAATTAGACGTTTTATTATATGATTAGGAATTTTATGCATTTTGATTGGTCTAAACGATCTTTTCTGGTGTGTTCCTCAATCTAATTAAAATGACATCTCTAACCGTTGCACTGAAGACGGATCTGACAGCACTGCGTTTGGGGTCATACTATTTCACCTTTCACACTTGACCAATCAAATGACGGCTTTCGCTAACATGAAAATTTTGCGGTTGGTATTTACCATAGGCATGTAAATAATTACCGAGAAGCAAGGGAGAGTAATAGAAGACGATGGCGGTGACCATGAGCGATGTTAGAACGCTACAGAAAATACATGTCTATTTTAACGATAATGGATGTATGATATCCAAGATCTTTCTTTGCTCTTCCTTTAACGCTGATATTTGGAATTCGTAAGAACTGTTCATCTATGTGGTTTTGAACGTAGCGAGTCTAGTACATTATTGATAATGCCATCCTGACAACTGCCCGGGAAATACGATTTCACGTCATTTCTCGCGAGTCACATGACGAGACTTTCCGACCCTATAACCAGATGTCATGTATCGTCATTTTTCATGGGGGTGGGGGGGGGGGGGGGGGGGTACAACAGGGGGAAAATGGAAAATTGGATTCTTCAAAATTTCTTGCCATTCAAAATAATAATTAAAAAAGATGAACGAAAACAGCAATAAAATAAAACAAAACACTCAAACAAACCAAGATGTTTTGTGCGATGTTCAAAGTCCTAATGTGGGGGTGAAGGGTTAAAGAGTCTTTTACTTTAACTGCCTCAATAATTTCCCCCTACACTTCATTTTCTTCAATCGTTGGGGGTGGGATGGGGTGGTTAGAGTCCTCTACTATGAGCGCCTCATGATATCTTCATTTTCTTAATTGGTGGTGGTGTGTGTCTCCTACTACTAGTATTGTATCAGAACTTTCAAGCTGGGGTCAAGTGGGGTAGGGGTTGTCACCCAATATATCTTTTATTTGCATTACAAAATAACAAAAAATGGATATTGTTATTAAAGGTGGGGGAAAGACACTCTTGTCCCCTCCCTTTGATTCTATGTGCTTGATAACGACGTATAATATGATAAACTCGATTAATACATTTTGCATTAGTACAATTTGCGTCGAGTTCAACGCAGAATGTAATAACGCAAAATGGCATAGATGTATTGAGCGCCAAATTAGCATAAAATGAAGTAATTGAAAATAACATTATTTAAAGATGTTTAATTTTTAATTATTGCGTGCTTTAAATGAATCATATAAATCTGTATTATCAATTAATGAGAGCAATGAATTAACGATATCATTTGTCTTAATAAGAGCGCGATTATTACAAGATCTCTCTCTCTCCCCCTCCTCTCTCTCTCCCCCCCTCTCTCTCTATACACTCGTACAGTGTTGTATATGCATAAACAATTTATGTACCTAAATGATTTCCTGATTTATGAATCTGCAATATTCTGACCAGTAAATCATATGGTATAAGGTTTCATGCACAATACAGGGTAAATATTATACTCTGATACTTCCCCTGATTGAAGATAGCTGATCGGCACGGGCTAAGTGTGTCGCAGTCTGTACAATGGTATTTACTTTTGGAATGCAAATGGAGTTCATCGTTTTGTTTCATGGATTATATAAATCAAGGGAATAATCGTCCGCATTCGATGCGTTTTCATGGCGAGCATACATGTCATGTTTATAAGTACAGTAGTATTATGTATTTGCCTTTTACTTGAAGTAAATGTGAATGGTATAGATTGTATACACTTTGCTTATTCCATATTATCAATAGATAATAGATGAAATATTTCTCCGCGTTTTTGTATAGTTTTGACATATTGACTGCAAATGTACGCACATTCACGTAAAGAAAAAGCATTCTATATATATTTATCCAAAGCTTTTAGAATGATTTACTACTGTACGATATGTTTATTATAATTTTGAGCACTGCGTGGTGTTCCAAAACGCGATTTCATTTCTTCTTGATGTCCTATAAATTAGTATCGGAGATGTACGCGTTACCTGTCGAAGCTACCCGCACAGGCAAATCAAGCAAAACACGTCCCCTTATATACCATGCGAACCCCGATACATATAACATTAGAATATCCAACTAATATGGCGGGTTAGCATCGAAATATGGTGGACATATAGAATTACACTATATTTATCAATTCATGGCAGCTTTAACTTACCTGTGACTGTCTATTTTGTAAACAATGAATTTACTATTGGATATATGCTACCTGGAACAATTCATTCTGAATACAAGTTTCCTATATTTTGTGTATTTGATTCGTCCCCACATAAAAGAAAATCATGTTTTAAGTAGGACAATGGCCTCGAAATGTCAATTCTGTGAGAGAAGACTTATCTCGGGCCTTTTTTGAGGCCTTTCTCCTTCACTCAAGTTGTAGCTATTGGTTTTGGGCCTGGCAAGAAACAACGTCCGAGTTTGTTAAAAAGCAGCAGAAGGGGGACTTGTGTCAAGGTTATATATGATCGATATATCTTAACACCCCCCCCCCCAAATTCACCCGTTTTAAATACCGATGAAATTAATTTCTCAAGTGTGCTCATTACACGGACGCAAAATTAGAAATTCTCTTGTGCATTCTTTTTAAAGTGAAAAAAAGTCATGTATCAGAACGCCTGCACCATCTATTAGATGCTATTACTGGAATACGTGGCAAAATATCAAGTTATCAGATATTCATCCATTCTTGCAAATTCCAAGAAACCGAGTACTATTTAATTATTCAGGCTTCTCTGCCTTAAAACTCTTGCCAAGTGATAAGTATACAAATATTCGGTATATAATTTATTTTTCAAAGCAAAAAAGTCATTTGAAAGCACTATTCGAAAGGGTCAACACTTTAAGGAATAACCCTTTACACACGGTTTGGTTATCACATGTCGTTACCCCATACATCATACGGCCCAGGCTTCCGTTTCATCTACATTCCCCGTTGAATTCGGAGCATCTACCATTGGAACGTCCGTTAACGGTATTTTCGTTCCTTACTTGTTCCATTTCCATGATGTCGTGGGTATTCCCAGTATTGAGGAATTCAAAGATGGACTGCAAATACTGGAGCTGATGCGGTGCTGCAATTGTATGTATAATAAAATTCGACATTTCCTTACAATGAAACCAATAATTTTATAACCGATTGTAAAGTAAATACAATTATGCATACTAGTATTCATTGTTATCCAAATCCTTACCGAGGAATTGGGACATAAAATCCGTGATGTCGGCCGTATTTCCGCTAGTCACGTGGTTCTCCACTTGTTCGAAGTGCACCATATCCGACTTAATGTAGTCCTTGTACATTTGTAGGATGGCAGTAATGGCGGGGGTGGCGTCTGTAGTGATGTATACGGGTAGGACTTCCTTTAACCAAGCCTCTGTCTCAGACAAGGGTTTGGTTTCGGATAACCTGTTTCAAATTTTAATCATAAGTTACGTTTTCAAAAACGTCCAACAGAACCGGTGCACTCATATAGGAAGCCGGTTTTACTAGTGAATCGGATATTTAACAATAGAGAAAAATGTAATAAAAGGAAGATTGTACACTTTAAGCCTTACCTCTGTTGAAAACGGATAACAATTTTTTGGTGGAATTCCCATAGATCACGCACACTCGGACATTGAAAGACAAGGTCATTGTCAGTCAAAAGTTGATTCAGTTTCTTATTGATCATGACTGGTGTCCATTCGTCCTGCTCAGCTTTCCACATGAGCATTTTCATTTTTGCAAGGAATTCCACAATATCTGAAAACATTGTAACAATATGAATAGTAAAACCACGCTTTCCTAAACACCAGAATACAGTATCTAATTAGAAAAGATTTGCAAATACCATTAAGTTGGAAATATTCAATTTGCTCCATAATGTCCCCGTAGGTATTTCTATGCGCTGCCATAATTTTCTGGGCGACTTTGTCCGCAACAGCCATATCCGTTATCCAACTCCCTAAAACTTTCCTTACGCGAGTGTCAATTTTCCAGTCATCTTCGACCATTGCACGTACTTGGTCCTTGAAAACATCTGGATAAAGTTCAATTTATATTAAAGTTGTTATACAATCGCTTTTGTAATAATATATAAGATGTAAAGCAAAAGGACAAAGCATTGCATCATTTGATATTTTTTCCCGTACATATTTCATTAAACGCCCGATATCATCGAGGAATTAAAAATGAATATGTAATGCAACGTTTATATGAAACTCCAATGTGTAGAGGGTTGAAATGCTATGGTTTGCCATTCTATTATGGACTTGTTTGCCAAAAAAAAAATAAATGCCTGGGTGAGAAATTTCAAAAACCACGAAATGCTTACATGTTTGCATCTTGTATTCCTAAGAATTGAACCAAAATTAATTTTTTAATGTGTTTCAAATGTTGCAATATATTTCGTCTCACTGTAGCATGAAAGACATTTACAAAGTACATATAAAAAAATTTTTTATACAAGTATCATGCACTTATCAAACCACAGCTACCAAAATTTTAGAGAATGCATTTTGGTTTAGGTCACGTCCAATATCAATTCACTATAGCTATACTCACAGAAAACTATTTGGTTGATTCTTGTCGTTGCACACTGGAAATGGGCATCCAAGATCTCTCTGGCAACGTTAAAGAAGGCATCTTCTTTGGTCATCATTTGGTCATCGTTGACATACCATGCATTCATCATTGCAACAACATTACGTGGTGTTGACTGCATCTCCGCTGAAAATCGAAGGGGCAAAGAAATGTTGAAATGAAAGGTGAAGATTACGAACAGTGATCAAACTCCCTTTAAGAAATGTAATAAATCCATAATTACTAACATTTAAAAGCATCTCATGCCGACTTGGTATTTCAAACATTGTACTTACATGAATATGGTCCACTTGGGAAACTGCTGAAGTATGGCTTCAGGAGCTTTCCGACCATCTTGTAGAGCCATTTGTATGTTGGAGAGGAGGGGTCAAGTTCGTCGTTATCTAGCCCCCAAGGCCCAAGTGTTCTGGTACCGGGGATAGGGAATTTCGGCGCAAATCCGCTCAGTGGTCCGATACCGCTCACAGAATTCTCGCGTCTATTACCGTCAACCACATACTGTCTTAAGCTTGCTACGAGTCTCTCTAGTTTTCCGATGACACGTAGTTCATCCTCAGAACTTACTGGCTTTGATAGCGAACCTGTGTGAAAATAAGATAAACAGTACATGTGAACACAGTCACACAAGAAATCTTCCGTATGTTATTCAAATAGACTAGCATTACGTGCACTCCATTTTGTACGTGTTCGAATGCTATAATCTTTTACTGGAGATTGAAAATACTTGCCAATATATTTCAAATCTCAATATTCCCGGTGGTAAGGTTGAGATCAAAAAAAAATCTTTCCATGAAAAAGTCTTACCGTGCGAAACTACGATCAAAATCACGAGGACCTTCAAGAACTCCATGCTTAGTTTCTGTGATGGGATGTCAGTTATACCTGTCGTCTCGAAGTACACGCACTCACTCGCTCAGTCCTTTTATACCAACCCAACATCGTGCTGTTTAACAATTGGCTGTTAAAATTTGATGACACATGCATTATTTCAAGGAATTTATTTTTTTTATTATTCATTTTTTTTGGTTCAAGTTTCTTATTGTCTTAATTAGTACAGCTCATCAGCTTACAACAAATAATACAAATATAACATTTACATTATAAATAGTTTAGATGAGAATAAATATAATGTTTTTATATTCATATTCACTCTATTAGTATTATATGAAAAAGAGGCACATGGGCCATAACGCTCACATGTGTTGAGATTTTAAAAAGATTTTCCTCTTTTAATTCTCATCAAATATTTGGAGCCCGTATTACATGTATGACTCCACCCTAGCCTCGCGAGGTACTTAATCAAACGTGAATCTGCACAACATAGGGATGCTTTAACATCCATATTATCAGCATGGCCTTGTTATTCGGAAAAGAAGGTTTTTGAAAGATTTCTCCCCGTTATTCATGTAATGTGTAAAATTTGATCGCCGATTTTAACACCACCTCAGGGTCCACGATTTGAAGAAAACAAAAAACAGCCCGAATCCGCATAACTTGTGAATGATTGCATAATTCTGTGATTTATTATGAAATGGTCAGGAATTTTAATGCTCTATGATTGGTCCAGACTTTCTTTTCTGGTGTGTACCTCAGTGAGTTAACCTCAGAATTAACTTTGGAGGTTATCAGGGATTTCCCTCCAACCATAAATTTGCTGACATTTTATCGACCAATCAAATTGCGCGTTTTAAAGCATGTGTTGGTAAGTTAAAACGGCTTTACCAAAAATTATTAATTATAGTCAAATCACTATCATTACCATGTTCAAAAATTGATATTTACATTTGCCAATGCACTTCCTTATATGACAGTACTAATGAAATCGATGTTCAATTTCGTGTGACATGAATTTGGTCACGTGATCAGTTTGTTCTTGCGTATGAATACAATCACCGAATCAAAAGTCAGTTCCTGTACTTTCACCTGACTTCTTGCTTATGCAATGCAGTGGGGGATTTAGAACCCCACCCCCCCCCCTCTCGCCACAAATTTAAATAATAGAAATAGTGTGAGTAAAATTCCAGATTGGCATCCAAAATGGCTGAGTATTTTGGCTAATACATGTACTTGACTTTCACACACACCCTTTCGTAAACCCTGGATCCGCCACTGCAATGACATCATAACAGAAATAAACGCAACAGGATATTTATATAGTTTATTTTGTAAACAAACAAGAATTTCATCAATTTATAAAAGAGAAACATTAAACATATCGTTCTGTTGTTTCATTTTATACAGTTTTAAATACCGTCTGCAACTTCTGCATGGCGAATTTATAAAATAAGTTCTATGATATTGGAAGCGAAAACATGTAGGCAGAGTTATAAGCCTATTTACTTTATGATGATAAGTTAACCTGCTGTTTCCTGGCAACTTCCATCACGGCTATGACTCGGCATGATCATAAGCGAGGCTGGTTTCGAGGCTCGAAAAATTTATATGTTCATGTCAGGGTACCGGTGATAGTCTTCATTAAAATCCTACAACAGAAATCTCTCAAGTGAACAAAAACTCCGTCAGTTCGTTTTTATTTTCTTTTACACACACTGAAGGTAAATAAAAGACGCAACCTACCTGCACTTTGTCTAAATATGTCCTACTGTCTCGAATCGTCTCCTGCATGGCTACAACCGCGAGTCCTAACGATGAACATACCGTTGTTTCTTTCCAAAAATCTGACTAAGAACTTAACGTTAACTTGACCCATCATATCCACCATCAATTCTCTCAGATCCTTTGAATTTCTGTCGAAATCTGTGATCAACAATTGCGTTTTCAACTTAGTAAGCTAGACCGACGCCAGTTTCTCCATCGCTGATCGCGACCAAATCACATCACGGATGTAGTTTATTCCGCTCTTCTTGTCATCATTTCAGTTAACTTTACGCTCTAAATTACCTTTATTTTACACATGTTTCGTCTTTTTTTTTTTAACATTTTCAATTAAACATCTCTATCTTATATTCTCTTTGATATTGTTCCTAATTTTTTATTCGATAAAACTCTAACGAACTATATTTTGTGTTCTACGATCGTTATTTTGGTCATCTGCTACATAATCATGGAAGCTCGGCAAGAACACAAATCAAAATATAAATATAAGAAATAAAATATCATTTTTGAATGTTATTGGCATATGACATGAAGTTGGTACGTGATCAAATCGTTATAGGATTTGATCACGTGACCAAATTCATGTCATATCCCAACAACATTCAAAAATGATATCTTATTTCTTAAAGAATACAATATATTACTGATACAGTTTCTAGATTTAGACTATTGAAGTATTATTATTATTTACATGTACAATAGACTAGGGATATTATGCACATGGTTTTATTTTTGAAGAAATTAAAAGAAATATTGTTATGAACACGTTTCATTTTTATTCATTATTAAACAAATGTTATTGATTTACGTTTTTGCAAAAAGAACTCCACAGGATGGTAGTGTGTAAAATATAGAAGCAAATCATCATGAGTTTTGAGTTATCAATTTGATAAATAGATTCATAAAAAGAAAATTATTTTGGTTTCAGTACTAATATGCTACAGTTGCAAATCTCTCTCTCTCTCTCTCTCTCTCTCTGTCTCATAATTCATTTTAATCATAAACATTATGTATGTAAGAATTCAGAAGCCGTTAAAAATTACCCCATTGCTGATCAAGATTTAATGTTGATCACTTTTCAACGACTGTTTTTGACTTTTAACGTTAAGATATGACCCCTGGGGTAATTTTTCAACGGGGTCACTATTTTATGTTACACCGGCCGAAACGCTAAATACCTATAATTTTCGTTTGGTTCCGGCTATAATTTTGGTTCCGGGCACACACTTATCTTTTAAAACTTTAGAGATATTACTTGTTTACTAACATTTCTTATGGGGTTTGTTTCTTTCATCGGGTTACGCAATGATTGATTAAAGAGTCGGATTCATACGTCTAATTCTGTGTTTTCTATACATCTGGGCTGTGTTTGTAAGTGTCAGATCGACAGGTGTTTATTCTTGTTTTATTACGGAGGTTAGATCTCCAATTCAATGGATTGTCCAGCTTTTGTAAAAACAAGTGGTGTGAAACCTGTATACATAGGTAGTTGTTATATGACTCCTTCCACAGGCAAAGACATGTACCGACACAAACCCTCACCATTATCAAATTTACATGCAACATCAAGTATTGATTCACATATCTCGATCATGAATGAGACTTATTGAAATAAGTTAATTTCTTTTTACAAATCTAGACTATATACACAGATGTTTTGCAACATTTTTCTATTTTATTGATTAATGCCACAACCTATCTTTAATGATCAAAACACTCCTCATTATTGAGTACGCATGAGAGAGAGAGAACGAGTTGGAGAGTTCTATGGCACTGGTTCTATCTATATACGCATGGTACGACATTGTAAGACAGTAAAAACAAGAGATGCATACTTTTAAAGCATCTATCTGACACTAGATAGTGGTTTGTTAGCACAATTATTCTTTCATATTATACATATGTTAAATTGTATTTATTGAAATATATATCTTTATACATGTACTATCAAATAAGTCAAACATGTATTCATTTAATGAAATTGACAAAACGGCGACCACGGCCTCAATCAAAAATGGTAGTGGAATCGCACAAAATTTCCGAATATTTATTCGCATTAAACATGCGTGAACAGGCGGAAGTTCGAAAGTATAATGGCTATGGCTAACACAAGCAAGGTAGTCGGAAACATTTGTCGATGTTATTTGGATTTTCTTAATTACATCGTCAAACGTTTTTTTATATATATTGAGAGTGTTTCCAAAAGGTTACAACTTGTTTTGTTATATTCCATAAAATTGAGTAAAATATAATAATTATTATTAAAGGGACAACGTGAATGGGTGCCAGTTCTGATAATTATGAATTTAAAAAAATGCATACAATACTTTAGACTCAGAAATATAATTATACATGAATGTTTAAGTATTCTACAGGTAGATATGTACATATATTTTGTACAGATATATGAACATTTGTATTCGGTAACAATTATAGATACAACTTTCTCAGTGCTTTTAGGGAGCATATTTGATAAAAAAGATAGATCATATATGTTTCATGCCATGAAATCTCTAACATTTTGAAAACTCTTTAAGTATATTTAATATTTAACGATACCTTGCAGTGGCGTAGCTACATTATAGCAATGTAATCACGTGCTTACAAATATTATTTGCACTTAAAAAAAACCCAGTTATTTTTTTATAGCACCTCACGATAACGCTTTGCGTTGATACCGGAACTTTTCCTGAAGCGTCCCGAACTTGGTTCTCGACACTGTACGAAATAAAGCTTACATACACTGTATGAATCAAAGCTTCTATACATGTATATACACTGTACGAAATAATTCAACTGCACGGTTTAATAAATTGAACTTTACTTTGACCAGGCAATAAACACTTAAACATCAGATGGAAACCGTAAAATACAACTTTTATTCCCCTTTTAGATAGTTATCAGATATAAAATTGAATGAAAAGAAATAATGCATCTAGTCATCAAACACATAGGCGTAAGTCCCACTTTCACTGTAGTGTCATTCGTGGTTGCTTAATATGTAGTGACCAAGTCTTTAGTTGGGTTTTTTTTTTGGGGGGGGGGGTATTTTTCTTGCTTCTTTTGGTCTCCGTTTAGTGGTATATGTGTGTTAATGTGTGGGTTTTTTTAATTTCTTAGAAACTATTTGTTCCCACATGTTGACAATAGGGAAAAGGACAAAATAAATCAAAGTGGACTGCGATCCTATATCTTATAGAGCTTGTTCTGTACAATTTTAATATAATTGTTGAGGTATTAAAACTATTACCAGAATGAAAAATTCTAGCCACCGTAATTGAAAAATATACTCAGCATATGGTGGTGGTGGGGCTTACATTTAATTAATCCCTAGTTACGCCACTGCCTTGTTTGTGTTAGCCATAGCCCTTTTCAGTCTTCCGCCTGTTCACGCATGCGTAAATTCACAGCAAATACATCGTACCATTATCATTGCTATCGTACCATCGCGGCGATGGTACGATCGAGCACATGACTACATTAGGATTTCATAGATATCAGCTCAATAATTCAATGTTTTGTTTCAATTGGGATCTGGGTTAGAATAGGCCCTAGGTACCCCTTGCTTGTCGTACAATATGTAAGAGACGCCTAAATAGGACGATCTTTCGGATGAGACCGCAAAAACCAAGACCCTGTGTCACAACAGGTGTGGCACGATAAAGATCACTCCCTGCTCAAATACAATCACATGCCTTTAAATTTGGGGATTTTTAGATAACAGTCCACTGTATTTTATACACATGAATACCGTCATTATCATAATATGGTGAATATAATAAAATTGCAATGAAATAAAATATCATTTTATTTTTGAAAAATCGTCATTTTCTGCGAAATAGGATGAGTAAGCAATGTTAAGAACGCGCTTCTGGTTTATATACCTATTGAAAAATCATTTGATTTCGTGCCTCCGTCTCTCAATACTCGCCGATTGGGTCATTAGCCTTCTCGTTTCTCGCCGATACTGCGGATGTGAGGGAAGTGGTATTCCAGGTTCTGATTGAATTGAACCTTTGAAATTTTGTACCGTTGCAAAGTGTGACGTTCCAAATTCAGTTTTACATTATTTTGATCAACTGATATCTTGAAGTTTCGCCTATGTCCAACAGATTTGATTTCTCCTACATGTTTTCTTTGACAATATAACAATTTTCATACTGTTCATTTGTATGTCCCCGTAATCGTAGATTCAGGGGCATATAGTTTTCGGTTCGTCCGCCGGTATAAACTTTAACCTTGAATGGGTGGCGATAGAACTTTCATATTTTACAATTAGTGTATTTCTTGTGACAAGATTTTTTTGTGTACCAAAATGTTTTACCTCATGGCCTTGACTGAGTGTGACACATTTTTTAAAGTAATACATATACATGTTCATGATATAGATAAAAATCAAATATCAATTCTACACAAACATCCAACAGTTATAACATACATGTATCAATTTCAGACCGGGAATATACCGAAATTATAGTTAGACCTAATGAATGATTTAAACATTTTCTCTTTACCGTAGATTTTTAAAAAGAATCACCCAGTCAATGGCACCTCCAGACAATCCAAAGACGATGTAATACAGAATGAACCAATTGATAGAACAAAGATAAGTGTATTTATGTGATCTAAAACCATGCATTTACTATTTTGATTACTATGCATTTGTCTGTCCATGTATAACTTTTTTTTTAGTCTCTTAGAGTGTCCGCGTATATGCTTTAAATGGATATCAGCATGAACATTTTGGCCACAAGGACTGAAAAATTATAATAGTACCTCATGCGACGTTGCTCACATTGTTAAAATTACGGGTGTTTTGGATACGACCATGAATTTTCATTTCTGATGTTTTTGCCTTTGGTGTTTCTACAAATTGTAATGATAGCAATTTCCTCATGAATGCGTTGTAGTTGTATGCAATGCACGTATGAATCTTGATAGAGTATGTCTATTTTAACGGCTGGGAATTCCGACTATGCGAATATGAAAATATTTTTTAAAAAAATAAATGAGGGTATGATTTCCGACATTTCACGCCGGGATACTTCATGAACATCTTCGCTAGCCAAGGGTGACGATCCACGGTGTTTCTCTATTCACGAATCACTGTGGATCGTCACCCTTGGCTAGCGAAGGTGCTTCATAAAATGTATGCCGATGTGAAGCGTTGCAGGTCATACCATCAAGTATTTTCCTGTTTCCCCCTCTTCCATATTACATCCCTCTGTCACACACCATTAACGCTGTTTCTTAAAATCGGCATCAAAACCAGTAAGTTAAATAAATTTATGAACGAAAGGTTTTGTCTGATTGTTATCTAAACCAGCAGTAAGCATGCCTAAAAATAATCGTCATATTACGTGACTTAGGTAGATTCTACAGGGCCGTAAATTAACCTTCAATTTGGAGGAGGCAGGAAATTAGGCGGGGGTCTGGGGGCCGCCCAGGCCCCCAGACGCTGAGCACATTTTGTGCACACTGAACACGTTTCGTGCAAAATCCTTGATTCTAGGGCCTTCTAAGATGTTACTTGACTAACTCATTCTAAAAGAAAGATTTGGAATGCTTTTTAAGGGAGGTATCATGTTCTTAGTTATTGGAAACAACATAAATTCTAATGAACTTTAAATTTTAATTTTTTTTGGCTCAAAAGTTGGAGGAGGCAGCTGCCTCCTCCGCCTCCATGTAATTTACGGCCCTGTTCTAAAACACAAAATACGCACGGAACGGAAGAACTCAAAAATCCCCTACTGCTTGCATGCCTACATATTTTCCCCAATTTCTCCTTTACCATATGAAACTTACTGAATATTGTTGCGGTACAGTAATTTTTGCGACCAGTAGAGAAATATGTATTCCCATGCAATACTCTCAGAATGCTTGCTATTCCTCTTTTCAGAGTGTGTACAGTACATGTGCGTGCATGTGTGTACACGTGTGTGCGTGGCACTTTGGATCATCTATTGATATGTATCAGTTTACCAAGCATGAAGCGTTCTGCAGATAGCGGTATACATTGCACACGAAACACATATAACCTGTCTGGCTTTGACTTGACCTTGGATACATCAAAGATGCGTATGACCGAGTTGCAGTTTGGAAAATTATGCACGCTTGCATTCACGAAGTAAAAGCATGCACGTATTTAATATAGTTTATAAGTATGAAGCTTTGAATGGCCTCAATAGGTATTTAGTGTGATAATGACTTTGGCCTTTGGATTTCAAAAGCAACATGAATCTTGAATGTCATCAGGATTTGAAGTATGATAAACATGCACCAGCAAGTACATGTATAAAAGTTAGAGGCAAGCTCAAATCTACAGTATATAGTGAAAAAGAGACCTTGACCTTTTGACCTCAAAATAAATAGGAACCTTCCTCTTTTGGATGTGATCAAAATATGCAAGTCTGACAAAGACGCACCAAGTAGTATGAAAGTTAGAGACCGGACAAGCTCAAATCTATGGCATTTAGTGACAAAGTGACCTTGACCTTTTGAACTCAAAATAAATAGGAACCTTCCTCTTTTGGATGAGATCATGTTATATAGAGACCCGACAAGCTCAAATCTATGGCATTTAGTGACAAAGTGACCTTTGACCTCAAAATGAATAGGAACCTTCCTCATTTGGATGTGATCATGTTATGTAAGTCTCACAAAGATGCACCAAAACGTATGAAAGTTAGAGACCGGACAAGGTAATTGTGGACGCCGCCCCCCTGACTGGACGCCCATCCTTCGCCAATTTAAAAGCCGAGATTAGCTACGCAACTCGGCTAATAAAAAGTTACCAGAATTTTGCCTTACATGCCTGAAAAGAGATCTCAGGGATACAGGATCCAGCGCTGACATCTGAACTTAACCTGTCTAATACCTGTTGCCAAATATGACCTGTTCGGAGAGAAGGATAGTGAAGTACAGTTGATTATGCTTATTAATAAACAAATCATAAAACTGGAGTGGTTGTCCAGAGTTAAGCGATATTTTTTATCATTTCAATATGTTGTAAGTTGCAAGCAAAAATATGCATATCAAAGATTCAGTTGATAATAAAAAAAAGATTAGGTCTATGAAATTTTCACCAATATCTCTGGTATTTTCTAGCATCATCCTACAGTGCGCTGAACTGCGTATCTATTTGTTGTTTTGTTATAATCTGTAAAGTGTGGACTTTGAATTACGAAAAATAGTTGTCCTAACGAAGTGTACACGAATTGTGTGTGTCGAAGCGTAAGTGTGTGAGTCGAAGCGTAAGTGTTGTATATATAGTAAACGTTGTCTCCTTGGTAATAACCAATCAGAATGTGGTTTTGGTCATGACGTGTTCGATTGGTTGTAGTATTTATTTTCTAGCTCATGTTCTTCTCAAGCAACTGCTGACAATTTCACATACAAAGGTTTTTGAGAATGAGTCCGCTATTTGTTTTGTTTACCTTACAACTGTTGCAAACTTACAGGTTTCCATAGTTTTTAAAACACAAAACATCGTTAGTTTTATCTATGGTTTTGACATGGAGGGGAAGGGAAGCATAGTTGTGTTCATTATATGTTTATAATATTGTTCATGAAACCAATCAAGCCAAGCGTCAACTCACAGTGTGCTGATATGCTAACGTCATCTTACAATGCGCTGATATGCTAGCACCATCTTACAATGCTTTGATTATGCTAGCGTTATCTTACAAGGCGCAGAAATGCTAGTGTTATTCGAGAAGGCGCCGATATGCTAGCGTTATCGTACAATGCGCTGATATGCTAGCATCATCTGAACAATGCGCTGATATGCTATAGCGCCATCTTAAAGTGCTTTGATTATGCTAGCGTTACATGTATCTTACAAGGCGCTGATACACGTATGCTAGCGAAGTTTTTGAATGAAATAGGGAAATATTGCAAATTCTGTTAGTTTGATGGTATGTTCACAAGATTTGGTGGTAGACTCGGACAAGGATCCCTGTAGTAGTTGCTTTGTAGTGTCTCCGTAGTACTGCAGTAGACTGGATAGAATGGGAGTGGGGTTTGTATCCGTATGTTGTGTCTGGCAGTAGAAGCGGTCAAGCTGTAATCGATCGTTTGGCTGTGTTAATTGTGATGACTTTACAATAAATACATCCAACTAATCAGATCTCTTTTATGTAGTTTTATGTCCATTTCAATAACCAATCATGTAGTTTATTACAAAGAGTAGCTTTAGCTAGTTTAGTCTATGCGTACCCTTGATATTCGTAACAGAGAAAGACGTATAGCTCTTATTAACGATTACCCAAGACGATTAAAATAATTAAACACATTTTATGTTTACTCCTCCTAGACACCTGATCCTACCTCTGCTGCTTCCAAGGGTTGTTATCTGCCCTACTCTCAATTTTGATAGGATTTGTAAACTTAATCACTGTTCGTTATCTTCACTTTTTTCATACTGAATTCTGAAGCTTTCTGCCTGATACAATTCATCGAAATTAAATTTTCTTAAAGTCTCTTAATTTACCTGAACTTTCGTATGTAAAAGCATTTAGTTTCGTGGTCAATAATTCAAAATTTTGATTTATAACAACCACTTTCAATGTCTCTAAAACTGACAAAACCTCTAGGCTGTTTTAAAACTCCCAATTACTGTTTGTTGAATTTTAGCATATCCTAATAATCTACTAGAAATAAACTTTTTCATATCTAAATTGTTAGAATACATGAGTGTGCATTAAATTAATGATTCATTCGTTTTGCTTATTTTGCATTTACACCAAGAGACAGAACTACGTCATGCGAATAAATCAAATGTGGAACAAAAATGCAAAAAGGTCAAGTTTAACAAACTATAGGTGAATCACATGTACAATGACGACTCGGATCTTTCTTTTTGTTTTATAAGATGGACTTTCAAAAGAATGCTACACAACTCAGTTTTGAACTACTTCAAACTATTTTGCGCTCAATCTCCATTTGACTGGGGCTATGTTAACCCATTTTGAATGGGGGTTATGTTATTTCAATGTAAACGCATTGTCAGTTAAACAATTTTTACCCCCAATTAACACGGTGTGAACCGACCCTTTCGAGAGAAAAAAAATGCGTATTTACTGACTAGGAGGACATTGGCAATTTTATCATCTCATGAGAGGTCAACCATTTCCCTAGATGGCGTCTCGAAGGAAAACCTTCCTAATGGCCGTCAAATACTTCAGGCACACGCATATGCACAGATTACCGGAATCTACTTGATTGTTCCTGTTACTTAGGTGAAATTACTGCCGAAGTGTAACCTTCAATAGCAATGATCAATGAAAGAGATAATGAATGAATTAAAAGTGTATCAGGTGATCATATTAATCATCGATTGGATCTACAGAACAGAGAGCCCGGGGAGAACATCGATGTGTGCTGATCGAGGACTTCAGTAGAATGGACAATAGTGGACAGAGAGATAGCACAACACGGTAGATGTCTTAAAGCGATGGTTCTTGTATGGTTGCGTATAAGTACATCACCATAGTATTCAAGTAACGCCTTACATAATCAGAATCTTAGATGAACAATTCTTTCTTTCTTCCTCAAGTGAACATTTCAGAATCATATATACACATGCATTTCTTGCAAAAGACAAGGCTAAAGTTTTAACGTCTGATACATGTACATGTATTTGTATTCCATCAAAATTTACCCTAAATATTTACACTCATTGAATCCTTTCTCCTAAGTTGCTTCTTTTGAAATTGGCATATTGCTCTCATCCTCAACAGTGAACACATGTTTGTTGCAAACTAGTTCGATCCGGGTTTTGGAGTACCATCTGTCCGCGTTATCATTACCAAATATGGAGCGTCGTCAAGGTCAAAGGTTGCATTTAATGTAACGCAGTCTGAATAGAATAAAGATCATTTGATCCACTCACATAGATCGCTACCTGATATAAATTAGATTGAACGTAACGAAATGGTCAACGATATGATTATTTAGTACCTAAATCTAGTTTTTTTAATGCAGAAAGATATATACAATGAAATGTCTTTCTTTGTTGATTTATCTAAAGGCAGCAGGCATTGCAAAAAATGTGCACAACTAACGCGGGCTATATTTTTTTTTCCTGCAATGCTTGCTACCTTCATCATCCGATAAAACAACAAAGAAAGCATTCTACTGTTTTCAATTTTACATTCACTGAATCTTCTCTTATATTTCTTTTGAAATTGACATTGTTTTCACCCTCGACAATAAATATACATGTTTGTTGCAAACTTTTTAGTATCACCTGTCCACGTAATCACTACCATATATTGAGCGTCAAGGTCAAATGATGTATTGGTTGTACGATTGAAGTAACGAATGGGTCGACCATATGATATTTTAGTACTAAAAAACAATAAAATACGAATTATGATTTTTTCCCCCCTGCAATCCTTGCCACCTTAAATTAAACATACTGCTAATTATATTGCTACACCAATGCAAGATATCACTGTAAGGACTACTGATATCACGTCAGTTAGTACACGAGTCTCTTTAACATTCTGGGTTCCCTCTCTTTTATGCTCATGCAGTAAAATACTTAATCAGACAGAAATATATTTTAAAGTACTAACAAACGTTGGATCATGAGAATCTTAAAAGGCATCATATGTAAAGCATACAATTGGTTTCATATGATTTACATGTAGCATTTTCATATGAGAATAATGCGCAAGTAACTCCGTGTGAGAATCATATGTATCATATATGTGCTTTGTTTCTTTTTTGGCAGTTGATTTTGATGGCAATAATCCTATTGCATCATCAAAGCGGGACAACTACGAACGAACAAAATGAACACATCTTTGAATTATGAAACGTTCATCCAGATTTTAGATATTCATTGCCTGTGGCTGTTTGTAAGTAGTGAAATTAGTGTTTTAACAGTAGATACAAGATCGATGGACAATAAAATTCATTTGCATACCAAAGTCACTGTGCTATGTTTTATTTTCTCTAAAGGCGTATGCTTACATATGTACAGTTAACTCTGCAACCTTGGTAAAATTCATTTTTGAACGTTTGAAATAAGAAATGATCAGTGACAGATACCTGTCATTTTCCATCTATATTTGCATCTTGTATACTTGATGAATGTGATATCTGAAATAAATGTTCATGAGAATATTCATTGCATTCGCAGTTACCAATATTTTGTCAGTAAATAAACTTGCGCTGCTTCAATGTACTTTATTTCTCAATAAAACGCCGATCTTGGTAAGAGCGTTCGCCTCTTGACCGGGAGGTTGTGTTGTTCAAGCCCAGGGAGGTTGTGTTGTTCAAGTCCAGGGGGTTGCGTTGTTCAAGCCCAGGGACGTTGTGTTGTTCAAGCCCAGCTCGTACTTGGGCCGTGTCAAACATAACAATAAGTAGTGACTGGTCCTTCACCTCTATTTAAAAGTGTGAGAGTCGCGGGTCTTTCGGGTGCGACCGTAAAAATCGAAGACCCTTGTCGCGACAGGCATGATACACTAAAGATCTCTCGCTGTTCGGCCCTAAGTGCATCGCATCTAGGTCTTTCACCCCCTGTTGGTGATGTCTCAAAGTGAATGAACAATTCTCGTAGGGACGAAATAAAAATAAATACAGCATATCTAAAGAAACATTAAATTACGAAGTATAAATATAAAGGGAAATGTCTCGGTTGTTTGTATAGTGGGATGCATGCGGAAATATCCCCCGTATTACAAACAACCATCATATTTACATATATAAACGCCATACATGTACAATTATTGACACCTGAGAAGTACAATATTCACCTTGTCCTCAGGGTTCGATGAATACATGTATTGTTCTTCTCTGTTAGCTAAAGCATCGTATTGACCTAAGAAATGTCAATAATCAATAAGAAAAAAACCAATCAATACTTCATCTGAACTTAGATCAGGTTCGATGCTACTTCAGTTCAGTTCGCGATAGAAGTGCACGATAGAAGTCTCCCTAATTGTTTTAAACATATCTTATTGATCAAATCAAAAGGATTGGGAATAAGTTCTAACAACTTACTAGTTCCTCTCCTAAAGGTATTACAATATGTCATACGAGATCATGATTAACAGGTAAAATGTAAATTAAATAAACGAATTTACTAGTTCCTCTCCTAAAGGTATTACGATATGTCATACGAGATAATGATTAACAGGTAAAGGTATTACGATATGTCATACGAGATAATGATTAACAGGTAAAGGTATTACAATATGTCACACAAGATAATGATTAACAGGTAAAGGTATTACAATATGTCATACGAGATAATGATTAACAGGTAAAGGTATTACGATATGTCACACGAGATAATGATTAACAGGTAAAGGTATTACAATATGTCACACGAGATAATGATTAACAGGTAAAGGTATTACAATATGTCATACGAGATAATGATTAACAGGTAAAGGTATTACAATATGTCACACGAGATAATGATTAACAGGTAAATGTATTACAATATGTCACACGAGATAATGATTAACAGGTAAAAAACGAATTTACTAGTAAACAGCTGAAAAAATATTCATATTGGTCTGCAAAGGCAAAATCACCGCACAGTAACAGACTTGTATCAATATTGAGCAAGTCAAGGCGATTAAAATGATTATTTCTAGCTTTAGAGTAGTTTTTTTTACAAGCAAGAAAGAGATAATAAACATCTTCGTCAAGTCTGCCTTTCTTTACGACCTAGTCAAACGTGAGTAGAGGCGCGAGTTTTCATTAAACGACCAAAAAAAAAAAAAAATCAATCGTGTCCATTTGGTAATTCCGTGGACCGATATTGGAGAAATCAAATGTTATATTAACCTCGAACACACGTGCAGGTGAACATAATGTTCTAGTTTATTGGATATCAGCCAATCGAAAGAATGAAAGATGAAGATAACGAACAGTGATCAATCTCATAAGCAGTACAAAATAGATAGTTGGGCAAACACTAACCCCTGGACACACCAGAGGTGGGATCAGGTGCCTAGGAGGAGTAAGCATCCCCTGTCGACCGGTCACACCCGCCGTAAGCCCTATATCTTGATCAGGTAAACGGAGTTATCCGTAGTCAAAATCAGTGTGCCACAAACGGTCTAATAATCGGTATGAAACACGTCAGACAGCATTTGACCCAACGATAGCTTGTATTGGCAAACTAGATCGTTATAACGAATCCAATACAAAGAGGTAAGTTAATCTGTATCGCCTTTAGTGTACAGATAGAAGCCAAAATACCTAAAGGTCTATATCAAATATATTTTTAGATACATGGCTTTTTCATGCTTACACAAGTGAATTAGGTATGATTTCCCCCGAATGCACGTTTACTCATTTGCAGTGTTTTACATTCATTCATTACATACAATCCTTTGGTCTCGGATGTGATCCTTACAAGAGAAGCACTTCATATGAGGATGTATACATGTAGTATATGACAAGTTTTGCTATACATGTAGGATCAAAACAAATTATGGGGGGAAACAGTCCGCTATCAATTCTCTTTAAAACATAATATAAAACCACAAGTGAATTCTGTATCACCAATGCGTAACATTAACATCACTGGATCCGTGTGGGTTTTTATTTAGATGAACATTAATAAATTTAGGGAAACAAGTTTTTAAATGTTGCATACAAAACGCCCTTGGATTATTGATAAATTCTCATTGCAATGCGGGTTCGTTTCGAAATAAAAAGTTGATTTAATCTGTTTTTGTATTGTTTACAACGCCCTGCTGTTAACATAAACACTCATTAGGCATGCGAGATAAGATCGAGGGTTTATGCAGTGATATTGTTTTGTGCATACCAAGATTTTCGTATTTTATTCCTTCTTGTAACTTTCCTTGACCTTAAGACATATGGAAATAATCATTCACCTTTCAACATATTTATAACTGACAAAAACTATAATTAAACGTCAACATTTTTAATCGATTGAAGTGGAAAAATTCAAATAAATCTCACTTCTTCATTTTTTTTTTTAAAAAGGAGACCAGCGCGTGCAATCAGCAGCAGAAACTCTGTACATTAACATTTTGGTCATTAATTAATTATTTAATCCACGAGGATTTTGATTGCAGAATAATTCAATGATTACAAATAGTACAGCCATTGCGCATACCAATCCCAAGGGAAAATAAATTTCGTAACAAACAATTAAAATAAAAAATCTTGTCAATTTGTAAGAAAGACCAAAAATGAAGTTAACCAGATGTTAGAAGCATATTAGTTGTGTTCATGAAATGATACTGTTTATTTACCTAATCTCAGTGTATCATGTTTTGACTCATTTGAAGTTGGAAGATTGATTACTTGGGGAGTAAAGACGACGAAATACGGAGAAAATGCCTTCTTAAGGAATGACAAGAAAATGATAAATACACGGATATCAGACGATATACTCGTGTATTTCTTGTAAAACCTGAATGAAAAGCGTCTAACTAACGTGGGACACGGGCAACAAACTCAGCATTACTCTTTATCGTAATTTCCCAAAGCCAGGGGGACGACAAACTCAGCAGATTACTCAATAATAATTTTCTAATGCCAGTGACCTTGACTGTATAAGCAGGTTGCCAACACAGGAAATATTTTATTCCATTCTGTTGAGGGGTCGTATAACGGCTAATTGACATGAATTGCATGGCTTGTGTCCTAGACGATATATCATAAACTGTAAGTGAAATGTCAGTTTAATTATCCTATACTTGAATTTCAAGATTACCGTATGCTGGGTGCAAAGGGAGTGAAGTGTTGTAAATTTTAGTACACAGAGAGAGAGAGAGAGAGAGAGAGAGAGAGAGGGTGGGGGGCATTGCGTCTGCTGTCTAACCCTATTCAAGTTTTCAGTTAACAATGCGACCATTTGCTGTTTTCCTAGCATTTCGTTTTAGCCTTTTTAGTTTTAACACCAGTATCCTGTACCTTTCGAACCTTCAATTCATTTATTTTGTCTGACAATATGTAATTTTAAGAAATTGAAGAAATTTCGAATGAAATAAATTTATTTTTACCAGTAATATCTAGGGGTTTATACAAGTGTGCGCCAACATGAATGCTTATTGGATACTTACGAAATATGAAACATTTTTGCTTAGATTTACATTGATGTGCCCTTGTCTATGGTTATTCCCAAGACTAATTGATTGATGGTACATCTGCTGTGACACAGGACCTCGGTTTTTGCGGTCTTATCCGAAGGACCGCCCCATTTAGTCGCCTCTTACGACAAGCCAGGGGTACTGAGGATCTACTCTAACCTGGACCCCCACGGGACTATTCTCGAGAGAAATTTGATTCCAAAGAAGGATTTTTGTTTAATGATCAAGGTATGTTCCTCGAGAAATTATATAAAGGTATTTAGTGTTGAAATAATTTGAAGTAGCACTTATTGCCGAAGTCATTTTATCTACTATCACCAAAATGACTAAAACAGCTCTAGCTAACACCACTACTGACGCAGTGAAATTTATAGATCCTGAAACTTTGTGTGGCACTTTTAACATACAATCCATAGTGTTTATATAGAAATAAAGGCCGCAACATCATTGTACGAAAATAGATAATTCACTGCAGAGCAAGTATACACAATTTCCACAAAATTATATCAGAAATCACATTTTTTCTAACCTGAGATTTATTATTCTTAATTCTAAGGAGTCCCGCGGGGATCCGAGTTAGAATAGGTCCTCAGTACCTCTTGTTTGTTCTAAAAAGTGACTAAATGGTGCGGTCCTTCGAATGAGATTGCAAAAACCGAGACCCTGTGTCACAACAGGTGTGGCACGATAAAGATCCATCCCTGTTCAAAGGCCGTAAGCGCCGAACATAGGCCTAAATTTTGCAACTCTTCACCGGCAATGGTGAGGTCTCCATATGAGTGAAAGATTCTCGAGAGGGACGTTAAACAATCAATCATTTTAAGAACATCTTCATCCCATGGGTAGTCCATATGTATGATATGGTGACTGTAGGTGGAAAGGATAACGCTTTAGAGCCCGGAAACCATATTGTTACTTCAATGTCCAGTGCGCTTGACCTTTGACCTTTTGACCCCAAACTCGATAGGGAACATCTTCATCCCATGGGTAATCCATATGTATGATATGGTGACTGTAGGTGAAAAGGATAACGCTTTAGAGCCCGGAAACCATATTGCTACTTCAATGTCCAGTGCGCTTGACTTTTGACCTTTTGACCCCAAAATCGATAGGGAACATCTTCATCCCATGGGTAGTCCATATGTACGATATGGTGACTGTAGATGGAAAGGATAACGCTTTAGAGCCCGGAAACCATATTGCTACTTCGATGTCCAGTGCGCTTGACCTTTGACCTTTTGACCCCAAAATCGATAGGGAACATCTTCATCCCATGGGTAGTCCATATATATGATATGGTGACTGTAGGTGGAAAGGATAATGCTTTAGAGCCCGGAAACCATTGCGTCTACAGACGGACGGACAGACGGACAACCCGATTCCAGTATACCCCCCACAACTTGTTGCGGGGGGGGGGGGGTTATAAAAATTGAAATCCTTCAAAAATGTCTTCTCATTGGTGCATTTCATGTATTGATGAGCGATTTACAATCCCACATAAACACAGCAAAATCCTATTTCATTTCATGTGTCCAAAATCGTAGGTACATTTGTATCCTATGAACTTAAACATATTCCAACATTTTATACGAAAACCGATTAGTGTGAAGGAAATAATGTTTGCTCGTAATTATCTCGTTATTCTAAACGCTTTGTACTTATCTTGACATTACTATACAGATTTCGAAATTACAAGAAAGGTATCGAATTTACGAAATAAGATCTCGAAATTGGGAGAAAATAACGAGATTTTGTCCTTGACACTGATCAGCTTTCGTAATTTTAGACCTGTTACAACACCAATATTTAACTAAAGGAATGGACCTATACATGTATATTCATGAGTTACTTGTTGCAGAATGAATAAACGATACAGTGATAGTAATGGATAACTAACTTTAATTTCCAAAAACATAATGTCACGCATCAATCAATTATTCCTGCAAGATTTAATTAACTGAAGAAAAAAAAATTGTTCAACTTTAAATAAAAGGATGTCTACATCATATTTACAATCATATTCAAATGTGTATGCGAAATCCAAATCGTAAATATTTATTTTATCTTAAAGTTTAGAGGTATGCTTACCTATGGCTACTGAATATATATACAACTTAACGACAAATTGGTATATCTACACACGTCTGACTTCCTAAAAATTAATGGTGTATACCAAAATAGCATATAATCTACAAAAATTACTGATGGATGCCCAAATAGCACATTATGTACAAATATTAATGATAGACGCCCAAATAACATATAATCTACAAAAATTACTGATCGAGACCAAACTTGCATTCAGTACACAAAATAATGTTGCAATTAAATAGTTGACAAAACATTGACAAATACGACGGAAGAGTTGTTTCCAAAGATATGAATAGGATCTAATTTCACTTAATTTTTCCATAACTGAACAATACTAAGACAGAACGGGACAGATAACGGGATCCCAATAGATCCAAACGTCTCGGACCTGAATGCAGTGCGCATGCTATAATAAAATTTCCAGATTGTTTACATATGAATATGTTGATGAAGGCGTATTATTAAATTGACTGTTTTGCCATTAACTCCGGAGTACTTGTGTGATAGAGGATGCTTTAACTTAAGTGAGCAGCGAGCCCTGGGTTTGATAGATGAAAGCTTTTTGATGTTCACAGAGACGAAGTGAGCGCTTCGCTCATTGATTCTGTAGTGAAATAATCCACGATAACAGTAATATTCACACTCTCGGAGATCTTTTCTAACAATTTCAGGTAAGTGTTTCTCACCAATTTTTTTCTGGAGAAATAATATTTTTTTCATAGATATTTTAAATACCCATATATGTTCTATACTGTGGAGCTTCCCAAACATTTCATTTTTATACAAGGACATATATATCTGTAATGAAATTATTTTTTTCTAGATTAATGAGCAATTTGTTAATGACCCTACATCCCTTCCCACAATGCTATGCAGCATTAAGTATTTGAGTAATCTTTAGCAGAAGTAAAGAATAATTCTTACTTCCCTCTCAAACGGGTTAGGAGATGTTCTCCAGTTTCGGATTCGATAGTCAGTCAGGTAAGATCGAGAAAACCAAGGCCTCTAGCCACATCTAGGGGTCCTCTGTTTTGGCCTTGTGTACGTGACCTTTCAAAACAAAATAGCGAATACTTCATGTTGTTGTTGAATATTGATATTCTAAACATTTTTAGGGAGTGGTGGGTATCTATTTAATCAACATTATTATCATTACAGTGGGCACGGTTTTAAGGTGAACTAAATTGATTCATTTAGAATGTAAAGAAAAAGTAGTTAAAAACGGAAGTTACTAAAGAATATGAAAACCTAACTGTGAAACATGAAATATCTTGGATTAAGTATAAGCAATCCAACACCAATCAGAACATGACAGAAATAGAGCGCGTACCATCATTGGACGAAATGAGCAAAACACCATTGTATAAGGGTATGGATTTATGTGTTAACGTTATTTTGGAATCTACAACGCAGTTCCCATAGTAATCACGCAGTGGGTACATCCTATCCTTTTGTCACGTGCATTTAATTGTCACTTAAAAAACGATCAAATTAGGATTTGATCTCGTATACATGAAACAAAGAGACAATATAACCCTTCCAATGTAGTTTTACTACGATAGAGTCCGAGGAGGTTCAACTCATTGAAATGCATTCCACCGTGCAATTTTATTATCAAGTGTCTTTGAGAATAACACACCAGAGAAATTTTATTTGGATGAAAAGTGCAATATGTGTACAATACTAATTTTAAATCAAAATTTTTACTTTATTTGGGCAAAACACTGCAATTTTAGTAAATAGCTTAAGCCCTTGCAGAATTCGAACCCGCAATCTACATTTCAGCAGTCGACACGTTAACCGACTGAGTTACCTAGCTAGGCTATTAGATTTAATAGGAATATACGAATATTGCTGATATCAATATTTTCATTTATGTTTTAAAAGGAAGTCAGCCATTATGACGATGTAGTACACCTCCTTAAAGACACTTCCTACAAACAATTTTTCTACTTCCTTTTGAAGAGTTCCAATTTTAATTTTTTTTGAAAAATATTGAGTATGTTTGAAAGTTTCGTTACTATAGAGTATTTACCAACAATGATGCACCTAGAGCAACTATAGCCATTGTGTGAAAAGGGTTCATGCGATTACAGTTTGTTTCTATACGGGAAAGGTCTGAAAACAAATACCCAGTAAACACCGACTTAATTAAGTTTTTACTGTTGCTATTTTTACATGTTCTGCATATTTATTCACATTTTGCACAGAGATATTTGAAAACAGTTCGATTTGTTTGTAGCAAGTGTCTTTAATTCAAAAATCAATTCAAGCAATAGTAGTATATACATCTATACTATACATTTATCCATCTATGAAATACAGATGAAAAAATGCGACGAAATGTTTGCACAGTGCTGGGCATATGTAATCTCGATAACAGGAAGTAGACAAATCGGGAATATGAGAATAAGTCGCAGACCAGAAGGAAGATAAACAACAAAATCAAGAAACAATGAAGGTGCCATTATGTATGACGAACGGAAGGACAGACAGACGGACCGAATGATTGACGAACGGACGGAAGGACAGACGAACGGACGAAGGTAAATCAGTATACACCTTTTTTCTACAGGGCAGGATATAAATACCAATTAATGGACTTTGTCTTATGCTAAGTATTCGGGCAATACTTTTTTGATGTACCAAAAATGAAATTGACTGTTTATTTTGTCGTATTGAAACCAAAATATCATCGCTACATCACTTACACATTAAGCAGCACTACGACCACTGTACCCTAGAAGGAATCTGCTTTAATACTCACATTTAATTCCCGGGATTGAACAAACGAACATTAATTGCAATCGCAAGACGAACATTCTTTTAACGATGCATCAACCCTCACTATGAAAAATATTCCTAATTTTGCAGGCATAACAACCCTCATTGTTTAAACTAATTTTGTTCTAAAAAGAAAAAAAAAGTAACCGACACATCATTTCTCACTCATTGACAGTATGCAGCATCCTATAAGTTTGTATTACAAACTCCAAATAGAATTCGTGATGTTGAAGAATTTTGTACAAGTCTATATATGGCAATGACGTGAAAGCTAAAGAGATAAGTGACAATGATATATGAAGAAGATTAACAACATAACCCAACAGTCTGGTCCATGTCAGTTTTCGTCCCCTAATTAGCATTCTCTTCGGGGACTGATAGCACTAAAACCTAATTCAATAAAACTGTTTTCCAGTTAGTATTAAAGAAGCATTGCAGCTAGGACAAGTCAGTTAATTCATAGCATCTACATTAGCCAATGTAACCGAATGGTCATAGGTTCGAACCCTGCTCATAGCATGACCGTGTTCAACACAAGACAGTGTGTCTTTGCCAAATGCTTTTAGAAATGAAAGTCGCAGGTATTTCGGATCTGACCTTAAAAACTAAGGTACCGTGTCACGACAGGCATTCGTAAGTAACAACCCCCCCCCCCCCCCCCCCAAACAAACCCACCCATGCCGATAGTACTGTCCTCAGCGACATGCATTGGGTTGGCAACGTTTTGATAGTAGTGATTGGTTGTTTGTTAGTTTGTTTTACGTTCCGTCGAGAATTTTTCACTGATATGGAGACGTCACCAGTGTTGGTAATTTAGGCCAATGTTCGGCACTTGTGGCCTTTGAACAAGCTAAGAGGGATATTTATCGTGCCACACCTGCTGTGACATGGGACCTCGGTTTCTGCGGTCACATCCGAGGGACCGTCCCTTTTAGTTCGCCTCTCACGACATTCATGGCGGTACTGAGGACCTATTCTAACTCTGATCCCCACAGGAAGACTTGGATGGTACTAGTGTTATGTCTAGTATTGTATTTAGCAGTACGTATCTTCCGGACCGTAAGTACGTCACTGTCACATGGTAAATTTTGTATTGTATAATATGACAGTGATTTAGCATTCTCAGCATATTTTAGGAAAGTGTTTTAGAAACAGATTTATGAATAAATGAGTGAGTAAAGTGTTTTTTGTCGATACAAACGTGTGCTAAAAAAATAAATGATGATTTATTGTTTGTTTCTCTGGTTAATAACGCCCTTCTGCTAACATAAACAACCATTAGGCATGTGACAAGATAAGATGAAAAGAAAATGTTTGGTTCCAGTGCACCATGATCTCACCAATAAGTCATGCTGAATGGTACAGATAACACATAATTCCTGATAAATGATTTCTAAATCAAATATTCTATACACACTGGAGAAATAAAATACTGGTTATCTTAATTCTATTACAAGACTAAAATTTGTCGTTGCATACAACTATGAAATTAATCTGTCTTTAATATTGATGCTTATTCAGTGGGGATCCGGGTTAGAATAGGTCCCCAGTACGCCCTTGCTTGTCGTAAGAGGCGACTAAATGGGACGGTCCTTCGGATGAGACCGCAAAAACCGAGGTCCCGTGTCGCAGCGGGTGTGGCACAATAAAGATCCCTCCCTGTTCGATGGCCTTAGGCGCCGAGCATAGGCCTAAATTTTGCAGCCCTTCACCGGTAGTGGTGACGTCTCCATATGAGTGATATGAGTAAGGGTTCCGCAAAGCGGGACACCCTCACGCGTCATATATAGTTAGTGTCAGAACAATAAATTTTGGAATTTTCATTTCAGTGACCTTGGCCCTAAACTTCGAAACCAGTAGGAACCAATATACTGGTGTAAGATATAGCATCCTTTAACAAATACACACTAATCTATAGGGAGTCACCTGACTTATCATATCCCTTCTTGAAACCAATTTATTAAAGGTTTCATTCCTGAAAGTTTAATATACGTGTTAGTTTGTCTGTTTTACGCTCCTTTGAGAATTTTCCATTGATATGAAGGCGTCACCAGGTTAAGTACCACAAATATGGACCTATGCTTAGCGTTCAGGGCCGTAGCAGTTCAGGAGTCGTATGCATAAAAATTCTTAAGTCCTTAAGCATATACTTAAGTATGAATTTCTTGCTTAGCAGGTTGAGATTTTACTTAGCATATTGATTAGCAGATTGCACAAAACTTCTTAACTCTTAAGTATATGCTTATTTATGCTTAATGTTAAGCATGGTCTTTACTTGTAATAATAATAATAATAATAATAAGACCTTTATTTAACCAGGATTACATATTTAGCGATAACGCTAGTTTTCAATATGGTCCTGCATATAACATACATACAGACAGATATTAGTAAAATAAACACAGATTAAAAGAAGTAGAATACATATAAACTTAAGAAATAATTATGAATGTAAGATAAATAGAATACAAAATGAAGCTTAAAAAGTATGGTGATACTTGTCTTAAGTTCTTAAGCATATTGCTTAGCAAGAACAAAATGGCTGACAGAAAACAGAGAACATTCAAACCACGAATTAATCCCTTAGAATCAATGACAGCAGCAGAACTGCAGCACAGATTTAGATTTGATCAGGAAGGAATTGAATTTATAACACGTCAGATTTAATTCAAAATGACATTATGCCTTTGACCAACAGAAATACCACTGATACTTATATTGTTGGTACCAATAACACTCCCAACTGCTTCTGCTAATGGCGTTAAAGGCTTTCCCGCTGGTCCACCGCCTACAAAATTAAACAAAATACGCTGGTGCCAAAACAAGTAATGATAAATAATGTAGTATAATTCTAATGTTATTTATTACAATTGTTTTGATTGGACAAAAACAAATCTAATCGTGAATTTACACATCAATAAATCCAAAAACGCTATGCATACGTACATGTACTCGCCTGAAAACAAATAACACAGTCCGGGAAAACTATTCAAATTTTTTCAATTGATAATACAGGGAATCAAACATTTTTTTTGTTTGAAGAATTCATTATGTGTAAATTCTGGACATTTTACAAACAAACTTATAAGGATCTATTCATGACCGGAAGAGGGAGGGGGGGGGGGGGGACAAAGGGACATAACCTTTGAATAATATTACGTCATTTCAGTCAATGACGATGCATATTTCGACATTTTGTTTACTGTGTATAACTTTGTGCAGACTGCGATATTCGAATTTGTTGAGGATTTGATTGTTGAATACAGAAACAACATATGACATTGGGCCTATTTGGATACATACTCGATGGTACGGTAAGATAACATACAATTAGGCTACCCTCGAGTGCCTAGGTCTAGGAAGTTTATGGAACCTATAAGATCTATTTATTTATAAATGCGATAGTAAAGAAATATAGTTGATCATCAGCACATTACGGGGAATGGATTTAGTGCCTGTCTTGTTCGTGTATAGTATAGATTTAATATATATTCGTTTACCCGTTTGGTTCACACTACGTCGTGCGTCTGCCAGCTCTGCTTTCCCTTTCATCTGTTTATTGTGCCATTTCTTCTCAACCTCCTCCACCGTTCGCTTGGTGGAGGAAGAGGCATTGATGGCATCTGTGATTTTCCTCCAAATCTCCCGTTTCTTTAATGTTACGACTCGTAACCCCCGTTCCGAATTTAGCTCGAAGGATACTTTTATGTTCCTCTACACACTTGCTTAAAACAAGCATTCATCTGCTGTCCAATTCGGTTTTCTTTTCTTAGTTGTCTGTAATGACTGACTCTCAACACCTTCTCTTTCTGCCATATTTTCAAGGATCAATGCAGATGCAGACGATAAAATCGGATATAACGTCATATAAAACGACATTTGATTTTTGGTCTATCTATTTTATTAATCTTGCATAACACAAAAAATGAAAGTATTTCATCATTTATTAGCGATACAAGAGAGACTTATCAAGAAAATGTTCAACTCCATGCAATCTGTGTTTACGGTAAAGTGAAAGCGGAAATGACGTTTGACATAGCAACGATAAACTTAAGCAGATTGCGATGTACTTAGCTAACAACAACTAAGCATGTTGTTTAGAGGTTTTATGCAACGGAACTTAAGAATCTTACTTAGCTAAGTATATACTTAAGAAATTTAAGTATATACTTAAGAAAATTCTTAGAATTTTTATGCATACGACTCCAGCATTCTTTAACGTGCCAACGCCTGCTACAATAGGGGACCTCCGTATCTAATCAAAATTTGAAATACCCTGGACTCTGATTTCTAAATGTCGAGAGTTTGACGAAGGAGCAGTCGCTACCTATTTTTTAAGGGTTATTTACGTCCTAAGTTTGACGCGGCCATGGCATGAGTGGGGTTCGAGCTCACGACCTCCCGGTTACAGAGCGAACGTTCGAACCACAGGGCTCCCACGCCGAAAACTCTTATCATACTAAAGTTTGGTGCCAACACTAAATACAAAAAGTTAATATCGCGTCACTATTTTAGTTCCTGTGGGGATCCGGGTTAGAATAGGTCCTCAGTACCCCCTTGCTTGTCGTAAGAGGCGACTAAATGGGGCGGTCCTTCGGATGAGACCGCAATAACCGAGGTCCCGTGTCACAGCAGTTGTGGCACGATAAAGATCCCTCCCTGCTCAATGGCCATAAGCGCCGAGCATGGACCTAAATTTTGCAGCCCTTCACCGGCAGTGGTGACGTCTCCATATGAGTGAAACATTCTCGTGAGGGACGTTAAACAATATTCAATCAATCAATCCACTTGACATTACTTGACAATCCCTCTGAAATCACGATGCTTTCTTTGAAAAAATAAGGATCCGGACGGTCCATATGCGTATTAAGTACTTCCAAATACCATTGTTTGGAGGAAAGTACTGTGTCACAGGTTTTGACTTATGACATTTGAGCAGTGGAAGGAAAAATACCGTTCAGTGAATATTCTGTGAAATGACGCCGATCTACGCCATTGTTACATCAGCAAAAGAAGATTAAAAAAATAAAGTCTCCCAAACGTTTGGAAACATATTGTATTTGCTCAGTTCTTATCTATTATTCGTCCGCTATATTTTGTTCTTATTTCTCGCGCCTAAAATATTCGCGTCAGTTCTCCGTAAATGATGTATGGAAGTATTTAATACTCAAATATATGATAGTTCAATGTATCTAGTTGTGCAGAAATGGTTTTGTTTTCAGATAGAAGGGGGTATTTTGGGGCACTGTAAATGGGGGTGGGGTCTAACAAATAACTGTGTTGGTAAAAGTTCAATTCCATTTTTCAACAGATGCATGTATAAAAAGATTTTAAAAACTTGTGCAATGAATCAATAGGTTGAATTTAAAATCATGGGCTGGATCAGCAAACTTGCTTGGTTTCAAGATGCAGGTTTATGTCTGCAATTTGAATTCTTTGTCTACGTTTTCGTATAAAATGAGATGCTCATAAAAAACCTCTTTGAAAAACAATCTCTACAGGTTAAATTGAATTCAGAGGGAGGGGGCTCAGCAGACTCAAAATTACCACGGATTCCATCAGATGATCACCTATAATTTTGAATGATATGAACGTGTTCGAATTCCATCTCATTTTGCAGAATATATACACTATAATATGCTCACTTTGGAATAACACTTGTAAGAACTGGGAGATAATGAAATCTGTTGGCTTTTAAAGAAAAAAGATATAAAAACTTTAAACAAAATGTGATATACTGACTTAAATTTATCAACAACAAAAATAATCTGTCCTCAAGCACCTACATGTATATGAGACAAATGAATTTTAATCTAATACACTATTAAAATGGAACCATTCATATTACATAAAGCATTCATGATTCCTCTTTTAGTGACCATAGATTCTACACTTCTCCTTGAAAACATATAGGAACTAAAAATATGTCGGTAAAGTACCATACCTGTAAGTTTGACAAAAATTCGGTTGAATTTTAAAAAAAACAACTTGCATTTCAGCGGCCTTGTCCTTTGATTTGTAACCTTGAACACCAATAGGAATAGGAACCAAGGACATTTTAAAACACATGTACATACAATGTAGTTATAATATCAAACATATGAACTAATTATCACAGAATTTTCATTTTCGTACCCTTGACTTTTCATCTGTAACAGTCTCGTGGAGATCCGGGTTTGAATAGGTACTCAGTACCCCTTGCTTGTCGTAAGAGGCGGCTAAATGGGGGTGGTCCTTCGGATGAGATCCTAAAAAGCGAGGTCCCATGTCACAGCAGGTGTGGCACAATAAAGGTCCCTCCCTGCTCAAAGGCCGTATTTAAGCGCCGAACATATGCCCAAATTTTGCAGCCCTTCACCGGCAATGGTGGCGTCTCCAGAGAGGGGCGTTAAAATATACAATCAATCAATGATTTGTAACCATTAGGAACCAAAGTCGTTATGCATTGTACCGTTCCAGCCAGTTTGGAATCAATCTCGTAAGAAAAGTGGCTTGAATCTTGTAGACATTGGTCACACGCATGAACGAACAAACGAACGAATGGACAAGTAATTGATGAATGCATTGAGTACAAAAAGGCATGGTATGATAATCAAAATAAAATGATCAAGATGGTCGATCGAATAATGAATGTTATCACCCCCATCTCACTCAATGAGGGTATATTTAACTGTAAATTAATTAATCTCTTGAGTGTTACTCAGATTAGTGGAATTCATATACAATTATATTACACAAATATTACTTTAACAAATGACACTGAAAGTAGCGGTGATCCACTTTCTGTGTAAGATTTAATAAAGTTACTACGACAGTCGGTGTGCTGATTATCAGATCGGTAGCCTGGTTACGGATTCGATTTTGTATTTTAATTAAAACTGATCCTCTAGGAATCAAATATGTCATAATTGTAAATTTTGACAGAACTGAGTAATGATATACAATGTAGCTTGTATTTTATGGATTCGACAGCCACTTTTTTCTTTTTTCCTCTACCAAAGGGAATTCAATATTGTTTCTATGTAAATCGCTCACGTTTCTCACTTGTATCTTTGCAACAGCATCCGGATTCTCATCATTCAATAGATTTTGGATATGATAATTCCATTTCGAAGTTAGTGATCCGACAAGACCTATGTTCTTCTTTCCTTAAGCTATCGTGACTTGTCAGGAGAGGGGGCAATACTTGTGTTTGTTACGGGTCAAAGGAAAGCTATCTGTTAAGCCCACCTGGTGCATCCTGTACCTCTGATGCTAAATCTTACAATCTCCTCAGTGGCACTGCATCAAGAAACTGCGTTTTATTCTCAATTTATTTAATTTCCACAACACATGTACAATTCGTTGTCAGCGTGCAGCAATTCACTAGGTAATCAAATAAAAACCTTTCCGTGTCTACCAAATGCAACCATACGATTAACAAGGCTCACCTTCATTTTCCTGTTTTTGAAACATTGATGCCTGTTGTCGGTATTGAGTCTGTTATTCATAATCCTTCAAATCTACCAATTTAATACTTATATCACGGTTAAATCTTTTCTGATGTTGTCAAAATATTTACAAACTCGTGTTTTAGAATCTTACGATCCAATCACTGAAATTTTGTTCTGGGGAGGAAAATGCTTGTTCTTTTTCTAAACACGCGGTATTTCATGTAATTGATGATAGCGAAACCTGTAGCTGACCTCAGCAAAACATATCTTTCGCCTTGGCATTCATTTAATAACAACCTGAGGGGAATAATATATACTTAATCATATTTGCAGCAATGTAAAATTGCGCAAGTAATACCTAAACTGATTGGATTCGACGATTCATTGCGCTATGTAAGCAGCGACTTAGACTTCAATAAACATATATTTTGAGTTTCAAAGCAAGCAGATAGAATTATAATATATCTTTTGTGGCCATGATGAAAGATTTCCCACTTTTTAACCAACTGTTTGGAAGCTTACATCAGCACGGTATTCGGTAGATGAATACCTGCATTGGAAATATATCCTGTACAGATATGCATAATTTTTGCTGCTGTTTTTATTGTATTAAATTTCTTGATATGAACACTGTGACCCGCAAGGGACCTTTCAACTAGACTTAGAAGCCTTTACTCATAATAAAGATAAACTGCGTCACAGATGTAAATGAAAATGTGAAGATAAAATTTGATTAATCCCATAAATCCTATAAAGAATACATTGTGCAAGATTTAGAGTAGGACAAGCACGGACCTCTTGAAACACCAGAGGTGGGATCTGGTCCCTAGGAGGTGTAAGCATTTCCTGTTGACCGGTCACATCCGCCGTGATCCCTCTATTTTGATCAAGTAAACGGAGTAATACATAGTCAAAATCAAAGAATGGTCTAACATTTGGTATGAATCACGTCAGACAGCATTTGACCCAATGTTAGGTTGTATTGGCAAACTAGATCATTATAACGACCGTAGGCTTTGCGGAATGCTGACTTTAAGCGAGATTGTTGAAACCCCTGTAACATCAACTACTTTGAAAGTATTACATTTGACATGTTCTTTATTTAGCGGAGATGAAGTTTATGTTTGTTTAGCTTTGATTTGATTTAATTTTTTTGCAACGATACATAAGTTACACCATAACAATAGACAATTTGTAATGTACTTGATTTAGCGGAAATTCTCTTTCGCTAAAGGCGTTAACAAAGAATACATCACCAAATGTAATATGTTTACAGTAATTTGTCAGTAATATGCCTCGGTTTGAAAATTAATCATACACAGAACAAGCTCTCGCGTATCGAATTATATGAGAGATTTTCGTTCGTCAACACTTTCTAAGGCGTTCGATAACTTTAAAAGTGTCCTTAGGAATGTTTATACATTTACACGTGATACTTGGATTAAGCAAAGGGAGACCCCATTTTGATTTTCAGATTCATCGGCTTTGTCAGTACGGAATTATGGGACATATAATCCATACAGGTACAGTGTAATATGTGTCATATTAAACAGTATTTTGTTCGATGTTAAAGTTTTGTGACTTTGTGAACTATGAAAAATAATATGATTTGACAATTTCGACAAATTATATATGTGTATCAAAGGAATACTGATCTACTCAATGTAAGGAGAAAAACGATGATTTTCTAATGCATATTTATGGAGCAATGACGTTAATGGTGGATGTGCGCAAGCGCACGAAAAAAATACTATTAGAAACACCATGGGAATGGGGGTTTCATTTACAGTATGTAGTTGTATTGAATAGTGATTTCATGTTAAACATGGCATTTAACTCCCTCCCCATTGCTCAAAGTGGTTCTCTCTACCTTGTTTCCGTCTGACTGTCTCTTATCGCTGAATTTGTCGGGTCAACCACGCTTTCTCGTCACCTTGTAATTTGTTGACTTTAGAAATTTCGCGTGCAACGTCACGTGATCTTGAAGATTTCGAAATGGTGCATTCACTATTCGACTCGGAGAATGCATGATTAAATAGGAAATAAGCTTGATTACTTTTTAATCTGATGGAGTTAAATTGCATAAAGTGTATAACTTATATACCTTGATATAAAGCACGTGTTTTAGCTCACCTGAGCTGAAAGCTCAAGTGAGCTTTTCTGATCACCTGTTGTCTGTCCGTCTGTCTGTAAATTTTTACATTTTCGACTTCTTCTCCAGAACCACAGGGCCAATTTCAACCAAACTTCGCCAAAAGCATCCTTGGGTAAAGGGCTTTCAAGTTTGTTCAAATTAAGGGCCATGTCCCTTTCAAAGGGAAGATAATCTCAAACATGCAAAAATATGGTGGGGTCATTTAAAAATCTTCTTCTCTAGAACCACTGGGCCAGAAAAGCTGAGCTTTACATGAAAGCTTTCTCACAAAGTGCAGATTTAAGTTTATTAAAATAGTCCCCGTGGGTAGGGTGGGGCCACAAGGGGGATCAAAGTTTTACATACAAATATATAGGGAAAGTCTTTAAAAATCTTCGTCTCAAAAACTACTGGGCCAAGAAAGTGGAAATTTACATGAAAGCTTCCTAACTTAGTACATATTGAAGTTTCTTCAAATCATGGCCCCCAAGGATAGGATGGGGCCGCAATAGGGGGTCAAAGTTTTACATACAAATATATAGGGAAAATCATTAAAAATCTTCTTCTGAAAAATCACTAGGCCAGAAAAGTTTACATTCACATGAAAGCTTCCCGACATAGTCCACACTTTAATTCTGAAAAAACCATGTCCCCGGGGGTAGGTTGGGGTCACAATAGGGGATCAAAGTTTTACATGCGAATATATAGGAAGAATCTTTAAATATGAGCCAAGGTGACTTAGGTGAGCGATGTGGCCCATAGACCTCTTGTTTAATCCTACAATAATGTCCAAAGATTACGCATACATGTATACAACTTTAAACATTAATATTATAGATAACTGCACTTTCTATGGCACGCAATTACTTGAGATTATATGAGAAGCTTTCCCTAAATTGTATACGTAATGCTCTGATTTAGCAGAGGAAGACCCCTTTCAATTTTCAGATTTCTGTCTGTTCGTCCATCCGTCCGTCAGCACTTTCTACGGCACGTGACAGCGTAAGTTTTTTTTTGGCATCTGCCCTTCCGCCCATCCGCCACGCACCTTTTGCGAGGCCCTTTCTGACCTGTCAGTTTTTTAATTTGTCGTTAACGTCTGTGTTCATTAAAATATAAGGAATAGATGCCCAGATTGTAGTTTAATGGAAGGGATGTATTAAAAAATGGAAGCATGGGCCAATTTTGCATGATCATGTAAATTACTTCAGACTTCCACAGTTTTCTTACTCCCGTAATAAAAACAAAGTAGATATTCATTCCTGATTAATTGGTTGACTTTGTTGAGCGGAGTGGAGTTGCATTATAGAATAGAGTTTTTGATTTATTTCATAGTGTGTGACCTCTACGCAAACTTCACTCATCAAGCTTCGCCGTGGAACTTCGTGTCCATTCCGGTGAAAATCAATCTTTAAGTGTGAAATTCAATTATTATGTCCAGTGTCTATATAGATTATTTTTCTAAACGTTCATCAATTCTAAGGAGCTTTGTTGAAAACAATATCAAACTTGCTAGAAGATTCCATAAAATATTTTAGAAAATTTAATTCAGCGTCAATATATCTTCAAACTTTGCATATACAATGCATACAACATACTTATGTCAACATATGTACAAAAATCAAATGTAGCAGAAAGACATTCACCTCTCTCTCTCTCTCTCTCTCTCTCTCTCTCTCTCTCTCTCTCTCTCATATGTTCTGGGTGAACATCTTTCAATGCGAATCCTGTTTTCTAACATTATTCAAAGAGGATACGAACTTTACAAAGCTAACAAAACTTATTTAAATCATAATGTTCTGCATGAGTCGAATTACAAAAATCTACCCTTCTTGCATGCATCATATCTGATTTTAAGGAACATAAAAATGACAACCAATGAGTCAAAATCATGGAAATCAGGACATCGCTTATCCTTCTGTACACTGAAAGAATACCAGAAACACTTCCTGTACACGTCTATAATTATATGGAGGATTCGAGTTCAACTGTATGAATGGACGTGAATCAACACAGAGTATCATACCAGATAACTGAGAATCAGATCAGCTGCTAAACTTTTTAAAATTATTTCCAAGAAAACACGCCGGAATTGTAATCTGGCATATTCTATCTGAAAATGGAAACTAACGAAACAATTTTGAATACATTATAATAAACATATTATTTGAAGAATAAACTATCAAAATGACATTCTTAAATGCAGGTGTTTAGAAATTCAAGTGCGGTTGATAATTTTCAAATCAGCTGCTAAACTGTTTATCATTTTAAACTATTTCCAAGGAAACACACCTGCCCATAATTGAATGAAAGTTAAAGAAAGTAAATCTTTTTAAAACATTTAAAAAATCATCATCAGGATATTTTGTATATGTATTTCATAGTCTGTAGCATATTCAAACCAAAATAACTTATTTTCATAGATTTTTCTATTTAAATATCTTACACATTGCCAGTCCGGGGAGAACTTCTTACTAACACTTCGTATAAAACCGTGAATTAGTTATATCTCATTAACAATGCATCAAAAGGAAATGTTTAATTACGGCAATTATGACTTATCTGTAAATATTTTTAGAAATCTTCTATTCAGAACTTTTATACACGTACTTGTTATTAGTCCAAACCCTTTCTAACACAGATAGATCGCTCCTGCTTTTGATAATGATATTGAGAAACTTAGATGAAATTTGTAATCTTAGTTTTTGTTGCAAAATGATAGTGCACATGAATACGAGAGTTGGATAAAATTTTATCACTTTGAAATGTAATGACACATGAAAAGTTTATACAGATATTTTGAAAATAAGATTAAAGTCGAAGGATAGACATAATATTTAAAGCACATGAATGTGAATATTCTTCAGAAGGTAGATATTTTAGATCTATGTGTATTGCTTGTTTCAATAAATGAAAGACTGTCAGTTTTGTGTTCCTAACGGACACTCGGTACAAACAATCGAACATTTCCGTCATAAAATAAGGAATAAATAACAAAACATGTAAAAATAGCAATATTATAAACTCAGTTAAGTTAAATTGATTAAATCATTAGAGTTTTTCAGAGCTTTCCCGTATAGAGTTACTTTGTAATCGCTTGGTTTTACAAATTGGCTAAAAAATTACACCAGGTGCATCATGGTAAATAAGTGGCAATGGATACTATACAGTAAAGAGACTTTCTTTATCTCCATCTTCAACTTCCCATATTTATGTAGCAATATTCCATTATCACCTGCATATGGTGTTTATATATCTCAACTGATTCGATATGCAAGAGCTTGTTCTGCGTATAGTCAGTTTTTAAATCGAGGTAAGCTACTGGCAAACAAGTTGATGGTACAGGGGTTTCAACAGTCTCGATTGAAGTCAGCATTTCGCAAATTCTATGGTCGTTATAACGATCTACTTCGTCAGTACAACCTCGCATTGGGTCAAATGCTATCTGACGTGTTTCATACCGATTGTTAAGCCGTTCTTGGCACACTGATTTTGACTGCGGATAACTCCGTTTACCTGATCAGGATATATGGCTCACGGCGGGTGTGATCGGTCAACAGGGGATGCTTACTCCTCCTAGGCACCTGATCCCACCTCTGGTGTGTCCAGGGGTCCGTGTTCGCCCAACTATCTATTTTGTATTGCTTATAGGAGTTATGAGATTGATCACTGTTCGTTATCTTCACCTTACTTTCAAACATTCCCAGATTTTGTAAAAATTGGAACTCTTCAAAAGAAGTAGAAAAATTGTTCGTAACAATCAATATATGTTGTATCATTATATAAAAATGTTTCTCTTATTACAATTAATGCAAATACATCAGCCAATGAGTTAAATCTGATGTTGGTTCACTTAATTAAGGAGTACCACGCCAAAATTCCCAAGAAATGGAACAGCTTTTCTAGATGCTTCAAAAGAGAAATGATGCGTAAAAACTTTCCATATCGATAATCGAGAGCATGTCAGACATGCTTTTTAGAAATAAAAAATAGAAATTAAAAGTAGTGCTTTTCTTCTTTTATGTTCCTTCTCGCTAAAAACCAATTCTATCAGATGTTGTATTTCCTGGACATTTTAGCATTATTTCTTTATGTAATTTTCATCAGTTAGATGAACAAATGTTCTTGAGTTCATGAAATAAAGGCAACCATATTTATGTCTTAAAATGCTGAGAAAGGTCACCGCAGCTAGTTTTTGCTGTATCATATTATATATAAACATAAAGCAAATTGAGTATGAAAAATGTCATTTATTCAAATGACGAACTAGATAACAAACTACTAACAAGGGGATCAGACTCACAAACAATCCACTGAAAATGTCACTGAAATGGAGAAAGAAAATAAACAATGACAAAATAATTCAATATGTCTGATCCCCCAAATTTATCTATAAAAGTCTACATCAACTATATAAAAAAAAAAAACAACCCCTTACTAAGATGCAGCAAAAAGATGACACATCAAAAAATTGTCGTTTCACGTATATACAGTTTTGTATTCATGATTGCTCTATATTAATTAGGGCAAATTTAAGATATGCTCTTATTGTATTGTATGTACCATTTTGGGTTGTTCTCATTTTCCTTGTGACAGGTGTAACATATATTTTATATAGGACAATACTGCTACATGTATATTGTTTTTACTGACATTGGCATTTGTAATAAATGCTCTTTTTCAATTCAAATTATGTTGCTATTATCTATTGGCAAAAAACAGAGCAAAGTATACTCTGGTAGAAAGATTTGAAGGAAAAACACAGTCTATGGTATAAAACAGAAACGATGGTATAATCACGTATAACATTTGATAATGATATGCTGAAGAATGTTAGAAACTGAACTAGAACATGTGGAGGAAATTGGGTCAGTTTGTCTTAGGGGGACTTTAACAGTGGCGTAATGATGTTGTACTACATGTAGTATATGGAATAAATGAGAGTACACCTACCTAAAATGTTGGATACATTACACTAAAGTAATAAATGACATGTGTAGTTTGACCTTGAATTAAGGCATTCGATACACAATACTGCACTTTTTCATATTTAAGAATCATGTCAACGTGGTCAATTGTAAAATTAAATTAAATTTAAAGTAAGACACAAATTATTTCCGCCTGATCAAAGTGAAAAGAGGTTGGGTTTCATCAGAGTTTGACTTTTGACAGGAAATAAATATTGTTTTACGTATATATTTTTTTAAAAGTCTTTTACATGATGAACACATTTTCCTTAGGAATCAATTATAAAGAAATCATAAACGTACTAGTATATAAAAAATTTCAAGCATGCAATTTAATTCTGCTTCATTCGCGACCATTTCCAAATCGTGGAAATTGAATTCGGGTAAATCTGTATTTAAAATAAAATTTCTCCCTTTATTTCATAGCACTGGTAAGATAATACTTGCATTGTGGTGAACTGTTTTCCGCGATATGGGTTATTAATATGTAAATTAAAAAAAACCATTCGATAGTTTGAAAGCGATACTTGAATCAAAATACATTACCACCCGTCCATGACAAAGGTCCTCCGAATAGTGCGTAATTTTCAGCAGTTTCAATGGAAGTTGGAAAACAACTTTAAAAATAGGAAGCTGCGAGGAATAGAAAGTATTACACGTATTCGCCAAAACAAAATCAAAGTGCGCGTTCAAAAGAGTTCCTCTTCCTTTGAGTAGGAGTGGAAATGTCCAAACGAGTTGAAATGGTGGAATCTGAGGACAAACGGTAGATCATAGAAATTATGTCGCGGAAAAATCTTTGACGGATTTAACGAAAAATTTCGTGAATATAGCCATTTTCAAATAATACTGTTCTCATATATCGCAAAAATACTGGTAGATTAAAAGTAAATCTTATGCATAATTGTAGTAATTCTACAAGCGGCGCAAATGCTGAGATGAGTCAAATGACTATCAATATTGTCAAATATAATTCAGCCCTCATTTTATGCATATACAGTATCTCAACAGAAACACATGCCACTTTTGCTCCTTCTATTCAATATAAGACTGCGTGACACAAGAATAAATTCTAAAGAGAGAAATGGGGAAGTGAAGGGCTAATTGATGTGCAGAATTGACCGCCGATCCATTCCTTTTCATGATTTCCTGGCTGTTGTGTTGAGAGCGGATCTTATCTCAGAAGCTATAGACAATCACTCACCACCTGAAGTACACGTATTGGTGACAAATGACTTGTCCTTGCCAACAATAGTAAACTCGCCTGAGCTGAAAGCTCACGTGATCTCTAATTTTTTAATTAAATTTCCTCCGCTGTCTGTCTGTCGACTTTTCACATTTTCGACCACAAGGCCATTTTTGACCCAACTTTGTACAAAATATCCTTAGTTGAAGGAGATTCAAGTTTGCTCAAATGAAGAGTTGATCATAACTCTGTTCAAGGGGAGATGATTGGGTTGTACATGTAGTGAATATAGGATGGGGTCTTTAAAGAAATTTCTAGACCACTTGACAAGAAAAATCGAAACTTGTATAAAACATACAAGAGATAAATTACGATCTCTTGCTTCAGGATGGAGCTATAATTGTTGATTAAAGTTTACCTAGAACATATACGGGGAAAAAAAACCTGCAACTGCGTTTTTCTCCAAAATTTAGTTTTCGTATGTTTTCCCTGTAGATGTGAGTGATGTAAATAAAGTCCTGATTTATGTTGATTATAGAGTAAGTTTTGGTTTGTCTTAAGTAGTTTTTATCAAATATATATCCATTGTATAATATATTTTTATGACTTTACTGATAATTCTATTTAGAGCTAAAGGTTTCACAATAATGTATGGAGCGCAATCTTTGACATGATAAAACTAGGCAAATGATAACATTTCAGGAATTAAACCACATACCATTTCAAGACACAGCGGTATCGATTAAATTTTAGGTGTTAAACCTTATCTTTGAGGGACTGTTACCACAATTTGGAATGAGAATAAAAATAAGTTACAATTCTAAAAAAAAAAAAAAAAAAAAAAAAAAGGTATCATGTGTGTGTGAACATGGTATGCAAACTTTATTTTAGAATTAGCGTTATACATGTACATTGTCTCATTAATGAAGAAATACTTGCATGCTGATTTGCATTGTTAGTATGTAGAAAATTCCCAATACTGTACATTTTCTTATTCTGGAAGCCGTTTCTCATTCATCTCTTTTCACTTTTGCGCAGTCATAACATGCTATCTCTGAGAATCAATGATGGTCCTCTACTCGTTCAATATCTATATCTCTCCATAAAGGAACACCTGCTTTGTATGGAAAGTTATTCGGAGCATAAACATTTATATCTTTTATTTGACAAAATATAAGAAATCTATGTTTTAAAGATTTATTCATGCAGAGCTGTGCAAATCAGATATAAAAAGGTGCGAAATAATCACCTACTGGAATGTTATATTTTCACACCAAAGTAAATTGTGCATAGAACGCGATTATGTATTGCTTTTGATTTCATTAGAAATGGGCGTTCCTATCTAAGAGTAAATCTTATCATATTAACACCATATAGATATATATAATATCTCAATTCAGTATCTTTCTCAGTCGTTGTTATCGGTAAGTCATCTTTAGCAACACCTGGCTGTCTCTCAAAAGGTAAGCCGTACATGATATATCTCTAATTTTGTTAGTTTGACATGTTTACTATTTTTATGTGTAATATTACCTTTTTTATCTGCTACATAGGGATAATGTGTATTTATATTCGAATTTAATCTGAGGATTTGCAGACAAAGAGATGCAAATAAGATATTTTGAATAATGGTAGTAGTACTTAATAATGATGATAAGAGTTTTCTTTATATATTATCTGTAACGAAAATACACCAGATATTTCTGTACTAAACAATTGTATAACGTCACAAAACCCTCTATCAGCATACTATCATGAAAACATTCGAGATTTTAAGGCTCCATGACGAGACCAGATTATCACTAGAACTTAAAGCCGCTGAACACGCACAATTAGTCCTTGTGAAATGTTTTAATGGATGCAATAGCGTCCCTGAAAAAGGAGAAAAAAGTTTAAATCAAGACAATAAATCATGATTGTTGGAATGATTGCCACATTCCTGATCATGTCTACCAGATATTCTCGATTTCCAGGAAGGTCCTAGACATTAACAGCAATTTTCAAGTCGTAAAAAAATCCTCAAAGTAGCATTAGCCTTAAACTGGAAAAACCAAAAAGGCCCTTAATTGCATAAATATACCAAACTGGTGTATCTGCTGGTCAAATGTATTGTTATTAATCTTTCGAATAAAAAAGGCCCAAGGAGAAGTATGTACTTCAACAGAAAGAATTCAACTGGTCGTATTGAGCCAATCGGGTCTCTCTCTCTCTCTCTCTCTCTCTCTCTCTCGACCTCTCTGGGGTGTTGCCAGGATTGTTTCCTTTTCAAGTTCTGCTAATGGCCGCATCTCTTCCTCTACAAATTGTTACCGTTTGAAATGTCATAAATACTATCATGAATAAAAGTTCGTTTGCTGAATGGCAGTTCTATTTTCGACTAAATAGGACGTGTACATTCTTCCAAGTGGTAGATTTGGATCATTGAGACACTGATCGAGGGCACTGTCAATTTAACTTTCCTGCCAATCCTCATCAAATGTTATCAATTATGTGTTGCTTGATGCAAATCAGTTTGCTAACACTATGTCGCTGTATATTGTTGGTATTCATGTTTACAATGTGAAGTGTACGTAAAATGCAACAAGGTATCTAACGTCTGCGTAAAGGTTGCTATAAATGAAAATCCTTGTAGAAGAAATTTTTTGTTAACTTATGAAAGTTATTGATATAAATCTCTGTGAACTGACATTACGTCCATTACTATCTGTCAACTTGATTCTCCTCCTTTACAAATCGATAATTCACTTAATGTGACAGATTCCACACGTTCCGCGATACTGTCCAAGTTTTTTGTTGCATTCTCAAATTGTTCTTCATTAAAAGATATGTAAAATGACCTGGCATGTACTTAGATGGCACGAACAGCAATACAAGACTAATAGAAATCAAGTACTCTCATGAAAAAAGACTTGTCATGTTTGACGGGTCGACATTGCTCCATCAATTTTATAGCCTGTAATTTGCTGTCACATCCGGGGCTCTCCTACAACCACAGCACCGCCGCGGACTAATGAAGGCGCTGTAGAACATTTCCTTTATGTTCACCAAAATTGTCAATAAATGATTGTGTCATTCTGATATAGTTTTACTGCTTTGATTCAATTGGAAACACCTCTGGTATTGATTTTTAATGAGTTAAAATGGTTGGAGACATTGATATTGTAGATAGACTTTGACATAAAGCATTTTATTGCAGTATCATGTAAATTAATTGGACAGAGACAAATGATTCTCGTTATTTTCTCTGAGGATTAGGGCTTGGTGCCGCAAGACATAATCTGTTACTTGACAAGTGAAAAGAGTTTTTGTAAGTAACGGAATCTCCAAGTTAGAGGGAATTTTAATTCAGGAATATGGCCCGTTGTTAATGACACATCTAGCTAAATGCACGTACTTTTCCAATAAAAATAAAACAGAATCAGTGAAGGGCATTATATCTTTTCTATCCGTGGCAACTGTTTATTGCTGCTGAACAATTTCACATTTCGTCTAATTACACGTTCCTTTGGCTTTAAAATAAAATTGCTACGAACTATTTCATATGTTATCCGTTAATGCAACTTAAACCATTCGTTAACAATTTGGAATATTTTTATTTCAAACTGCTTTGTGATGGTAAATTATAAACAGAGCCGAGCATTTTAATGATAGGTGAGCACAGGGGGTTTTTACAAGAGTAATTGCCAATTTATATGTTCAAACATCAGGATACTAAGGCCCGTCTTTCGGTCGGACTCACCAGGGATGCTCACTTTGAAGCTATCCATCCACCTTATCGGAAGCACATAACATTTTTCCTGAGAATCAATTTAGTTTTTAGCTATCAATCTGCGGTATCGTTTAATATAAATGCTTTGATATATACAATGTATAGAGAGAGAGAGAGAGAGAGAGAGAGAGAGAGAGAGAGAGAGAGAGAGATTTACAAAATGTATATAAATCAGAATTACTGAGCACTATATATCTACCATTATATTTGAAATAAATTATTTCATTCTAGAATAATTTGATTTACAATAACTCGCATTTTAAGTACCTTTGTCTAGTTTTTTTTTAAACCAAGTTGACCCTCTATGTACTAACAAAAAAAAACTTCATAACAACAGAGTAGTGTATCCTTATTTTAAAAAAAGCCATCCATAGTATATTCATCATAGGGTAGTCCTTTGTGTTCCAGGATAAAATTCTAAGATTACTCCATTATTAAGTGATATAATTATATGAGTATAGCTAAGGCAGCAAACTTTGTTTACGTATATTATATTCTAACGAAGCCTTTAGATTGCAAATAACCCAATTACTCAATGATTAATTCATAGTACAATCCTAATAACCCAATGATTAATTCACAGTACAATCCTAATAACACAATGATTAATTCATAGTACAATCCTAATAACCCAATGATTAATTCCCAAATACAATCCTAATAACCCAATGATTAATTCCCAAATACAATCCTAATAACCCAATGATTAATTCACAGTACAATCCTAATAACCCAATGATTAATTCCCAAATACAATCCTAATAACCCAATGATTAATTCCCAAATACAATCCTAATAACCCAATGATTAATTCACAGTATAATCCTAATAACCCAATGATTAATTCACAGTATAATCCTAATAACCCAATGATTAATTCCCAAATACAATCCTAATAACCCAATGATTAATTCACTGTATAATCCCAATAACACAATGATTAATTCACAGTACAATCCTAATAACCCAATGATTAATTCACAGTATAATCCTAATAACCCAATGATTAATTCCCAAATACAATCCTAATAACCCAATGATTAATTCATAGTACAATCCTAATAACCCAATGATTAATTCCCAAATACAATCCTAATAACCCAATGATTAATTCACAGTATAATCCTAATAACCCAATGATTAATTCATAGTACAATCCTAACAACCCAATGATTAATTCCCAAATACAATCCTAATAACCCAATGATTAATTCACAGTATAATCCTAATAACCCAATGATTAATTCACAGTACAATCGAAATAACTAAATGATTAATTCAAAGTGCAATCCAAGGGCAGATTACTCTAAGCAAAAAACAAACAAACAAAAAACCCAAAACAATATTCCATCTTTCTTTGGGAAAATAATTGTAGTCTCGGGCTCACCATTATTTTTAATTTCAACAAGAATTACTGTATACGTTTGAGTACCTTGATATTGAGTAAATCTTACAGTTTTTTAAGCTTCTAATCTATTGAAAAGGTACACATTTTGAAACTGCTTTGACAAACTGTGCACCTGGACAGCATGCGCGAAACACCGGAAATGTTATTGGGGCATCATCAAAGATTCTAAGTTTGATATATCTCTTACATAGAATTACATCGTGTTGTACCCCTTCACTCTTTCTGTCATTGGAAGGAGGTCGAACATTTCCTATTGCGATGTCAAACGATCAAACCCAGACAATTTACCACAGGCCAGTGTATGTACTAGATGGCTTGGTAGTTACTGAATGCAGACCCATAAGATGTAAAAATAATAAACTATTTTAGGATCAAACAGCAAAATTGGTATTAAGGAAATTAAGTAAACTGCCAATTGAAATTCAATTTACTGAACGATTATCCTACCAGAAAGATTGTAAAAGATTAACTGTATTTTGCAGGATATTTTTTCGCGTCCGAATGGAGGCGTTTGCGTTATTCAAAATGAGATATGATACACTAGCTTTTAAATGGAAAATGCATCTTATTGACAATGTAACCGTACATTGGGCAAATGTTGTAGTTTACACTTTCATCAATTTATGAAATAATTACCCCACTTTTGGCATTTCCTTGTCTTTCGAGAAATAAAACAGTTAGAACCTCTTTATTTTGATAATAAAGGGTTAAGTACTTGATTCACATTCAGCCGTTTGCCAAAAAGCACCTTAATTTGATTGTATAAATGTGTCAGGAAATCAAATCAATGATGGCATGCTGTTTTTCATTTATTCACTGAAAGGAATTTATTAGATGTCCTAATTTCGTTTTTAATCGGCCTTATGTTTTATTGTACCTCCAGACATGATATTAACTAGCATGTAAAATGTATATACTGACAAAACGCATTTATATGCTTTTAGGAAATCGTGACGTCATCATTAAGGAGAACACGGTGGACAAGAGATGTAGGCAATTCGTGTCTAAAATCATCAGCTAGAGAAGCAGCATAAAACATCTTTGGGAACATTGACGAAAGACTATCGGCAACATGGCAGACACAGAAGAACCATTTTTCTCCAACATGACGCTTCCTTTCCACATCTCTTTTGTGTATCCTATCCCTCAGGCATTCTACCTTAACGGCTTCGTGTCTCCCATATTAGTATTTTTCACATTGGTGACAAATGCTTTTGTAGTTCTTATTCTACTACGACGACACATGCGCTCACCGACAAACGCGATCTTGGCTGCCATGGCAATATCCGACACGTTCACTGGGGTTTCTCCGCTTCCTGTCTTCATCCATTTCTTCTCTCTCGAAAACTACCACGACTTTGTCGAATATCACTGGTGTTACCTGTACAAGTTTCTTGGCGAGCTTATTCCAACTATATTTCATACAGCCTCGATCTGGCTTACGGTTGCGTTGGCCATTCAGCGGTATATTTATATCTGCCATACAGCAACAGCTCGACGATTTTGCACCATTCGAAACGTCGTACTTGCATCGATCATCATTTATGTTTTGGCTATTCTGTCCCAAATCACGCGTTTCTTTGATTTTAAATTCATTCCCTTCCCCATACCTGCATTTGAGTCGCCGAATAAAACACTGGTATCGTGTATTGAGCAAATCAATTCGTGGACAAGTCAAAATGAAGATTTATATTTCAACCTTTACTTTTGGTTCAGGGTAATTTTCATCCACTTCGTCCCATGCACCATTCTTGTGGTGATAAACTCCATATTGATTTGGACTCTTCGAACAGCCCAAAGACGAAGAATGCAGCTTTTAAAACAAAACAAGAAAAGTGAGTTGATGAAACTAAAGGATAGCAACTGCACAACCCTGATGTTAGTCTCTGTTGTGGGACTCTTTTTGCTTGTCGAGCTACCATTGGGGGTTATCATGATTCTGCATCTCATCCAAAATAACTTTGATCTTGACATCATGTCCATCCAGACATTCAGATTATTAACATTGATTTCCAACACCTTTATTTTGCTGTCCTATCCGCTGAATTTTTTCATTTACTGTGGAATGAGTAGACAGTTTCGAGAAACGTTCATGAAAATGTTCTCCAAATTGCCCATGCCGACTCACCGAGAATGTTCGCATTACGCATCGGTGCCTACAGAAAACGGTAGGACCAACGCCGAGACGACCAGGGAAACGATGCTGTAACTGATAGTTGAGAAATCTGATGTGATCTGAGAGTACATTATCAAAAATATCAACAGCATTTGTCAAAATCTTGTTATGTGCACATTGCAGTTTTGTTTATTGTCTTATATTATTTAGAGTGGAAATATATGTAAATGTTTACACTGAGAGGACATGCTGCGCACGATAGTTGTTACAATGTAACTACATTGAATTAGGAACGTGACTTGATATTCATTGTTATGTCTAGTGCACGGTGTTTAAGCATTACTTGTTACAATGTAGTCCATATTGTAAATAAATCCATGCAAATCACAAATATGTATTGTCTTCCTGTCATTTCAGTGACTTGATTTCCGAGTGGTATTTATAGTATTTCTTTTCGAAAGTAACTTAATTGGAACATGTTCGATTGTCAACGACAGCTACACGTACATTTATATTGGAATGTAAGCGTCATCATAAGAGATTCACAATATTTACTCAATAAAGGAATCTTAATCAATGTTAACAGGAAGCACAGTGACTGGCTACATAAGTATCACATGTTCACTATTATCATTGGTGAAAGGCCGACTACTCCATTTGATCTTTACGATTTCCATCACCAATTACCTTCCTTAGGTCTACCAAAGGAACCGATAATTTTGTCTGTAATAATAATAGTATTGGTATATATGTCCGTAATGATAATAGGATGGGTATATAACATACCGCCCCCTATTAGGGGGTGTTATGGTGTAACCCATAATATTATTATTACAGACAACAATTCCGGTTCCTGTGGGTCTACCAATGTACTAGTATGCAAACTGTGCATCACACACATTTATTATATAGCTAATAATTCTTTAATAAAAAATGTTATAAAAATTGAGCGTGTTATACCTGGGCTACGAGAATCCGCATCAATACGTTCCGAGTACGAGTTCACGTTAAAATATTTCGACCCTGATTATTATTCAGAATTTGAAATATTCTCTAGCATTTATCGATGTTGAAAACGTGCGTAACTGTAATATTGCACGCATTCCTTTTAATGTCAATAATGCTTCAGTTTCTCATCAAAATAAAAGAACTAGAATAAAGTTTAGCTATATAATAACGGAGTTGTTGAAATATTGGCACTCGTTGGGGTTGAAAAATTCGCTCAAAAGTTCACAAGTTGCTAATCGTAAAATCACCTCATACGTCTACCAGTACAATCCTCAAGTCATCACAATAAATCATCCGATCGGTCACCACAACGAGTCATCCGATCAGTCATCACAACGAATCATCCGATCAGTCATCACAACGAATCATCCGATCAGTCATCACAACGAATCATCCGATCAGGAGCCCCAATTAATAGCTGGTCATCACCACTAATCATACGATAATTTGTAGGTCAGCAGGTGAACACGACTAATTGTACCATCAGTCACTGGTCACCACAATTAATCGTACCATTAGTCACTGGTCACCACAATTAATCGTACCATCAGTCACTGGTCACCACAATTAATCCTACCATCAGTCACTGGTCACCACAATTAATCCTACCATCAGTCACTGGTCACCACAATTAATCGTACCATCAGTCACTGGTCACCACAATTAATCGTACCATCAGTCACTGGTCACCACAATTAATCCTACCATCAGTCACTGGTCACCACAATTAATCCTACCATCAGTCACTGATCACCACAATTAATTGTACCGCCAGTCACTGTTCACCACAATTAATCCTACCATCAGTCACTGGTCACCACAATTAATCCTACCATCAGTCACTGGTCACTACAATTAATTGTACCATCAATCATTGGTCACTACGATTAATCGTACCGCCAGTCACTGGTCACCACAATTAATCGTACCATCAGCCACTGGTCACCACAATTAATCGTACCATCAGTCACTGGTCATTACAATTAATCGTCCCATCAGTCACTGGTCACCACAATTAATCGCACCATTAGTCACCACAATTAATTGTACCATCAGTCACTGGTCACCACAATTAATTGTACCATCAGTCACTGGTCACCACAATTAATCGTACCATCAGTCACTGGTCACCACAATTAATCGTCCCATCAGTCACTGGTCACCACAATTAATTGTACCGCCAGTCACTGGTCACCACAATTAATTGTACCATGCTGTCTGACGTGTTTCATACCGATTGTTAAGCCGTTCTTGGCACACTGATTTTGACTGCGGATAACTCCATTTACCTGATCAGGAAATAGGGCTCACGGCGGGTGTGACTGGTCAACAGGGGGTGATTACTCCTCCTAGGCACCTGATCCCACCTCTGGTATGTCCAGGGGTCCGTGTTTGCCCAACTATATCTTTTGTATTGCTTATAGGAGTTATGAGATTGATCACTGTTCGTTATCTTCACCTTGCATTAGGATATTTTCCGTAAACGGAAATTAATGTTATTTTGGTTGTGATATAAGAAATTGGCACAATTGGACAACAGCATAATAAGAATACCACCAAAAACAAATATGGATAAAATCAAAAATAAAAATTAATTTCAGCATTTTATAGATACATTTGGATATATGAATTAATTGTGGATATCAGGGAAGACATAAAAAAAAAAATACCAGCATAGGAGTTTTTGCCCAAGACAAAATTGTTTTAATATAAATATTTGATTATTTAATATATATATATATATATATATATATATATATATATATATATATATATATCATCGAATAATTTACACTTTTTAAGAGTAAACTCAGGTGACTTATTGCATCCGTCGTCGTTCGTCGTGCGTTAACAATTGAACATTTTTAACTTCTTGAAAATATTATTCTAATTTTCAAATTTGGTACGAAGCATCTTTGGGACAAGGGGGACAAACGTTGTAAATTTCAGAACTCTTGCAGTCATGGGGCCTTAGGAGCGGGGCAAAAACTGAAAATTGACGAATTTTCACAAATTTTCTTTTTTACAACTGCGATACGTGTAAGAAATACTAAATGCAAAGTGATGTGGAGCTGGAAGGCCTCTACCAAAATTGTAAATTTCATGATCCCCGGAATAGGGGTTCTGACCTAAGGATGGGGGTATATATTGTTTATGTCTAAAACGTTTAAATAACATCTTCTTTAGTGCTATTGATACTATGTTGATACAAAATACATATTTAGAAAGAAAAAGTAGTCCTTTACCAAAATTGTAAGTTTCATGATCCCAGGGGTAGGGGTTTTGGTAACAAGGACAGACCAAATTGGTTAATTATTTATGCGTGAAAAATAGAAATGTTTTAACTTCTTGATAACTGCTATTCCAATTCTTTTCAAATTTGGCATGAAGTATCTTTGGGACAATGGGGACATAAGCTGTAAATTGCAGGATTCCTGCTTCCCTAGAGCATTAGGGGCGGGGCAAAAACTTCCAAAAATTGACCAATTTTCAAAATTCCTCTTCTCTACAACCAAACACGTGTAAGAAAATCTAAATGCATAGTGATGTAGAGCCTGTGCAAAAATTGTAAATTTCATGATCCCCGGGGTAGAGGTTCTGACTCCAGGGCGGGGCCAAACTTGGTATATATAATGTATATGTGCAAAACATGTAAATAATATCTGCTTTAATTCTATTGATACTCAATTGAAAGTAAATAGATATTCAGAGGGAGTAAAAAGTCCTTTACCAAATTGTAAATTTCATTATGGTAGGGGGTAAGGGTTTGGTTTCAGGGTGGAGCCAAACTTATTATAGTGATTATTGTATACATTTATCATTTGAAGGGCTTCTTTAAGATACAGTATGAAAACTAAATGCATATTTTGGAAAAGCAGAAAAGAATGTACAGAAAATGGTGAATTTCGCAACCCCAGGGATATCACTTTAGGATGGGTCCAAGTAGTAATACATACCTATTAACATCTATTATATCATGTAAAGCCTTTCATCAGCCACGGTGGTCTAGAGGTTAGAGCGTTCGACCCGCATGCGGAAGGTCGGGGTTCGAATCTCGGCCGCGACATACCTAAGTCGTTAAATCAGGTAGTGACATTTCCATTGCCAAACGCTCGGCATCAGGTGTGAATGTCACGGGTTCTCGGAGATGACCTTAAAACGGATGTCCCTTGTCACAGTAGGCGTGGTACGTTAAAGAACCCTCACTGCTCAATGGCCGTAAGCGCCGAGCAAAGACCTAAATTTGGAGCCCTTCACTGGTAATGGTGACGTCTCCATATGAGTGAAAAATTCTCGAGAGAGACGTTAAATAAGATAGAATCATTCAATACATTCATCAGTATCAGTATCACGTTTGAGGGCATTAAACTTTTAAGAACACATCTTGTTTTATTCTGTTGCTGAATATTACAATTTAGCTTAGATATGATCAGATTAGGAATTTTTTTCTAGATTTTTAGCCTTTGGGAGTAGTGATACTTTTTAACTAGTACTCAGGTGACCGGTAAGGCCTGTGGATCTCTTGTTTTATTATACCCAGTGAATAAAATTCCTCCAAAACCTACGTTTCTATCATGCCAAAATTTGATCAAATAAGGATTTTGCTAAAACCTATGATATAACATGAGAGTGGGCCTACCTTAATTATTTAAATGTGTGTCAAATCCGAAATGCTATTATAATTGTTACAGGGAACTTCAATCTACCTGGCTGCAATTTGAAAACAAACACACTAAAACAGTACATCCCACATTGGTAACCTCTACAAACTCCTTAGACATACCAGATGAGAACGGTTTAGTGCAGGAAGCGGCAAAAGAAGAAAATACTTTCGATTTGATTATTTCTAACAACCCCTCGAAGATAAAAAGAGTGGAAACTATACCAGCTATATCTAATCATCCTATTGTATTTGTGGAAATCAATACTGCTACATTACACAATCCCCTGAATTATCTCCCTTTGTAAAAAGGCCAACTGGGATATATCAAGAGTGATCAAAAACAATAAAAGAAATACCCCCAGTGTGCTTATTAAGTATCACCTGCTGATTCTTAAATATATTTATTAAAAGTTAATGCTATATAATATATAGCTAGTTTTGACGTAACGAGGAAGTATCAGGAACGCACACATCTACGTATTTACGCTTATAAGCAGTATATGACATAAGTCATACCATTTATGTAATTATCATACCATAATAATCATCGACCAATATCAACATATCGCATAACTTCATAAATGTCACATCATACGGTAACCACCATCTGTTAATTATTTCACAGCTGGACATCTGCAATATTAACAATCCTACATAGTATCATACAAATAGCCATGCCATAAACATTAGACAGGGAAATCGAGCCACGCTCGTTGTTATTTGATATTTCAATATACTAAAATTCACAAGCTATACAGAAGAAGAAGTATCTATATCTTAACAACAACGTATGCTAGAAACCTTCATGATCTTTGAAAATCAATAGGGGTCATTTCCTAGCCGCGACCAAACTTACTATGAATGTTGACCTTTGGGAAAATGAATATCCTGTGTGCATGCTAAAAACCTCTATAGCCTTTGGATAAACTTGTCCTTACCAACCTTCCTATGAAGTTTAATGACCATTGGACAAAAAATCTCTAGTCATACTATCTACTAACTGATCTATGACGTAAGCAAAACACCAATGCCTTGATGAAACAGTGCAATAAGGGAGCACTTGCTATTCGGACCTTCGTAATGTTGTGTTCATCTACAGGAGTGGTTGCAGTTCTACACACATTCAGAAGTTGTTAATTTCATGAAAATTCATCATGCAGTGTTAAAAGTATTCTGAATGAATTTCAGTTTTATTATAAGATACTTTCTTCACGTACAGCTAAGACCATTTAAAAAGGAATTGTGGAACTTTTTTTTACAAGACAATCTTGGAAAATGACACACACACAAGAACACAATTTATATGAAAAGGTAATCAAAAATATTATATTTACAGCAATTAATAAAAACCTGTGGACCTTCATACTATGTACAATACTATATATAAAATAATTTACATCCTTGGCAAAGACCTCGGCAATCGTTACATGTGAAACATCCTGTACACAAATTTGAAAAAAAATCAGGAGTAGAGTTCACTACAAAGTATTTTTAAAGTAAAACTTACATGTATATTTCTTATCAGGAGAAATACGCCAAGGAAGAAGAATGGTATATCAATATTGATTGCAAACACGGTTTCAAATTTTTCTCTGAAGGTGAAGGTGAAGAAATGAGAAGTCGTTCAACTATTCTTAGAAGTAGATGGGATAGCGTCAAAAGCGGCAGTGAAGCAGTTCTGTAATTTCTGGATCTGAAAGTGATTGCACTTGCTATAATTTAATCAACTTCGGATACATGTATTTCCTTTGTACTTACCCCCCCCCCCCCCTTCCAACGGGTACAACCTTTATAATTTGCAATTGTCCCTGCTTTCTATTTCCCCGTACTCCGGCCTCTTCAGACATTGTTTGATCCTAGCAAATGGAGGTATCAGTTAACTCGAAAGACCATATCAACGGGGAGGAGAATTTCATGTATATGTGGTCACTTTCATGGGAACCTGAGCATCGCCCATTTTTACCATTTATTACTATTATAATGTACAATTATAATGAAAGAGGTCGCAAATACAATATATTTCGTTAGATTTCAATTGATTTCCTTTGGATAGGTTTCGTATCGATTTCGTTTTGCATTTTACAGGTACCATATGAAATTGAGATAAAAATTATGCATGTAGCCATATGAGAAACTATCTGGGAAAAGGCATATAAGAAAATGGTTGGACGTTGGAATATGGAAAAGGGATTGATGATATAGAGTCAAAGATTTGACTATCAACATCTCGATGCACATTATTACACAAAGCACATTATTACACAAAGGACTTTATATGATTACGTAGAGGACCCGACATGATTACGTAGAGGATCCTAAATCATTGTGAAAAATCTTCATAGCTATTAATATTTAAGTCCTTAAATGATTGCGCGGAGGACTTTATATGATTGTGAAGAAGTCCTTAAATGATTGCGCAGAGGACTCTACATGATTGTGAAGAAGTCCTTAAATGATTGTACATAGCTAGGCCCCTACATGATTTTGAAAAAGACTCTATGATTGTGAAGAAGACACTATATAATTTGATTGTACAGAAGGCCCTACATGATTTGAAGAAAAGTCTTCATGATTATGAAGAAGACTCTACATCGTTGTAAAGAAGACCCTAAATGTTTGCACATAGGTCATGAGAGCGCACTACGTTCCTACCTACATCAATCTTCATCCTATGGCGGGCACAGTATTATAGGATATCATTTCTCCTGTAAGATGAGGATTACAAAAAAGACTGTATTTGATACAGAAAATTTGACACCCCCTCCGATCAAGAAAGGTAAGAGGATTGTGGGCCTGAAAAGTGACATGGGTATCACACAAAGATAAACTTAAATTACAAGTCTTGCATATTGATCACATGCATTCCAATATTTCTTTGACGTTTTCAACCAGTGGCCTTGACCTTGTCTTTTGTTCAGAATCAGGGACACAATGTTTGGTCGACGTAAGGACTCTTTCCGTCAAATATTAGCTTTTATTAACTCTACATAACAAAGTTGTGACCCCCGACAATTTTTGTGATAGTTAGTGGCTTTAGAATTGGACAGTTGTCCAAAGTTTCAGATAAGGACGAATTATTTGATCATATTAAACAATTTTCTAGTTCAGTGCTTCTTCGAGCTGTTACAAAGTTGCCAAATACTTCCAATGTTTTTATTGGTGACTTTGGCAAAATGGCCTGGATTCTAGATCATGACACCCTATCTTGTCACAAACAAGTTAATCAAAATTAGATCACTTATAGTTCAGAAAGTTAGTGTAGCGGCTAGACCAGCGAATTTAATATCTAATTTTGATTAGATTGGTTCATAAGTGACTTATGTGCCAAGTGTGAGCTAGATGTTCTAGAGGAAAGCGTTTTTACCAACCACAAAAGATGCTACTCAACAATTTATGTGAAATTGTTTTTGGGAGTTTCGAAGAAGTTCTAATATGCATAAGTTTGCGATGGACAACGGACGACGTACCCGGCGCATTGGCACACATAACATGAGGTTACAACGTACCTGGTAATCCAGAGGACTTTAGAGAATATATATAAGCCAACCATTTTCAGTATAAGATTTCATTTCTGACGTGTTTGATCTAGGATTAATTATCCTATGAAAATATTGAGATTATTATCCAATTAGAATATATTCTCCAAACGGAAAATAATGTGATTTTGGTAGAAGAAGATTGTGATTTTGATATCATGATCTAATTCGTAAATACTAAACCAACATAAATAATTCATGAAATAAATAACACATTATTACAGACCATAAGCACAGGGTTCAACACAACATTGGTGGGTTCGGTTTTGTTGGAACGCGGTTTTTTTAATGGAAATCCTGAAAGGGAGTATTTTATCAAATATTTCTCTTAATTTAACAAATATCTGGAAAACAATGTATACACTGATTGTTGGGTAGTGTATTGATGCTACTCAATGACAAAAATTATCCGCCAATCGGGGTTTTTTTCTCATGAAAAAATCAAGGTGTTGATGTTGATGTTGTTAGCAGGTTCCGCAATTTTTAAATGACATCTAGCCACGTAAAACTGTTAACACGTACTTGATAAACGATTTATGAGGTCATCATTCTCTTTAACACTATGTTGGGCGTGGTTTCGGTTCCCAGTTGACTAGGTGTTTCGACGCCTTTAAATTCTAGCTTGCGACCGCCAAATGAAAGGTGAAGATAACGAACAGTGGTCAATCTCATAACTCCTATAAGCAATACAAAATAGAGTTGGGCAAACACGGACCCCTGGGCATATCAGAGGAGGGATCAGGTGCCTAGGAGGAGTAAGCATTCCCTGTCGACCCGTCACACCCGCCGTTAGCCCTATATCCTGATCAGGTAAACGGAGTCAAAATCAGTTTGCCAAGAACGGTCTAACAATCGGTATGAAACACGTCAGACAGATTTTGACCCAATGGTAGGTTGTATTGACGAAGTAGATCGTTATAACGACCATAGAATTTGCGAAATGCTGACTTCAAATAAGACTGTTGAAACCCCTGTACCATCAACTTGTTTGTCAGTAGCTTACCTCGAATTAAAAACTGACTATATCCAGAACAAGCTCTTGCATATCGAATCAGTTGAGAGATATAAACACCATATGCAGGTGATAATAGAATATTGCTACATAGATATGGGAAGTTGACGATGGAGAAGCTGAAATCATCCCGTTTATCATACGGTTGAGTTGTCAGTTTGCCTTTAATGTCTACTTTCAATAAAATATCTAAGTATGAAGCAGAAGTGGACGACTCTGTGGTGTCTTTTATTTCGATTTCACAGGGATAAATCGAATCGACATATGAATGAAATTTATTATTGTTAATAGACAAAACGTCGTCGATATATCTAAATGTCGAATTGAAGGCCACAGCAAAATATTTTTTCTTCTCACGTAGAAGTTTTTGAATAAATTCTGCTTCATATGAATATAGAAACAGGTCAACTAACAAAGGAGCACAATTCGTGCCCATGGGAATTCCAACAGACTGTTGGAAGACCTGATCACCAAAGACCACGAAGATATTGTCAATGAGGAACTCTAGCATATCTTTTATTTCAACTTCAGAGTACTTGTACGTGGAATCACAGTGGTATTTCACAAAGTAAGTTTTTGGATACGTGAGAAGAAAAAATCTCTCGCTGTGACCTTCAACTCGACTTTTAGATATATCGATGACGTTTTGTTTATTAACAATGATAGCTTTCATTCATATGTCGATTTGATATATCCCTGTGAGCTCGAAATAATGGACACCACAGAGTCGTCCACTTCTGCTTCATACTTAGATATTTTATTGAAAGTAGACATTAACGGCAAACTGACAACTCAACTGTATGACAAACGGGATGATTTCAGCTTCTCCATCGTCAACTTCCCATATTTGTGAAGCAGTATTCCATTATCACCTGCATATGGTGTTTATATATTTCAACTGATTCGATATGCAAGAGCTTGTTCTGGATATAGTCAGTTTTTAATTCGAGGTAAGCTACTGACAAACAAGTTGATGGTACAGGGATTTCAACAGTCTCGATTGAAGTCAGCATTTCGCAAATTCTATGGTCGTTATAACGATCTAGTTCGTCAATACGACCTCGCATTGGGTCAAAATCTGTCTGACGTGTTTCATACCGATTGTTAAGCCGTTCCTGGCACACTGATTTTTACTGCGGATAACTCCGTTTACCTGTTCAGGATATAGGGCTCGTGGCGGGTGTGGCCGGTCGATGGGGCATGCTTACTCCTCCTAGGCACCTGATCCCACCTCTGGTGTGTCCAGTGGTCCGTGTTTGCCCTACTCTCTATTTTGTATTGCTTGTAGGAGTTATGAGATTGATCACTGTTCGTTATCTTCAGCTTGCATTTAATTAACACCACTTCTGGCATATGTAGTTACACTGTAAGTTTGAAGTTTCTCCTTCACAGCTGTTAATATTTTCTTGAGGAGCAAAGATAGGGGCTTGGTAGAGCACTTACTGGATCCAGCAATGTATCTTTGTTTGTAAGGGTTTTTATGAAGTTTAGTAATCCATTATGGTACCTGGGATATTAACTGTGTCTAAATCTGAAGCATGGTTTTGAAGAATTTCATCTTTTGAAAGGGCAGTTGGAGTATAAGTACGATTACCAAAAGTGGAATCAATGCCAAGTTCGTTTAAAATACAGTTGTAATAATGAGACTCAGAAATAATGACAATGTTGTTACTAGCTTTGTCAGCTGGAACCAAAACATATTCCTCATGTAACCTATATAATTCTTTTATCACTTCTGGTTTTCTAAACACAGAAGGATAGATGGTATGTACTTTAATTTTAATATATTTAATGCGGAAATTTTAATATTCCTCATATGCTTTTAACCCATTCTGACAATGTATCTTTTTCATATTTAGCCCATCGTGTGGCATAATCTTTGACAGAATTCATAATAGAGATGAAGTTTTGTTGCCAATTAAAATACCGAGGTTCTCTGTATTTAGGACCTTTTAGAATAAGTGATTTGAGGTCCTCATTTTCAACTATATATGTATATCAACATCACCAGTAATGACATGTCCAGCTCGACTATAGTTGAAAGATGAAAAACAAGAACACGTTGGTGGATTACGTATAAGATGGTCTATATCTAGGCACTGTAAAGTTTGTTTATAATTACAAAGTTTGGATGCAATAGTAGAAGTATAGCTGTAGGAAATACTCGGGCTTGCAAGATCAGCCTTCAGTGCACTAAACAAGATCAGGAAGTCATCTAAATTCAAAACTGATACTAAACTGCGCCTCTTCAACACCATTGTAATATATGTCCTCCTGTACTGTGCAGAGTTATGGCAAACATCTAAAAAAAAAAAAAGATGAGGAAATATTAGATACCTTCCATCGCAAATGCCTTCGTAGAATACTCAACACCTGCTGACCAGAGAAGATCTCAAATGATGATCTCTATAGACAGACAAATACCATACCATTGTCAATCAGCATCAAAGTCCGTAGATGGAGATGGATTGGCCATGTTCTGCGAAGGAACAACAACAGAAATATAAAGATTGCACTAACATGGACGCCAAAAGTGAAGAGGAGAACTGGAAGACCAAGGAATACCTAGCGAAGGACAGTTGAAAGCGAAAGGAACAATCTCAAATGGACCACTTGGCAGAGAGCTGAAGTCGTGGTAGCAGACAGGTCAAGATGGCGAGGGATGTTGGCCGGCCTCAAGAGTCCATAGGGCCCAGAGATGATACGTATGTATGTATGTATGTAGGAAATACAGGGTGTAGACTTGAACTTGAAATAAGTTGAAATACACGCGTACGACTGAACCCATTTATGACGAAGAATGTTGCTTATGTTGGCGGCATCTATTCCTTTGTTTGTAAAGTTGAGCTTTAGGAACTGACGGCATGATTTGGAAGGAATATCATCCATAACCCATGCTGGTTTAAAGAGCCTGTGATAGGCAATATCCATAATCATAAAGTTCAGTCTATATTCAGCTGTTGAAAAATCCAAGTATAGACTTGCTGTAGCTTCTTCAAATAACGTATGTAAAATTCTCAATGAAACAGTAAAGTTTTGTACGAATATGATGTGGACCTAATTGTCTGTTGACGTAAGACAAAAGTGAATCAAACGTGACATCATTTATACTTGGTCTTTTATCTGAACGATGTCCATGACTGCGTTTCCGTCTTTGAGTATTGGGAAAGAGTCCCATCACATTCACGTTATTTCCTTGTGGACTAGTCAAATTTCCCACATCATATACATTATCATTGCATCCATATGGAAATGCAGTGCCTAGGGTCCTGATCCAGTGATCTTCTCGTGCATGTCTACGAAAAGGGGTGCTTAATGTTGGATTGTTTGTGTGATGGTAATTTCCCCCCAAAATTCTTACCTTCATGGACAAGATGGAGTGGTCCGGTACATTAAAATGCTTGTAAAGAAGTTGGTCACCACCATTATTTATTTGAAATCTGTGCCCCAATATTCTTTTATTAAATGACCCCTTGGTTTCTCCCACATAAATTAAGCCACACAGGTTACACTCAATGGCGTAGACAATGTTAGAAGATTTACAAGTCAAATTATCAAACGTTTTGGTACAGAAACTACGTCCAGTGAGATTACTACTAAATGAATTTCTAGTGATCAGTATATCACAAGTTTTGCAATTTTTTGCAGAACATTTTGAGATTGAGCACATGGGATATGAAAAGAAATTATCAAAAATATCTCTTATAAAACATAACAGTCTTTGATTTGGGTATACGAAGTTTGGTTTCTGTACCAAAGCAGACAATCTGACGATTGTACATAAGACAAATCTTTGATATCTCGAAGGATAATCCGAGGGACACCAACCGATCTGGAGTAGCCTCTGTTCCTTATAGACTCCACAGAGTGACACCTTTTTATACTGGGCGACGTGTCAGCCAGTATTGTTTCGTTATTGTGTATATTCACGAAGGAACATATATCGAGCGACAAGTATCCTCCAACCACCACCAACAACAAATATAATTCTTTCAATAATAACAAAACCACTACCAACCAAAACAATAACAAATACTGTGATCGTAATAAATCTTTTTTTGAAAATTATACAACAGAACAAGTAGAAGACGAAGTAGAACATTAAAATACTTATAAGGTACAGATAATCTTTTGTGATCATAGCTGGACCACAGAAGAAGAAGAAAAATGAGGAGGAGAGGAGAAGGAATTAACAAACAGGGCCAGTTTGTATGTAAATGGTGTTTCCAAATAGTTTCAGCAAGGGGGCGACAATTTGGGGTGTGAGGTTATGCCCAAATCACTGCCACCGACGATTTGGGACGGGCGACGATTTGGAGTGTGACATGTGTCACAAAAGGTTTGTTTGCCTTTTGTAGAAAGTATGCCTTGAGAGTCTTACTGTACTGTAGAGGAATGTGTATGATTCTTCGATGTAGCGGACTTAGACGTGTATGACGTTTCTAAGGTCATACTTTGTTCTTGGCAAAGCTTAGAAGCCTCTGAATTGACACTTTTCGAAGACATAACAGTTCTTATCTGACAAACGTGTTCACGACACCTAACTATTAGTGGTTCTGATGTGAGATTGGGAATTTGAACTTTCTTCCACTCACTATGGACTTTCTCGGGAATGGGCTACATATGACTAGTATTCGAGTCAGACATTGTCCTCAGTTCTAGTTCCTGTAACTTCTTCCAAACTGCCTGGCCAAAGTGAAAGGTGCATACTTTGATAAGTGTGTTTTCCATGCACCTAAAAAGGGATCAATTTTTATTAATCTAAATGTATAACATTATTCAATACAAATGAAATAACACTTTCCCTAAGCAAAGGCTTTTCCCGTGGCAATATACTCAGTACCGAAACACCGGGCAGCAGTAGGACGCGAAGTGCTTGAAACTTGTGTTTTCCGGTACCGGTGTTATAGAGCCAGACATCCCCCATAGTGAGACTTCCCCCCGGAAGTCTGGCTCTAGAGTGAGCCTTCCCCCAGGGGGGAAGGCTCACTCTAGAGCCAGATTTCCCCCCAGAGCCAGCCTTCCCCCCGCGGATGTCTGGCTCTAGAGTGAGCCTTCCCCCTACGGAAATCTGGCTCTAGAGTGAGCCTTCTCCCCGGTATTCTCGCTCTAGAGTGAGCCTCCCCCCAGCAGACTTGCTATAGAATAAACCTTACCTCAGGGGGAAGACTCACTCTAGAGCCATAACACCCTCTTGAAGTCTCGCTCTAGAGGGACACCCCCGCTTTCATCCCCTCCTATGCAAACTACATCTGTATGGAATAAATTTGAGTTTATCGGGCAGGGAATTACTTACCTACCTACCTCTCTACCTACCTACCTACTTTTTAAAAAAATGTTTTATTTTTGTATTTTCAACACATTTATACATACAAACATTCAAACTGTAATCTACACTCGCTCATTCACACTTGCAATTACTCTGTGCACCTTCTGTATCAATAATAACAGTGAATTGTATATATGATATATACATGTATAATATATACATACACACACAGAAATATATATACATATATAAACATACATATATACACATTCAAAGATAAAGGTAATTATTTTATTTTTCATATAAATGTATTATGATTTTCAACAAACTACTTGTCCATTATATTATCATACAATGCCCATTTACCAAGCATTTTGGATTTGCTATGAAATACATTTTGACAATATATTTCTAAATTTCTATAGCATTGAAACAAATTATTTGCATCTGAGAATTTGGGTTTTGAGCCCTGTGATCTGGAATAATAAATGTGCTTTTTGTGCTAACAAAAGAAGAAACATTTCCAAACAACTTCCATCAATATTGCCAAGTAACACACTTCTTTTTGTGATTTTATAACCTTTGACAAATGCATTGTACCATTTCACAAAATCTCCCCAGAAGGCAGACACACAGTCATAAAAAAAATATAAGTGACTGTTTCTCTTTCACTTTTGCAAAATGAACACAAGTCATTATCTACAAGTTTAAGTTTGCGAAGGAAAAAGTTTGTAGCTATATAACACATAAGAATTGAAGATAAATTAAATTTGTTTCTTTTGTGCATAATGATGCGTTCATATAATGAAATTCCCAACATTTTTCTGAAATAGTTTCACTGAGATAAGTTTCCCACTTCTCTCTTTTGAGTTGTGGGGCTATGAACTCCTTTTCCTTCAAAACCTGATATAAAAATTTAACATAAGAACTAGAGTTCATTTTCTGTACAATACACTGATTTGGACTCAACAATCCATGATGTACTTTGCATTGTTTTTAACAATTTGTCTTTTAATTTCAATCCCAAGGTGTAATAACTTGCATTCCCAAAGAAGAAAAAGATAGACGCTATATAAAAAATTGGCGACCAATATCATTATTAAATGTTGATTACAAAATTGGTTTTAGTGCCATGGCAAATCGTTTAAAGACAGTACTAAGAAGTATCATAAGTGACTCTCAGAAGGGTTTTTTAAAGGGACAGTTTATTGGTGAAAACACTCTTTTTTTGGTATGATTTGACCAAAATTAGCCAGGACTGTTATTATTATTAGATTTTGAAAAAGCATTTGATTCATTGGAATGGGATCTTATTGTAAAGGCACTCAGGTCCTTCAATTTTGGGGAATCTATTGTAAAATGGTTTCTAAACCCTCTATACACCTCTAATACCAGTTGTATAATTAACAATGGAAACTTGTATAAATTCTTCTGTCTTGTAGACAAGGAGATCCATTGACACCATATATCTTTATTATTACAGTAGAATTGTTGGCAAAAGCTCTTAAAGAAAATTGAAATATTAAAGGCGTAACTGTGGCTGGAAAAGAAAACAAATTAGGCCAGTATGCGGACGACTCTTTATTAACGTTAGATGGCAGTGAAAAATCACTTAGAGAATCTATGAGAGTTATTGATATGTTTAGAATGATTTCTGGACTACGTTTAACTATTTCAAAATCACAAGCAATTTGGTTGGGGAGCAAATCAGGTTCAGCGGAAACTTTGTGTAATGATCTGAAAATGAAATGGAGAAATAGCAATTTTAAGCTCCTCGGAATAGTATTTACAAAAAATCTGGAAGACATGACTTTATGTAATTATCAATCTAAAATCAATGCCATTAAAAATTGCTAGGTTTTAATTCCAATAGGTAAAATCACAATTATCAAAACTCTAGCACTCCCAAAGCTCATACACTTATTTTCAGCATTGCCTGGAAGAGTTGAATAAAATATGTTTTTAATTCATTTGGGGATACAAGGTAGAAAAGTTGAAAAGAAATACAATTGTGGGTAATTATGATGAAGGGAGACTAAATATTGACCGTTTGGCATCTTTTATAGGTTATATTAAACTGAAATGGGTCAAAAGGTACCTTGCTGATAATGAGGGTATATGGCAACATATGTTGCATAGTATTTTAAATCTTAGAAATGTGGATTTCATTTTTCACCTATTCAAAGAAAAACTTAATGAATTTGTAAATCATATTGACAATGTGTTTTGGAAAGATGTGTTTAAAGCTCAATTAAGAGTTAAAAAAAGCTCTCTTTCTGCTACAGATTATTTGAATTTAGATATAAGAAACTTAGTTAATATTGAAAAATGGAATTTTAATACAAATTGGGTTGACAGAGGCATTAAGACCTTGAATGACTTAGTTTTGCAGAATGAAACATTCAAATACTTTACTGATGAAAAAGATGCGGTTGGTACAAAGAACTTTTTGAGCTATTATTGTCTTATTTCAAAAGTACCCTACCTACCAATTTACCTACCTCTCTACCTGAAGTTATACAAGTTTAAAAGCATAACCGATATTTGTACGCAGATGAGAAGAAACATAAATTCGAAATTTCCTCATTTCATTTTTCAAACTTCTAAAACTAACCAAGGCATAGGTATTGTGTGGGTCAAAGTTCAAGGTCTATGGGTCAAACAAAATGGCTTATCAATTCCAATGTGTTTTATTCAACGTATTCTTCTCTTGAGTTTGATGAACGACTTAAGCAAAATCATTTAATGCCCTGCTGAAAATGGTCTTGGTATCTAAACAATCTCTATAAACTGATATTAGTTTACCAAGAATAAATGGAGGGGGAAGTCCTGCTATGGGGGGAAGTCTGACTCTACAACTAGTGATAGAGTAGGTATACCCACGGGGAAGTCTGGTTCTAGAGTGAGACTTCCCCGGGTGTTCTCCTGCTCTAGAGTGAGCCTCCCCCCAAGGGGAAGGCTCACTCTAGAGCCAGGCTTCCGGGAGAAGGCTCACTCTAGAGCCAGGCTTCCGGGGGGGAGTCTCATTATGGGGGAAGGCTCACTCTACAACACCGGAAGAACAGATTGTTAAATCATATGGACTAAAATCAACCTCGTAGGACGCCGGATTTACACATGCTTGCTTGTAACAACTCCCAAACAGCTAAGGAGGAATCATTTACGGTAGATCCACTCTCATGTGACTTATCAATATTAATGGCTCAAGGTAGAAAAACTGTATGTATTGATTTCCACTCAATATATAGTTTAATCTAATCCAAAGAAAGTGTTTTTACTCTTTTAAACATGTCGGACATATATACACGGAAGAATAAATTGACATAAGAAATTGGCACAATTGGACAACAGGATAATAAAAATACCACCAAAAAATTGATAAAATCAAAAATAAAAATTAATTTTAATATTTTGAAAAAAACTGCAATTTTATACATACCTTTTTCTTTTGTATGAATTAATTGTGGATATCAGGGAAATCATTGTATAACAGACATATAAAATACTATCATAGAAGTTATTGCCCTTGACAACATTGTCTACATGAAAAGAGAAGATAGCGAACAGTGATAAATCTCATAACTTATATAAGCAATACAAAATAGGAAGTTTGCCAAGCACGGATCCCTGGGCACATCAGAGGTGGGACAAGGTGCATAAGAGGATTAAGCATCCCCTGTCGACCCGTCACATCCGCCGTGAGCCTAGATCTTGATCAGGTAAACGGAGTTATCCGTAGTCAAAATCAGAGTGCCAAGAACGGCCTAACAATCGGTATGAAACATGTCACTTCAGACAGCATTTGACCCAATGATAGGTTGTATTGGCAAACTAGATCGTTTTAACGACCATAGAATTTGCGAAATGCTGACTTTAAACGAGACTGTTGACACCCCTGCACCATCAACTTGTTTGTCAGTAACCTTTCTCGATTTAAAAACTGACCATACGCAGAACAAGCTTTTGCTTATCGAATCAGTTGAGAGATATAAACACCATATGCAGGTGATATTAGAATATTGCTACATGGATATGGGAAGTTAACGATGGAGAAACTGAAATCATCCCGTTTGTCATGAAGTTGAGTTGTTAGTTTTCTGTTAATGTCTACTTTCAATAAAATATCTAAGTATGAAGCAGAAGTGGACGACTCTGTGGTGTCTTTTATTTCGATTTCACAGGGATATATCGAATCGACATATGAATGAAAATGTTTGTTAATAGATAATACGTCGTCGATATATCTGAAAGTCCAATTGAAGGCCACAGCAAAATATTTTTTCTTTTCACGTAGAAGTTTTTTTTAATAAATTCTGCTTCATAAGAGTATAGAAACAGGCCAGCTAACAAAGAAACACAATTTGTGCCCATGGGAATTCCAGCAGACTGTTGGAAGACCTGATCACCAAAGACTGAAGATATTGTCAATGAGGAACTCTAGCATATTTTTTATTTTCAACTTCAGAGTACATGTGCGTGAAATCAGAGTGGTGTTTAACAAAGTAATTTTTTGGATGACTGATCACTAGATATGAATATTTCCGTTTTCCATTTTTGTTGAAGAAGCAATTGTCTATGATGTCAAAAATATAAGTCTTTGATTATTTATAGAAAATATGAAGGTGTTTTTAGCATCAAATAGTTTACATTTTTTTCCCAGTATACCCAGTGAATAAATTTCCTCCAAAAGCTACATTTCTATCATGCCCAAAGTTTGATTAGATAAGGATTTTGCTAAAACCTATAATATAACATGAGGGTGGGCCTACCATAAATAATTAACCGTGTGTGTCAAATCCGAAATGCTATTATAATTGTTACAGGGAACTTCAATCTACCTGGCTGTAATTTGAAAACAAAAACACTAAAACAGCACATCCTATATTGGTAACTACTACAAACTCTTAGACATACCAGATGAGAACGGTTTAGTGCAGATAGTTCAGGAAGCGGCAAGAGAAGAGAACACTTTCGATTTGATTATTTTTAACAACCCCTCAAAGATAAATAGAGTGGAAAGGTATATCCAATCCTATTGTATTTGTGGAAATCGATACTGCTACATCACACAAACACCTGAATTATCCCCCTTTGTAAGGAGGCCAATTGGAATATATTAAAAGAGGAAATAAAAAATGTAAAATTACCATCAGTGAAATGAACAAAGCTGAAACTGAAGCAAACGACCTTTGGAATTATTTTAAATTCAGTCTTGAATCTGGTAGCACACAAAGTGTGTAAAACTAATGATAACGCTCCCTGGATATCACATTAGATTTGAAAAAGAGGCAGATTATACAAGAGACAAAAAAAAAAATTAGTTACACAACGGACAGCTAAAATTTCAAAGAAATCAAAGAAGCTGTCCAGAAAGATTTAAGGAGGGCATATTGAAAATGTATAGACAGTATTGTGTCACCACAGGGGGGAGATAACCAGTTCATATATCAAAGAAGAGAACAGATTCCAATCTGACATCACCGTCCAGAAAGGATGGCTTGTTGCATGCAAATCTGATCGATCAAGCAACCATTCTGAATAAACAGTTCCAATCAGCATTATCATAGAAATCAAGCCTCAGTATTGAAGAATCCAACGAACAGTATAGCATGAAAGGTGTTTCCCTTTCAGCCGTCCACCTCAGTATTACATATAATGATGTTAGCAAATTGTTAGAAAAACTCAACCCATACAAAGCCACAGGGCTCGATGGCATCAAGCTTCGAGTTTTGAAGAAATTTGCTGTCGTCTTTGCTCCGAGTTTTACTGTCTTAACCATGGACTTCTCTATAGCCTTTGATAATGCTTCCATATTCGACGTGAAATCAGCAACTGCATTCATAGGTTCCTCCTGACAGAATACAAACAATCATAGTGAACAGGGAAACATCTAACCAAGTGTGGAGTCTGGAGTGCACCAGTGCTCGTTCCCTAGGTCCTGTCTCTTCTTATGTTACATGACTCGACACAACTGTAGACTAGCGGACTATACTGTTTTTTATCTTACAGATAATTCAGATGCTGACACCGGTACACTTGTCAACATTGGATAGTCTTGAAATTGGGAGAAGATATGGAAGATGGAGTTTCACCCTGGCAAGTGTAACGTACTCGCCACCAGTAGACGAACTAACATACGCACACTACGTGGACACATGCTGGAATCAGAAGAAAGCGCAAAGTTCTTAGCTGCCTTCTATCATCTCATTCGAAGTGGAGCGACCATATTACTACCACCTGTGGAAGCTAATGTTGAGGGTTATTTGCAGTAATTCAGATAGTCGTGGGTACAATGAATTACAGTAACCGGAACCAAAATTATGCGACACGGGACACTGACTCGTGTTTCACAACTAGGCATAGTTTTGCTGTGGATATTTTATAGCAAACATTATTGAACAAGCACCTGCTGATCCTTAAATATATTTATTGAAAGTTAATGCTAGTTTTAACGTAACAAGGGAGTGCCACGAACGCACACATCTACGTATTTAGGCATATAATTAGCATATGACATAAGTCATAACATTTAGGTAATTAACATACCATAATAATAATTGACCAATATCAAAATATTATTTAACTTCATAAAGATTGCATCATACAGTACTAATGATCTGATAATTATTCCACACCCGACAACCTGCAGTGTTAACAATCCTACAAAATATTGATATACAAATAGCCATGGCATAAGCATTAGACAGACAGATAGAGCCACACTCGTTGTTATTTGATATTTCAACTTCCTAAAATTCAAAAGCTAGACAGAAGAAGTACCTATATCTTAACAACAATGCCTGCTAGAAACCTTCATGATCTTTGAAAATCAATAGGGGCCATTTCCTAGCCGCAACCAAACTTACTATGAATGTTGACCTTTAGGAAAATGATTACCCTGTATGCATGCTAGAAACCCCTATAGCCTATGGATAAACTTGTCCTTACCAACCTTCCTATAATTTAATGACCATTGGACAAAGGATCTCTAGTCATACTATCTACTAACTGATCTATGACGTAAGCAAAACACCAATGCCTTGATGAAACAGTGCAATAAGGGAGCACTTGCTATTCGGACCTTCGTAATGTTGTGTTCATCTACAGGAGTGGTTGCAGTTCTACACACATTCAGAAGTTGTATAATTTTATGAAAACTCATCATGCAGTGTTAAAAGTATTTTATATGAAATTCAGTTCTATTACAAGATACTTTCTTCACGTACAGCTAAGACCATTTAAAAAAAGGAATTGTGTAAAAACAATTTTACAAGACAATCTGACATACACACACAAGAACACATTTTATATGAAAAGGTAATTAAAAATTATTTTTACAGCAATTAATAAAAACTTGTTGACCTTCATACTATGTACAAAGAACTTACAAGTAACAGATTATTAATAAAATCATTTGCCTCCTTGGCAAAGACAGAGACCATCTTTAACACGTGAAACATCTTTTACACAAATTAAATCAAAATTAGGATTCGACTTCCTCACATTCAAATCACTACAAAAGTGTTTGAAGTAAAACATACATGTATATTTCTTATTAGGAGAAATTCACCAAGGCAGAAGAATGATAAATCAACATTGATTACAAACACGGTTTCCAATACCCCATTTTTGTTTTTTCTCCGAAGGTGAAGAAATGAAAAGTCGTCCAACACTGGTTGTGCAAATACTTTGTCAAGAGCTCATAGAAGTAAAAGGAATAGCGCCAAAAGCGGAAGTGCACATTGCAAGACAATTTCTTTAAAATACAATCCAAGATTAACGTGATCGTATTCCTAGAATATTATAATCTGATGATCGAATTACAAAATGTTGCGTTAAGCTCAGGACACAAGCAAAATAACAGGCAATAAAACAATTCAGCAATATATAATAGTAATTAGTAACTGCCATCAAGATCAAAGGTTATCCCCCCTCCCCTGGAATCTGACTAGCCCAGGAGCAGGATTATTGTGCCGTTATTAGGGCAACATTGCTAACTGTTTTGTCGGATATACCTTTGAGAATAGAAGTCTCTATAGAGGCTACAGAATGGACAGAAAGTGTTGGGGGAGTTGCATGAAGCTGTTGAAGGGCATACACAACGTTTCTGACATTTTCTCTAAAATTATTTTTTTCATCTCCTTGATAGGGAGAGTTCTTGTATGATTTCCGAAATCCATCACCTCACTAGAAATACAAGGGGCGCGTTTTACAAAAGAACTTACGACCAATTTTACATACTGGAATTTTCCAGTTTATTGTAAGATCATTCACTTTGTCGAAAGTTGTTTTGTAAAATGGGCCCCAGGTTTCCGGGTTTGATACCCGATTGTGCCAAAGATTTTTCTCTCCTTCTTTGCTATGTACAGCAATATATTATTTATACAACATACTGTAATACACAAGAACCAACATTACATTTTTACTTGTAACAACCAGGTACTATAGAACATGCTAACTCTACAACAGACTTGGTAATATAACCCACATCTTATATAGAAATGAGATAGAATGCAAGTGAATTGTATGTCAAGTTTGCTTGAAACTGACATGGTGGTCCTCGCACGTTTATGTTGAAAACGATGGTCTCCCACGACTTGACTGTCTATCTTTGATTCAACATACATATGTATATTATCACATTGACAGCTTAATCAATGACATCCATATAATAAGGAAAGAATATCGCATTATTCAAGGTATTGCACCTACAGAAATAACAAGAAATGGTTTACTACTCTAAACGAGTCCAATAGAATGCAATCTTATCTAAACAAGCTACATCATTACTTTTTAATCTTTCATATTTTAGATCTGTATTTTTGTTCTTGTCATTTTCTTTGCATCTGACATAACATGCACAGTTTTACAATCTACATGTGCATATTTTGCTTCATGTACACTGTAAATTATTCTAAAACAATCAACACCAAATGATTACATGTACATCAAACCTTTGTACATTGATCTTGAACTTATCTGCATACAACTTTGGAAGAATATTTGGTAAATTTTATTATTTTTTCCTGACATTTGTTCAGCTAAAATACTTTTGATATGATAGATACTCTCTCTCTCTCTCTCTCTCTCTCTCATTCCAATAACATTAAGGACATTAAAATCATACTACATGGTAACTACATGATATGCCAATTAAAATACATCTACAATGGATTTTTCACATGTGGAGTGTACAATGAAAGACCTGATAAAACCTATAACCCCTTCATCTCTATTATCTCATTAGTATCAGTCTAAATGAACCGATGGATGACACAAGACATTAACCAAATGATGTAACAAAAAATGTTTCTATCAAAGATGAGGGGTCAAGAATATAAAAAAAGTTGAATTGATTCATCTTGCAACAGAAATTCTTATAGTTCATCATATTCAAGGTGATTTAATACAGTTTGAAAGTCACCGTTCATAGAGTTGGCAATAATCAATACATTCACAAATACTGTCTTAAATTATAATATGAATGTACAGACTTCAAATAAAGGGAGAGGGCAATATAAGTTTTTATAATTTGTGTTCCAATCCCTTTGTAAACAATGTAATAAATTATAATCAAACCAGACTTCTAAGTGCATATACTCCATTTTTAATAATTATAATTTCAAAGTAAGGAAATTATTCAAATAAATAAAACAAAAACAGAAAATTCAATAAAAATTTCACATTTCTCCACGACACTTAGTCAATATTATCCACTGAATGTAAATTAAAGTTCACTGGGCTCAGCACAGGGATCTTACCAATTACACAAGTAATTCAAATCTACTAGGGGAAATTACTGCTTTGGATAGGACAAAACCAAAATGTAAAATCATTATCATAAGCAGAATCTTGAAAATAACAGCTATCACACAGTTAATCATAACTGAAGACACTGTTAAAAGCTTTACAGTAAAACTAGCATTTATGAAAACCATTTGAAATCTGTATAATATACCAAGTTACTCTTCATACACTATTAACATCTTGATTGTTCATACATGTATTACAGTAAAACAAGGTTACAGCAAACATGCTTATAATGAATTCACACTTAAAGCTAAGTGACTTTCATTCCCTGTAGTTTTAAAACATATTACGAACTGATTGGATATAACAAATTGCACATATAATGAATCAAATTTGTTTGACCCCATCCCTTCGCTATAAGCGTGTTTTACTGTATTTTATAGGCACTTCAGATAAACACTGTTTCTTATAAAACTTATCACAACTTTTACATTAATTCCCCACAATGACAGATAATGGTAAAATGTGTCAAAAAATTATTTGCACACAAATTGAATGCTGTTTTAGTTTGATCTTAATTTACAAACATTATCAAATATGTACTTTTAATAATGTAATCAAACTTCTATCCCCAACAAAAGTTAAAATAAGTATATCAATATGTTTGTAACTTGTATTCATACTTCAGAAGACTATACTTTGATACTTCTTGGCACATAGTGTATGTACATGTATATGTATGTACATGAATCTGCAGCTTCGAATAATTAAATTAATTTTCTCTGTGTTTTCTATTTTTAACTACAATTTATTAATATCATGCTACGAATAATTCAACACTTTTTAAACTACATGTTAACTGAAATTACGTAAAGAAACTAAAATGGAAACGAATGTTGACGCAAGACTACAGTTCATTAACAGTTTACCATTAACACATCCTTTACTAACGTCAAATCAAAGTTACAAGAATATATAAACAGGATGTACTCTTGGGAGTTGAACTTCTTCAAACATTCAAAGTAAAAATTAATTACTGTATATATCAAAGTACTTCTGCTGTTTTGGTTTTTTTTCCAACACAAAAAGATTAATATTGATTTATTTTCACTCAATCTGCACTGACAGTTAATATTGGTTCAAAAAGAAAAAAAATTAATTTTGATTTATTTTCACTCAATCTGCAGTTAATGTTGGTTCAATGAATTTATATATTTATCTATATACAGAGACTAAGGATTAAAGGTATGTCATGGAGTATGTCTTGACCTTCAACCCCTATAATCATCAATAAAGTCTTAAAAACAGTGCCATGTGTGCCATGCTCATTTATAGATATTTAAGGAAAAACTCGTGTGAAATCATGTATCTTTTCCTATCATTTTGTAAAATGTACACATCTGTTTATATAGCACCGATAATTTAAAATAAATTCTCTTTTCTTTTAAATTTTAGCTTTTGGATATAGAATTATATTGATTAGAGAATGTTTACTGTAACATATAAAGTGAGGATGTGAAAGGGGCCCACATCGAAGTTCATTACATTATATTCATGTGCACGATGCACTAAGGAAATTGAAAATAGTTCAACTCCTAAAAAGATAACCTGACTATTCTGTACATTTCCTCTTTTATAAGGGATATTTAACTTGTTTTTAGTGATTCATGTACACACTGTACAAGGCAATTCAAAATCAAGACAGACAAATGGAAGCTTAAACATAAAGTACCACAGATAGACAAAATTACACCAACAATACATATAAACAGAAGAGAAACACAGAACAAACACTACAGAATTTAGACGCCATCGCTGGACTGTTTTTGTGGTATACTGGAACCTGAGGATACTTTCCTGTCTTTCTGCACAGGACAAACCTGTCCTCTACTAAACTCTAATAACGGACAAGTCCTTCTCTTGCAAAATACAGAACTACTTTGCATTGTGTCTATATGTTGTGAGGATATTGAGGGTGAAGTTCCCTCCTGCACATCTTTTTGTCCTGAGATAATTATATTGTCATTTTCTATATCAAGAAGTCCTGAAAGTTTTAAAATCTTATGCCCAGCATCATGGTTAATATATCCTTGAAATACTGCTGCCTCTAACATTCTTGCCAGCGCTATCAAATATTCCTCCTGATTCTCAAGTGAAAGGAAATTTGTCTTTTGACGTAATATTTCCACAATGTTAACATATAATGTATTTATTTCTGGTTTTCTGTTCTCTGTGATTTGGAATAGATGAAATCGCATATCGACAGTTTTATCTTCATTGCGATTTATCTTTAAAATGTTATCTCCTGTTAGTGTTGTGGCAAAAATGGATAAAAACACTGGTCCATACTGAGTGCTGCAGCTGAAATATACATAGAGATTTTAATGTAATACCTGATACAATTATGATTATCACATCAAAATCAAATAGGACAAACAAAACACTCCTCAGGAAATATTTAGATTTCCAATCTTTGTGCCTTTGATATCATTCTTTACAAATTTTAATGATGGGCATTTCCTCATGAACATGCTGCAGTTGTAAGCAATGTGTGTATGAATACAAAACTACTTGACAAATATAGTATGTCTATTTTTATGGCTGGAAATTTTGGCAGAAAAGAAAGTAGAATGTGAATATACAAAATATCAGTTTGACTATGGACTGTGATGCTTCACGCCAGCATACTTTTCATGAGGTTAACATCTGGTATGGAACATGTCCGACAGCATTTGACCTAAGATCATTTTAACAACTCAACTATAGAATTTGCAAAGTACTGACTTTAAAGGAAACAAGAGGTACTGTGAGCAATGCTCACTAAGAATACCCCCCGCTTACCCCAATCTCCCAAAGGGTGTTGGTAATAGGTATAAACTACCTCTTTTCTGAGTGTAAAAAACAAATGGCATGACAAACCGAACCATATTGCTACTTCGATGTCCAGTGAGTGTGACCTTTGACCTTTTGACCCCAAAATCGATAGGGAACATCTTCATCCCATGGGTAGTCCATATGTATGATATGGTGACGGTAGGTGGAAAGGATAACGCTTTAGAGCCCGGAAACCATATTGCTACTTCGATGTCCAGTGCGCTTGACCTTTGACCTTTTGACCCCAAAATCAATAGGGAACATCTTCATCCCATGGGTAGTCCATATATATGATATGGTGACGGTAGGTGGAAAGGATAACGCTTTAGAGCCCGGAAACCATATTGCTACTTCGATGTCCAGTGCGCTTGACCTTTGACCTTTTAACCCCAAAATCGATAGGGAACATCTTCATCCCATGGGTAGTCCATATATATGATATGGTGACGGTAGGTGGAAAGGATAATGCTTTAGAGCCCGGAAACCATTGTGTCTACAGACGGACGGACGGACGGACATACGGACAACCCGATTCCAGTATACCCCCCCACAACTTGTTGCGGGGGGTATAACTATTGAAACCCCTGTACCATCAACTTAATTGTCAGTATCCTGCCTCGGTATATAAATTAATCTATAGGCAGAACATGCTCTTGAGTATCAAATAGGTTTTGAGACATAAACACCATGCAGGTGAAAATGGAATATTGCTACATGAATATGGAAAGTTAACGATGAAGAAGCTGAATTCATCCTATTTGTCATATAGTGGTGTGGTTAATTTGCCATTAACATCTATGATCAATAAAATATTAAAATAGGAAGCAGATAAATGTACATATATGTTCCTAAATTGGATGTTTGGGAATAAAAATATTTCTGTTTTATGAAAAACTGAAGATAATTAAGAAAACAAAAAGTGAGGATCTCACAAATACTAAAAAGAATACAAAATTCAAAGTACAGCGAACATGTACCCCTAGCCACATCAGAGGTGGGTGCCTAGGAGATAAATAAAGATTTCATTGTGATTTTCAGTAATGTGTGAAAAAATTCAAAGTAGTTAATCAAATGATCTTATATGTCATGTGTAAAGTTTTCACTGAAATGGTCTAATATCCATCCATTTCTACTTTCAAGTATCCAAGAAGTCACCTGTGTTCGATAAATCAATGAGTAGTCGAGTACTGACTATCACTCGATCATTGACCCAATATTTCATAGTCAAGTTTTTGTTAAAAATTCAAAACACTTCTTGTGATTAAAAATCATGTATGGGTAAAGTCAAACTTGTTTAATTCATGCATATGTAAATAAATCATATCTCCGAAATCCACTGTTTGGACATACTTGAAAAGATCTCGTGATGGAAATATGGTGAAATGCACATTACGTGAAACTGAACTTGTATGCTATTGAGGGACAATAAACATATAGTACATCGTAAATGTGGACATACATTGGAAAGACCTTATAAATAGGTTTGTTTCTTTTTATGCCTAAGTGCATTTTAATAGTACAACATTTCATTATCAAAATAAAAATTACCGCTTATCTACTTCTCTGTCACGAGTCAGGGATTCAGTTGGAACTAAGCCATAGGTGATAGATTAATTATGGGTATATTGTATTACGTGGCTTCGTGAAAAGTCACACTCTCAAAGTTGAGTTAATTTCCTTGAAGAAAAAATGCACAGGGCTCCCCTAAATTTTCTCAGAAACAGCATGCCCTAGTTTATTTCGCATAAAAGATATAATGAAATGAAATGAAAAGTCATAAACATAAATAACAATTTAAAATGATTTCTGTCTTATATTGATGTACTGTTGATGTACTTTTCATGCTAGCGTACTTGAATACAAATTAACCCAAGCTTGTCTGTTGTAATATTGTATTACATTGTTCTACCTATGTTTAATTAATACAAAGTCTTTAATTCAGTTGAACAAATTTCTAAACGGCTATCCAGATAAACATTCTTTCATCCTGTGAACCTGGCTATTCATGTGAGCTGAGGTGAGACTGATGACTTAGGTACACTTGTACCCTGTTATTTTGTTGTTTATTTCTTTTTATCGAGTACTCGACTAGCGCTCAATTAAAGCCTCTGAGTATTCGACTAAGCTACCCGAGTAAAATTTACATCCCTAATTTAAACTGCATTTGGGTTTAAATTTGATGTTTGAAGCGATATGTACATTGTTTGAATTCAATAATTACTTCAGTTTGAGATAAGAGGTCCTAAAAAGTACATTTACCTGTAGGTATCTGTGGATTCCTAAATAGTACATTTACCTGTATGTATCTGTGGATTTTCCAAGAGATTCTAAGGCCTCCACAGACTGCATCTGCTTTGCTGCCTGAACATTTGGATCTACGAATTCCTCACTTTGTGAATTCTCCAGATGATGGGACTGTGAAGTGGGCGGAGCTTGCACTTGCTCTGTGGACTGGGTTTGTGTATTCACTTGTTCTTGATTCTCTTTAACCACTGTATTTAAAACCACTGTAAGATAAACATTCAGTATAAATAATATTTAAAGAATATTTTTTCTTTTATTCATTCTTAAGCTTGGTTTTCTTAAAAGCTATGAGTTTTAGAGCTTAATTCACATAAATTTCTAGCAACTATCAAGTTGAGACATACTTTCTTTTCACGGTGACGAATCATGTGACTTCGGCATGACCTATTACCCGTAAAAATGACGTTGAAAGTCAACACAAGGGAAAATTCAAATGCGTAAGTAACACTTTTATCAATAACAAATTGTCACATTAACTTATATCAACATTTAAAGAATTTTTTCCAGAATATTAAACTATATTAATTAATGGTAGTTCTACGTGCAATAGGAGCAGAGAACATTGACACAGTTTTTGGGCAGTCTGAAAGTTTTGACTGAAAACAAAAAACTGTGTCAATATTCTTTGCTTCTGTCACACATATCAAGGGTAGCCTTGGCACAGGGATTGGGAATTTCACAAATTTTATAAACTGCTTCACAATTTACAAGTGTAATCTGAACCATTAAGTTATGTTATAACTCAATAACATACTTTGCTATTGAATTTATTCCCTTTCGTAAATGCATCCCACTACAGTTAGCCCTGACACATCTCACTACAGTTAGCCCTGACACATCTCACTACAGTTAGCCCTGACACATCTCACTACAGTTAGCCCTGACACATCTCACTACAGTTAGCCCTGATACATCTCACTATAGTTAGCCCTGACACATCTCACTACAGTTAGACACATCTCACTACAGTTAGACACATCTCACTACAGTTAGCCCTGACACATCTCACTACAGTTAGCCCTGACACATCTCACTACAGTTAGCCCTGACACATCCCACTACAGTTAGCCCTGACACATCTCACTACAGTTAGACACATCTCACTACAGTTAGCTCTGACACATCTCACTACAGTTAGCCCTGACATATCTCACTACAGTTACCCCTGACACATCTCACTACAGTTAGCCCTGACACATCTCACTACAGTTAGCCCTGGCACATCCCACTACAGTTAGCCCTGATACATCTCACTACAGTTAGCCCTGACACATCTCACTACAGTTAGACACATCTCACTACAGTTAGCCCTGACACATCCCACTCCAGTTAGCCCTGACACATCCCACTACAGTTAGCCCTGGCATATCCCACTACAGTTAGCCCTGACACATCTCACTCCAGTTAGCCCTGACACATCTCACTCCAGTTAGCCTTGACATATCTCACTACAGTTAGACACATCTCACTACAGTTAGCCCTGACACATCTCACTACAGTTAGCCCTGACACATCTCACTACAGTTAACCCTGACACATCTCACTACAGTTAGCCCTGACACATCTCACTACAGATTGCCCTGACACATCTCACTACAGATTGCCCTGATACATCTCACTACAGTTAGCCCTGACACATCTCACTACAGTTAACCCTGACACATCTCACTACAGTTAGACACATCTCACTACAGTTAGCCCTGACACATCTCACTACAGTTAGCCCTGACACATCTCACTACAGTTAGACACATCTCACTACAGTTAGCCCTGACACATCTCACTACAGTTAACCCTGACACATCTCACTACAGTTAGACACATCTCACTACAGTTAGACACATCTCACTACAGTTAGCCCTGACACATCTCACTACAGTTAGCCCTGACACATCTCACTACAGTTAGACACATCTCACTACAGTTAGACACATCTCACTACAGTTAGCCCTGACACATCTCACTACAGTTAGCCCTGACACATCCCACTACAGTTAGCCCTGGCACATCTCACTACAGTTAGCCCTGACACATCTCACTACAGATTGCCCTGATACATCTCACTACAGTTAGCCCTGACACATCTCACTACAGTTAGCCCTGACACATGTCTAGTTTTTTTATGATGATACCACTATCCTATATTGTGAATTCATTAATTCTTTTGGGAATAAAATTTTGTGGTGTTGCTGACAAATACAATTTTATTGGTATGTCAAATCATTAAAAAGCACATCCCCTACTTTCCACTTACACAAATATCATGATTTTATAATTGTCTAGCTACAGAATAAAAACAAGAAAATTGGTGTTCAATGAATAAATTAAAACTACATTTGTAAATCACCACAAAATCATTATCAACTTGCCATCGCTTTTGGGTTTGTAGGTCAACAGAACCTGTAGATCTGGATATTCATAAGCAGCATCCAACAGGTGTTGTCCCTCCTTAAAGAACAAGAAGACCAGGGGAATTGTGACATCACTCTGTCCATCTCCGGACATCGCAAACAGAAGACTGCTCTCCACAGTACTCTCTTTATTGCTATCTGCAAAATTCAATGTTTTCCAGAAAAGTCACAATCATGCAATTCAAATCAGCATTATTCACTATTTTGGTTGAGGGCTACATGCTCTTCATAACCATGCATAAAGTATTTATGTCCTTTTTGAACTAATACCCCCTGCAGGGCATACTATATAATGGATAAAAACAGACTTCCTCAGATCAAACCAGAAGTTGTCTAATCAAATGGTCATCTAGTATATTTTTTTCTTATTGAAAATGTTGCTTTAAAACAATCAATGAATCAATAAAATATTGAAATATTTCTGGTGATGCTCAATATAAACACTACACCAATAAATAGGATTTTCAGAGAATTCAATTGTTTATTATCATTTCTCTTAATGTGGTACGTGGTTTAAAAATTGCTAGAGTATGAACACCACCACCCCTACGCCAACAGAAAGTGGTTACATGTATATAGAAAATTGAAATATTCATATATTCACTATAAATCAAAATGTAAGGTACATAAATGCTATTTTACTTTAATAAAAAATGTATGTAAAAGGTCTGATTCAAATCCTTTCATTTGTTTTTGAAATATTCCCAGACAAAAAGACACTTTTAAACAAAATAGAAATTAGCATAACTTTCTAATACTTTAAATATTCTAATTCAAAATAAGAAATACATAACTTTAGTCTTGGAACAATGAATTTACAATGTTTAAATCTAATCTCTTCGTGAATTTTTAAGATATACTCTTTTTAGTTTAAAAAGTTCCATAAGTAGAATAAAGCCTGTAAATTGAAGAAAAATTGTCCAATCAATATGAAAATATCAGGTGCACATCATATGGTAAGTAATGAGTGTACAAATTTTCAGAAAAATTCATATACTAGTTTCTTAGAACATGCACAGACAAAATCTTATCTACAGACAGGTGGATGGACATGCTGAATTCCAATATACCCCCCCCCCCCCCAACTTCGTTTGCTGGGGGTGGGGAGTTATAATAAATAAAATCTCATTTAGTTTACAAGTATTATAAAGATTCACTTGTTGTAGTAGTAGGCTTTAGGGTCTGTAGCATATAGTTCTACAATTCATCTGCAGGACTATAGACACAAAGCTCAGCTAATGACTATGAATTTTTTTCTGGTAAAGACAATTTTGCAGAATATTCAAGTTGCTTGCTTTATGCTCAAGAGTTAAAAATGCCTTGATACAATTCTTGTGTATGATCTATTTATACACCTGAACTTCTGACAAAGGAAGCATGATCTTCATAATTTGGGAAGAGGTCTCCTTGCTCATTATAATTAAGTTTACCTTTCAGATATTTGGAATCAAGAGGATTAAAGCATTTTTAGTACATGATCCATATAGCCCCACGTCCTGGGGCTTGAACCCCTGTCATGAATTTCACAATTTAAGTAGAGGCCCCTTGTTCAGTAGAACAAAGTATGCTATAAGATGTTCAGAAGTACAAAAGAAGATATATAAAGAGTACTATAGCTCTGAAAGTTTTGGTTTCAACCACAAAGGCCCTGTGGAAAGTACACAATATTAGATCAATATTGTAATTTCTGAGAAGTAGGAATTGTTCAAATGTTCATGCTCAATGTAGGACACACAACATAGGATGAAGGAGAAAGACAGTACATACAGCATTACTATTAGATACAATATGATTACCTATACAGCATTACTATTAGATACAATATGATTACCTATACAGCATTACTATTAGATACAATATGATTACCTATACAGCATTACTATTAGATACAATATGATTACCTATACAGCATTACTATTAGATACAATATGATTACCTATACAGCATTACTATTAGATACAATATGATTACCTATACAGCATTACTATTAGATACAATATGATTACCTATACAGCATTACTATTAGATACAATATGATTACCTATACAGCATTACTATTAGATACAATATGATTACCTATACAGCATTACTATTAGATATAATATGATTACCTATACAGCATTACTATTAGATACAATATGATTACCTATACAGCATTACTATTAGATACAATATGATTACCTATACAGCATTACTATTAGATACAATATGATTACCTATCACGATTCCACCAATAGCACCTGCTGTCTGTAAACGCCTGGCCTGTGAAAGATCCATACAGTCATCAGTAAATATATACATTTCCAATATTTTTGCCTTTGATATCTAATGGTTCCTGAGAAGATTATTTTTAGAAATTTTCCTTATCATGGCCCCCGGGGGTAGGGTGGGGCAACAATTGGGTATCAAAGTTTTACATACAAATATATAGGGAAAATCTTTAAAAATATTCTCAACAACAATTGGGCCAGAAAAATTTACATTTACACGAAAGCTTCCGGACATAGTGCAGATTCAAGTTTGTTAACATCACAGCCCCCGGGGGTAGGGTGGGGCCACAATAGGGGATCAAAGTTTTATATACAAATACAGGTATATAGGGAAAATCTTTAAAAATCTTCTTCTCAAGAGACAATGAGCCAGAAAAGTTTACATTCACATGACAGCTTCCTGACATAGTGTAAATTGAAGTTTGTAAAAATCATAGCCCCCAGGGGTAGGTTGGGGCCACAATAAGGATCAAAGTTTTACATGCGAATATGTAGGGAAAATCTTTAAATATGGGCCAAGGTGACTCAAATGGGGGATTTTTCTTAGAAAAGCTCAATTTAAATCTATGGGCCAGGTGGGCAACAAGAGGCCCATGGGCCACATTGTTCACATGAACACACCTTTTACTGAAAAAAATATTGTCCAACATGAATTTGGACATTCTTCAAAAATGCAAAAATTAAAAATTTTGTAACAAATTGGAAGACTTAGTTGTTTTTCCAAGAAAAAGTAGTTCTTGCCATGGTATGTGTCTTGGCAATATGTAGAAATGACTACACTTCAATTACAGATAGTTATCATTACAGTTTGCATAATATAGACACCTAAAAGTATATACACGAACTGTTTTCTGTTAGTTTCAGTAGATATTACCTTGTCCATAAACATGCAGCTTCCCCTCTCCAACACCCCAATCTTGCCCTCTAAATCTTCTGGGTTCTGAATTGTTTGACATGCATCGTATGGCTGGACTATAGCAATTTGGCCCAGAATCTGCTCAAAAATATCAACAGTAGGCTTTCATAGTTTTGCATTGTAAAAAAAAAATTGAATTGGAAAAAAAAAAAGATTTTATATTTTACATAAAAAAGCTCTGATAACTATCTTTAATTCATATAACATATATTGATTTTACAGAATTAAGAAGATTCATTGCAACTTATATTTAGTCTCCCAGCCAAAGCCCAGTGGAGCTAGTTTGTCAGATCACTTCAATGGAGATTTTTTATTTCCTCAGTATAAACTCCATGTACATTGTAAATAGCATGGGCCTCAAACTTGCTTTACTAGTATTTGCAGTACACATGCATACTTATTTTAGCATGGTTCATATTGCACCTTTGGCACTGAAACCAGGATGCTAATGCAATTCTCTAGTGTTAGTCTGCAATAATGCTGAACAGTTCATCAGATAGGATTACACTGAATTTAAGTGTGCTAAAATAAGCGTATTATGTACATATATAGTTTTCTAAAATATTAAGCATTTGGCCTTGACATCCTATTGCAATAGACACTATTCTTAAGGGTAATACTGTAAATCATGGCATCCTAGAATAAGAAGTAAACTCTTATGAAAACTGTGCTAAATCACACCTGATACAATGCAAAACCAGGTCAATTCTTAGATTAGATTTAAATTTTACATCAGTTGTCTAGTTCTCCATACCATATACTAATATACACATTATGTAAAATAATGACATGGCCAACATAAAAAAATCATCTGGTGGATAATTTTGCACTCAACATTTTACATGTATTCAAGAACTGTAGAAAATACGTGTAGATCAACTTTTGACATAAAGTGAAAACATTTATTTCATAAAAACTGACAATAGGGTGTAAGGTGTGTATGGATCCTTTCACGACTGTTGCAATCTGAGCAAGCACCAAAAAGGTTGAGATAATAAAAAACATGACTGTACAATGTAATTTATCTCATTTCAGATGTGGGATTGTGTGAGATTTGATAGCAGTAAAGTGTACAAGTATCATGGAAAATTGAAATGAGGCAAGTTTGGCTCCATTTTTGTTGTCTGTTCTGTAAATGGACTTACTTTACATATTCCTTCTAACAAGTGTCCAGCAAATGGAAATTAATGTACATTGATGGATAGGTGTATGATCTAGGCAAAGATTGTGTATTTTGTCATGATATTCAAATTGAACATTTTAAAAAAAGCAATCAGCTGTTGAAACTGAAAATATTTGGTTTAATTATCAAGAACAAACTGTTTTAGATAAGAACAGAGTGCTTTGGTGATTGGTCTAAGAACAGAATATTGAATGATTTGAATAAAACACTTTGGTGTGGGAATTAAAAGATTTTAAATGAGAAAGGAGCAATTCAGCTGGTGTAGTAGTATGCTTCAAGGTCTGTACAAAATGAAACAAGAGGTACTGTGAGCAATGCTCACTAAGAATACCCCCCGCTTACCCCAATCTTCCAAAGGGTGTTGGTAATAGGTAAAAACTACCTTTTTTCTGAGTGTAAAAAACAAATGGCATGACAAACCGAACCATATTGCTACTTCGATGTCCAGTGCGCGTGACCTTTGACCTTTTGACCCCAAAATCGATAGGGAACATCTTCATCTCATGGGAAGTCCATATGTATGATATGGTGACTGTAGGTGGAAAGGATAACGCTTTAGAACCCGGAAACCATATTGCTACTTCGATGTCCAGTGCGCTTGACCTTTGACCTTTTGACCCCAAAATCGATAGAGAACATCTTCATCCCATGGGTAGTCCATATGTATGATATGGTGACTGTAGGTGGAAAGGATAACGCTTTAGAGCCTGGAAACCATATTGCTACTTCGATGTCCAGTGCGCTTGACCTTTGACCTTTTGACCCCAAAATCGATAGGGAACATCTTCATCCCAAGGGTAGTCCATATATATGATATGGTGACGGTAGGTGGAAAGGATAATGCTTTAGAGCCCGGAAACCATTGCGTCTACAGACGGACGGACAACCCGATTCCATTATACCCCCCCACAACTTGTTGCGGGGGGTATAACAATTGATAAATACAAATACCTACATTTCCAATGTCTTTGCATTTGATATCTTTACCAATTGTAATGATGTCCATTTCTTCATGAATGTGATGTAATTGGGAACAATGTGTGTATGATAAATATAGTACGACTTTTCTATTGGTTGGAAATTCCCACAGAAATGAAAGTAGAATGTAATTATGAGAACTCAATTTCATGTTTGAAAATACATGTCAGAGGCATGAACTGCAACACTTCACATCAGCATACTTCATGAAGCTTAAAGATTAAAACTGAGGTAATTAATGTCACTGAACACAAAGCACCCAAAAGGGATACAACTAGATGGGTAAAACCTGAAACGTGCAAGAGCCTTCACACATCTTGGAAGCATTGTGACAACAGATGGTGGAGCTGAAGAAGACATCAAGGCAAGACTAAGTAAAACAATAGGCGCCTTCATAAATCTTAAGAACGTCTGGAAGTCTAACAGCGTAAGCAGGAACAACAAGACGAGGTTATATAACAGTTGTGATCTGACAGTAGTTATAAGGTGAGGAATGTTGGAGGATGACAAGAGAGGAATATCAACAAACTCTCAAGTTTCCACAATGGTTGCTTGAATGAAAATCTTGAAGATATTCTGGCCTACCAAAACCTCCAACAAAGATCTACATGAGAGAGCACAAACCTCATATATGTGTGCCCTTCTTAAAAATTATACTGTTGGCAATGGATTGGACATGTCCTCAGAAAACTGACCGATATCATCACCAGGGTATCTTTAAGATGGACTCCAGAAGGGAAGAGGAAGCAAGGCCGTCCAAAGACCACCTGGAGATGGACGATAGAAGCCGAGATGAAGGAGATGGGCTTTAACTTGGAGGGAATTAGAGAAGAAGGCGAAAGACAGGGAGCCGTGGAGGAAACAAGTCCTTGCCCTATGTGCCTCCGGGTGCAACAAGGTAGGTAAAACGCAGTTATAGTGAACATTCTGGGCCAGCAAAAGACAGTTCGTTATAACCAAACTTCATTATATCCAATAACATTTTCTTTATTTTCCTCTCGCAGGGGAATAAATATCACTTTGCAATAAGTGTGAATTTGTTGTGTGTTCTACTGTATACGTTTTTGATAATTTTATGATATATGCAACAAATGTCTTCCAAAATTACTGGCATGGGCTGTTCGACTTACAGGGGGATTCACTTTCAGGTTGTAGCCAAACTGAGCAGGTCCTGCCTTTAGTGACAATGATCCAAGGAAGGGGTTTGAGACAAACTGCACTGTCATCGGTTCTTGTTGATCTGAAATACAGGAAAACAATCAAATCTACATATAACAATGATCCACATACTGCTGTATCTCTGTCTTTTGCTAAAGTTCCATGAAATATACATTTTAAATAAAGTTATTTATTAACTTTTCATGACATCAACTACTTTTAGTGATAGAGAAAAGAAAACAGTGAATTCAAATCAGAGGGAATTTGAGCAATTTTTTGTTTTTGAAAAAATAATAATTGCTGAATTTTATCAAAGTTGCAAATATGATCTCTTTTTCTCACCCTCTGCTCTCTGTTTCTATCTCTCATACTTACGTTCATGTTGTGCATTTTGAGACAGCTCAATCATTTCTTTCATAAACTCTAGCCCATCTTCTGCATCTTGCTTTGAGGTAGCCTGTTAAGACAAATCTTACATGCTAGCCAGAATAAGAAACAGGTGTCACATATAGCAGATACCACTGCTAATCTCACATAGCATGAACAAATTTCTTGCATTCAAAGAAGAATTCCAATTTCAAAAGTATATTCTATATAAAAATATTTATATTGATTTCTAATTAATTCTTACATATTTTGTTGCCCTCCATTACAATATATTGTCTCTCTTAAATATTCTACAATCAGATTGTATTTGTGTGGCATACGTTTTACCAATTTAGAAATGGGGGGAACCGAAACCCTTTGAATCTAAATCCCAGTCCATGGTTCATTTGAACAATTCTGCATGAATTGAGAAAAGCACAGGCTGTTAAGCATATAGAATAGTTTTGAAATGTCTCTGCACTAAAGCAAATACATTCAATATAAACATGATAAATTGTCTCCAATTCCCATACTTGGGATTTATGCACCTGGTTACCCATCTGCAAAATTAGGAATTTTTACCACATGGTATGATCACCATCTCATTTATTGTAAACAATGGGTAGTGTATTCCATCTTTCAAACTGTTGTAAAGACTTAACTAGTGCATAAATTATGAACATATGTTGTTTTTTTTTATATTTTAAACTATATTTTATTACAAAGTGAATGGGATCGGGCAGCAGGCATAGCCTATTTTAGCCCTCTCCCTAACATATGGTATACTACCCTGGGTGTCTTTTGCCATAACAGAATACCTGATTTTCTTACTTATCATATCTAATTCTCCTTTATTACAGGTGCTAGTGAGCATGTATCATACAAGCACCTGTTCCTTGCCCTCAGTCTTTAAGCATTACTCTGGTACTAGCGTGGATGTCTCATACAGACAATTATTCCTTGCCCCGAGTCTTTGGGCATTACTCAGGTGCTTTGTGAGCATCCATTATATATTGGTTCTTGTCTTCAGCCCTCAAGCATAACTCATGTACTAGCAAACACATATTACACAGACTTGTCCTCTATAAGCTCTATATATATCTGTTCATTCACTTTATCCATGTTCACACTAAATGAGTTTAACAGTAGTCCACTAATCCAGTACTCATCAGCATCCCTTACAATCAATATATGGTGATACATGCTCCCAAATTGTGTGCAAGTTTACTGAGGTTTTTTCCCCAAATATATTCCTGTACTTGCACACCTGTACAACAGAGAAATATCATAAGAAATAAAGACCGCATTTTCGTGAATGTTGCAGGTCGAGAAATGTTGTTTTATATTTCAAACAACATTTTGAGACCAAGGAGGTTTTTCTGCAACATACATGAAAACAAGAACTTTATTTCTATTCTACTTTGGCTCAGAAATATACAACCGATCGTTTACCTATACAGCTACGAATTGGGTCACCATAATATGGCAGTTTCCGAAACGGACAAGGTTTACTTGTTTTTTTGTTGGCGAAAAATGTGAGATGGTAGGGGTATTCTAAATCTATTTTGAAAAAAAATCAACATGTCAAGTATTTAGTTTGATGTTGACTGATAATATCAACTGCTTTAAATATATGGTGGTCCAAGAAAACTACACATACATGGATGATGGTTAACTTGTATGTGCATCGCCATGTTTACATGTGTTTCTATCTCACATTGCAAACAATTCATTAACATTGAATGACAAATGTTCTTCAGTCATTTATAAATTAGCTTTGCAACAAATATTAATTAATTTTTATGATTTTGAAATTGAATTATCAGTCATCAACTTTATTGCTGTATTAGCAAAACACGAAGTGCAAGCAAGATGTGTATCAATTTTCTCATAATCAGTTAATATGTATGAAGGTATATCGTAGAATAATGACTGCGACATTCCTTTGATCTTTGCAATAACTGTGGCAGAATGTAAAATAATGAGCAAGAGTTCCAAATTGTTATCACGTTTCTGATTGGTCATTTCTAATAACTAATGAGTTTCTCATTCAGTTTGCCCACAGGAGATGAGTAAAACGATTAAATGAACAATGGGCATCCAGAGACCTGGTGATACTTACAATGCAATAATGGGAGATTATGGAGATTGAAGGAAAATTTTATTACATGACTTACACTGCAAATATAGTGGGGTTTTTTCCCGACCAGATAGTACGGAGATTTCTATATTCATTATAAAATAACAAACTGTGAAACTTACAGAGCCAGCAGAATGGAGGAGCTGTAGTCTACCATCACTCATAGTGGAGATTTTAATTCCCATTTTACTGATCAGTTCCTGGTGCTCCTTGTTACCAATCAAAAATTCAGCTGCACGTAATCTTGGTCCTGGTCTTATGCATCTAAAAATTTACAGGATTTTTAATAACAAACAAAGCTATCTTATCATAATTAATGAATAATGCATGTAGTTAAGGTTAACATAGAAAATTTTCAACCTGAGAAAACTATTGCTAACCAAGGTACAAGGACAAAAATTTTCAATGTTACCCTCCACAAAATGCACTAAATCTTTTCTAATAATGAATGTCATAAATTTGTTAATATATATTTTAAATAACAATAAAGCACAAAAACTTAAGTGAATTTTTTTTTTTTTATGTAGATTGTTGCAACCATATATAGCAAGAAAATTTCAACATTGTGAAATTAATTCTAAGATAAGTTAAAATGTTACTCTCTGTGGTAGATGCATGGTACATGCATCACGATTTAGATTACGACTTCTGTCAGGTGTTTATCGTCTATTCTTTTAATCAATCAATGTCGGGTGCTTATCGACTTTTCTTTTAATCAATCATTTCAACATGTTGCCATAATCAGATCACATCTATTTCAAATATTGTTGTTAATGTCTTCACAAATCTATGGAGAACCATATATACGCAATCAATTTAACACATGCGATTTTCTTTTTTGATAACAGCACCCATTATCAAGTAATATTTCCTTTGTACTATTAGCTTGGAAGGTGTGGTGTTCACTTTCACAGGGAAACACTGTTTTTCAAACACTTCTTGGACAATGGGATCGAAAAATTTTTACATGAAAGTATAGCATACTATGTTAGCCTGTTGAGATGAAACAAACCTGTCTTCAGGTGATAGTATATTGTTAACATAATCCTTCAACTCTGTACGGATGTCAAATGCATACGAAGTGGTTCCTTTATTCAAATGGAGAGGGTTGACACAAGTTTGTTGCTCTGTGCTGTCATCTGGATCCAATAAGGAAGGTCCATCCAAGTCAATATCATACAGGTTTGTTTTTATCTACAAGTGTGCAACCAACATGTCTCGAAAACTGTCAATCACTTCGACTTTGCAAGAATATTTCCATTTATAAATGTTGTATAGTTCAAATAGTTCAATCTGTTCATCAATATATGTATATAAATGACTAACGACACGAAAAATTAGACAAACAATCTAACTGTTCGTGTTCTTGGTCATTTCAGCATTTTTTATAATTCTTGTATTTGACCTTGTATCCGTATAGTGGATCCAACACTTGCAGGCCTCAGATCTTGTTGAAACTTAGTACTTCGCATGCATGCACGTGCTCAAGCACACACACAGTAAACTTTGGATACTACATTTTCAAATTTTGGGACCTTGAAAATTTTAATGTTATATCGGGATTCCGATAAATAATCTCACCTTCTAAACTAACTTAAATTTCTGTTTTAAATAATGATTTTTCATAATTAGTATTTTAAACATTCCTTAACATATTTTACATAGACATTGTAAACACAGTTAAAAAGTTTTATTTCAAGAATGCATCAAAGGACGTTTGCTTTTGTTTTACGGATTTTTTAACATTTGTTCTAGCACACTCAAATACGGTTAAGTCTACAATATATATTTAACTGAGATTAAAAATGCCAGATTTCATGACAATGTGTGAGTATTTTCCTAAGATTTGGAACAATTACAGGGATTCCCTCATCATCTTCATAGTCAGAATTGTCCTGGTTCTTTTTGTTGCCATGTCATTAACAATCTTGTCAATTGTCAGCGAAGCAGAATTCCAAATTCAATTTGATATTTTTCGATTTAGGAGTAGCCATTTTAGTACTGGCTTACACATTCAAGATGATTAGGGGACATGTCTTGAAACAAACGGTTAATGAGACCTATTCACGCTCCTTACCACCAAGCGAGTACTTTGACTGGCTTACTTGTGATGACTATTGATTTAGTACAACATAAACTATACCATACATGTAATTACTTTAGGGCTGTTCCATTAAAACATATGAGGTACCCGGGGATGGCAATTAAAAAAAAATCTATGGGTGCTTGTCATTGGTAGAAAATTGCATATATGGTGGGTACCTACTGCCAGAAAACTGCATCTGTGGGTGGTTGTTTTGATAAAATCTTTATTTTTTACCGAAACTGAGAGCAATACAACAAGAGAAGGGAAGGGTTGAAAGTAGAATGTGAAACAAACGCCGTTTTCTGTCTTCATTTTATCTTGGTTAATGAGGTTCCGCAATCCGGTTATCGTTTCCAGTTTGACTCTAAAATTATAGCAACCGGAAATTAGGATTATCTCCCTTGTCCAAAATGGAAAACGAAACGTGCTCGTGGTCCATTGAAACGGTTTTTGATTTTTTCTAGCTGCAATAATGTAGCCCTATCCAATTTTTTTTTACTCTGACATTTTCGGGATGAGGCTACAATTCCATAGGATCTCCGTAATGGTGCAAAATAATTTTATGAATAACCGATAATAAACTCTGCACTGTGTATTAGTCCCAAATGTTGTTTACAGTTACACCAAAAGGAGTACCAACTTTGTGCTCGGGCATGTCAAATAAAGGTGTTTTTCATTAAATATAATGTACAGCATGCAAAATTCTTCGTCTGCTCCGCCATGCTTGTTATCGCGAAATCTCGTGGGTGGATCTAATGAAAAAGCTAAACATTGACAATCAGCGCGAAAATGTAGTTACTTGAGCCACTTCGACAAAGAAAGGAAAATTTACACTCTGCTGTTCGGTTTTTAACTTGATATTAAATTCAAACCTTTTCAATACCGACGAAATAGCTTTCGCCTCCATACTTGTCCATTGATGTAAATACTACTTTATATGACTTATGCAAATGACTTGACAATCGGAAGTTGAAACTTCAGTACATCAAACATGGCGCACAAATATGAATCGAGAAATTGGAATTTATCGAAATTGTTGAAAACGGTAGAATAGAGCCTCACAAATCTTAAGTTGCAGGTTGTAAATTTATATATTGACTAAGAAACATAGAATATCATTTTATTTACATAAAGAGGCGCATTTTCTTGTTTTTAAATACTCAAAATACTAGTCAATTTTAAAACTTTAATAGTTGTTTTTGAACATTTACAATACTAGACTTTTTATGAACAGGTAGACTTATAAAATTAATTTAGTTCATCATGTTTAAGAAAGACAGTCTTGATAAAATAAATTGATGGTTCTATGATCAAGCTTCATTGATGGCCAGTTATTTGAATGGTGATGACACCCAAGATACTCTTCTCTTTACTATCATGCTTGGGAACATCTGAAAATAGACCTCTATTCAGGGGTTATAAATAGTCATTCATACATATTAAATTTAAAGAAAAAGTGTATTTCACATTTATTTCACTTCTATGGGTGGTGCCGCACTATCTAAAATTGCTTCTGTGAGTGGTCCCTCATTACATTTTTATGCTTCTATGGGTGGTTACACAAATTTTAAAGTGCCTTCCCCGGGTACCTCATATGTTTTAATGGAACAGCCCTTATTAAAAAAACCTTGCAAACAATGAAACATAAGTTCATGAAATTTTATTCAATTATCTGTCATTAAAAAGCACTCTCAATTTATACGAAATAAAAAAAAATTCTGGATTGGTTTTCTTACTTACCTCTAATGGAAATGTTATATTGATGGGGTTTTAAACATCAGGTTTAAAATATCTAAACTTTATAAAGTTACCATTTTTCTGTTATAAGCAAAAACATATTCACATTTTTGGGTATCATTTTGAATACTGGTAGGAATCATCCAGGGATTTTTTTACTTCAACGTAACAACCAATAAAACATCATGACCATAAATGTTATAAAAACTTTTAGTGTGTGTGTGTGTATACGCATACACATTCACATATCAAAAATTGACGTGAAAGTTCTCATGAATAAAATGTAATTTACAGTGTATGGTTTCTCTACTAAAAGTACATAATTCATAAAGCAATGGAATTACACATAACAACTGAGTCATAATTTTGGGATGATATAATACGTGACTTCAAATACATAATGCTTTTTTCTAATACTGAAACATTTGCCATGGTAGATGGTCTGACCTTAGTTTCTATCGTGGAGGCATTAATGAGGGACAAAGCAAGGGGAAGCAGGTGGGCCTCTGTGGTGAAGATGTATTCATTGACTGGCACCAGTAGATCTTTTTCCTCTGAGAACAACAGATACAGGTACTTGAAGGTTTCTGCCAGCACAAATGAGTCCAGTCTAGGAAAAAAAGCAGAAATCTCATTTTCTTAATGTTCGGTGGCCAACACATACTTCTCTGTAATTCAGCATCTTATACCCAAAAGTGTTAAGACTGATCAAAGTACAAACAAATAAAATTAAAGATGCAAAGAAGGAAATCAGTGCACAATCTAGGCCATCTTTGACTATTCCATGCAAATATTTAATGATACTTGCTACAAACAAACTTTTTCAAAAATGATGAAAATGAAAACAAAATTTCAGTTTTTAATTAAAGTGAAATGAATACAATTTACCATATGGAATGTAATTTATTCCCATATCTCAATGAAGTTAAAACAGTGGAGAAATTTGGTATATAGTTATATAGTGAGGGTAATATATTTCAACTTCTGATCTATCATAGAAAATTTACAAGTCCTTACTATTTTTTTTTTTTAGGAATTTAATATTTGTACTTATTACAACCAAATTAAGCCAGAAAATACATTTGTATCAACCCATGCATCCATTTTTATGGTTGTATCAAGTGTCCTTTAAAACATACTTTTTAACTTGATAGATTTTGAGGGGGGAAAAAAGGGTTTTAACTTTGTGAAGTAAAATCATTAAAAATCTATACTTAGAGAATAATTACATTGAGGCAATAAAGATTGTATGAAAGGGCTCCAGAAAGTGGGATATCCTCTCACAGCATGACATATTGTAAGATACCAAACTGTAAAATGTTTGCAATCCACAAAAATTGTCCTCAAATTTTTTACACAGGATGTACTCAAATTTGTGATGACTTTTTGAAAGTAAAAAACATCAGAACTCAAAAGGAGTACTTTGGGTATTTCTGTGAGATTTAGCGAGGGTTTTTCTGTACATATAACAATTGTATATGAACATTGTACATACTGATCTTCATGTTTCCCAGTGACCACATCCTTAAGAGCAGCAAATCCGCACGGCACTCTCGCATGTTTGTTGAGATTCTCCACAATCAATTTTCCAACTTGTAAGTAGTGTGGATCATGAGTGGCCTTCAAATAACACATAACATGTACGCTGTCAAAATATACATAAAATGTCATCTTGCCTTGTTTATCACATATGACCTCATTGAGAGTAATAATGTAATCTTTAGAGCACTTTTGGCAGAATAATGTACATGTATGTAAAGGTTTTACTTTTACTTTACATAATCCAAGTTCAGCATCCACAAAATATCATATATTTACATTTCCAACTGGTAAGTGAGTAAGTAGGCATATCATACAGAGACGAAAGATACACAAGTAGTATGTCGAGAAATTCACCTTGTACAGGAAATAGGTTGATTCCACAAACTCTGGCCGTAGTGGATGCTGGGCCCAGTGGACCTTAAAGTCTGTTGTGAATGCCTAAAACAAAAACACTCCATAAACCAGAACTGGTATTACACAAGAAAATTGTACAATACACACTAAATTGGCAATACATTTAAGAAACAGGCCCATGGCCACTGGTCCACATTGCTCACCAGAGCAGTTGTATTTTCTCTTGTAAAACATTAAATCCCCAGTTATGGCCCCATCTTAGGCATGCAGAGCATGGTGTGGACAAATTTGAATAAATGCTATATAAGGACTCTGGCATTTTATAAGATATGATGTAACCTTGTGGTTTTTGAGAAATGATTCTCATAGAATTTTCCTACACAAGTGTGTAAACTATTGAAACCCTGCTATGGCCCCAACAGAACTTGGGGATCATGGTGGACACCAACATGAATCTACACAATGTGAAGATGCTTGCATTTCAATTTGACTACTATAGATTATATGAGGAATTTATTATCAGTTAATTTCATGAAAGGCATCACTTGTGAAATAAAATTACTTGCTTTTAATTTTCTGTCACTAAAATACATGTAAGAACTCTTCATCAACAGACAACATGCAAATTCATGTTCATGCAATTTGACACATATGAGTCATTTCACCATATTAAGTACTTGTGTAAAATAAGGAATCTACAGTAACTGGATACTTAAGGTTTTGGTAAATTTTTCTATCTACATCCCTTTTGGTAGCTTGACAAGACCCTTGAGGTCATGGTGTGTACAAACTTCAGTATAAACTACAGGATGAAGCTTGCATATCCACTTCACATATTGTACTCATATGGATCTTTGAAAGATGATCTTATTTTCCTAAATATTTGTGACCCCATCCTGAATTCATCATGAAGAAACATAAATCTACACTATATAATGATACTAAGGCCAAAATAAAATATGTGTGTTTCTTTTTTCACTCCCAAAAAAATTAGGTAGGGTAGGTTGATGAAACATTTTATTTTATTGAAACACTTTATTTGAAATCCTAGTTTTTGATACACTTTGAATACATGTCTATATACAATGCAATTACTTTTCAAACATTTTGAAGATCTTCAAACATTTTGAAAATCAATAGTAGTCAAAATGTAAATCAGACAAACTCAAATGTGAAAAGAAAAAATATTCCAGTTTGAATACTGCAGATTTTTATTTCATTTAATATACATTGTATATATTGTCAATAAAATCTTTAGAGCTGGCAGCAAAAAAGGAGGTAGATTCAGGAAACCAGAAACACACATATATTTTATATTGGCCTAATGCATTATCTTGAGAAGATTCTTAAAGGTCAAGTGTAATAAAAATAGATTTGAAAATAAAGTTTATGATTCATTAAAACCCGTTTTGAAAAATTTATTGATGTGTTTATTTTTTTTTTAAATCCAGGTAAATGCGCAAAATACCTATTCCAAAATCGTTGTTAAAAGAAACGAATGAAGGGATTGTCACCCTTTCTTATGACGTCATCTGAGACAATTGTAGTTGTTTACGCCTATATCATCGTTTTAATTTCTGTGAGAAATTGCCAGTTTTAGCAACACCGTGGATAGTGACGATGAAATACCGTAGATACACTTGAGTTTAGGGATTCAACCTTTATAATGTTTGTACCTACACCCGTTTCGAAACCATCAGATAGTAATATTTATATGATATATACATTTATATGTTCGACAAATATCTCATTGGAATCTCATTTAGAAATTATTTACCGGGTCAGTCCATAGAAAATTGGGAATAATATTGGAAAAAAATGTTCTATCAAAAGATAACCTTTGTATTTTACACAATCGAGGCTAATCAAAATCAGACTTCATAGATACTCGCCGTATACTCTATTGTAGTGATTGTGAGCGTATTTAACTAGATTGACTCTCAAGTTTGTATTTTTTTTATTATGGGATTTATTTGTATGAGATTGATCAGATTCAAATTATAATGTGTTTAGGCTAGATATATACATGTATTTAACTGAAAAATACCTTTTTGAAAAAAGAACAACAAAAGACAAAAGAAAAAAACTTATTGTGCACAACGTTATTTGTACACCCCCCCCCTTTTTTTTTTTTTTAAAAAAACATCTACATGTAGATACAATATCATAAAATGTAAATTAGGCCTATTAGTACATGTAATTTCTTCACAGCACACGTCAAATGCGAAATTGATATATTACGACACAAAGTTAACGAATTGTAGCATTTTGAGGTGTGAAATTTTGCCTTAATGATTCATGATATATATGTAGCACATTAGGAATGTAGCATATTAGGAAAAGGAAAAACTTGTACTTGTTTTCATAATGAACTTGAAAAAAAAAGCTTTGGAAATTGGACTGACCTCGCAATAAATAAGGTTTTATCAAAATGGGTTTTTGAAATTAAATTCATTTCCATTTTTACTATATTTTATTTTTTCAATATATATATAGTGAAGAAATGAAATGATGACGATGAGTCCCTTATAAATATAGTATGAGTACGACAATATTCGAAAGATATTTCATTTAATAAAAGAAATAAAATCAATTCGAACTAGGTAATGGGTGACATTAATTTTTATGTGCAATCGCAAACAATGTCGCATTATAGCATTCAGAGGTGGATGTAGAGAGGGATGGATTGCGTGCATCCCCCCTTTTTGGGTTGAACTTTTTATATAATTAAAATACATCCCTCCACTTGTTTTGTAGGATGTCCAGTTAATCATCACTTTGCACTTTGTTTGGAGTCAAACAGGATGATGGAAACCTGATCCTCGTTAATTAAAGTGTCACTCACTGATCCTCGTGGCTTGTCACAAATCTCAGTGTCTCTTTTCAGTTTCAATATCCAAATTCTTCGAAATTTAGTATCTTTTGGGAAAAGAAATATACTTAATCCCTGTCCTGATTTCACATTGCAGTTCAAAGCAGCGCATTGTACCATAGATACAGGACTTTTCTATGTAAACACTATAAAACCCTATCAATGCAGTCGAAAGTTGTCTCAGATGACGTCATAAGCTACGAGCGATAACTCACGTCACAACACATTTATCGATCACTCAGGTAAAAGTTTGATAGCGCCGTGCAATTCACGCCAAGTAATTTTTATCAAAATTGCCATGGAAATTAATCCATAAGTGTACGACAGACATTTTTCTGTATAAAACTCAAGTTTTAGGAAAATCACCGTACTTGACCTTTAAAGAAACCCTGTCGTGGCTTTGCTGAAACTCCAGGGGATGTAATTGAAACAAACTTCAATCTATTATACATGATGATACTTAATTGCATATCAATTCATATTATATCCTTTTGGTTCTTTAACATGAAGATTTGTAATGAATTTTCCAGTATATTCCTATGTAAGATTAACCCCACTAATACCCTGGAGATCACAGTATGAACAAACTTGGACCTTCATTACATGAGGATATTTGCATATTAAAGTGACAAACTATTCCCTAGTGGTTTTTGATTTTTAAAGAACTTTCCTACATAATTAATGTACAATTTACACCCTCATTGTGATCCCAACTAAGCTTCTGGGGTCATAGTTTGAACAAACTTAAAATCTTCATAAGACCAGGAAGAATCTTCGCAAGTTTTGACTTTTCTGGTCCAGTGGTTCTTGATAAGATTTTTTAAACATCTCAACAAATCTTTACTATTTCTTAAGTATCTGTCTTCAAACACCCTCACAAGGGAAGATGATCAAGAAAAAGTTCATAATCCCTTCACATAAAGATTTCCTGTGCCAGATTTGGTTGAAATTGGCTCATGGTTCTGTAGAAGTTAAAAATGCGAAAAATTTCCCAGTACAACAACCACCATAGACAACTGACAAATTTTGATCAGAAAAGCTTACTTGAGCATTCAGCTCAGGTGAACAAAAAAGGCTAGATTCCAAAAAAAAAATTTTATCAACACCATTCTAGGAATTTTATAAATCAAATATACAAGATTCCCAAATGTAACCAGCATACAGATTGATAAAAAATATATACAATCAATTTCATGCCTCAGCCTATCAGAGACATGCACCAACATAAAGTATTGATATTCCCTAATGGTTTTAAAGATTAAATGGCAATAACTACCTGGGGGGGGGGGGGGGGGGGGGGGGGGGGGGGGGGGGGGGGAAAGAAAACGCTTTAAATTCCCTTATTGTCACCCCATACTAGTAATTGAAGAAACTGAAAAACTGTGGACTTGCTTTTAAACAATAATTTTTGTGTATTTTGAAGTAAAAAAAAAAAATTAATTGTGGCTCCAATTATATTATAAGCATAACTGAACAAACTTGAATCAGGGTTCAAAAAGTGCAAAACTGCTCTTCTCAAGAAAATTATTTACCAAGTCCTTTCCTTTATGATCATACATTAAACTTTGAACCCCCTAATGCAGCCCAAACCTAGCCACAAGGTCATGATCTGTCCCATATTTGTACATTCCTATAAGGAACTTTATAAACTCTGTTATGGTCCCACTCTGGTCATGGAAACAATGCTTTACACAAACTTATTCAGGCACAATATAATGAAGCTTTCCAACATGCATTATACTTGTTTGAGTATTTTGATATTACATGTGTACTTCCTCTCGACTTTCGCAGAGGCATCAATATTTGGGACATCTAGCCAGAAGTTCATTATTAATTAGTCTGTTTACCTCAGGTAGAAAATTATGCCTTTGAATCACTTGATACAGCATTTCATGGGTTTTGATGGCTGGACTGATATCTCCTTTTAGCACCTGTAACCCCGGCCAAAAAGCCAGTAGAGCATCCATAAAATGTCGGGCTGATGACGTAGGCTTATGCATGTGAACATCCACCAACATTGGTCCTTTACTCATGTACTTCATAATAGAATTATAATGCTGGAAAAAAAATTACAAATCCCATTTGAAATAGAAATAATATCCTGCAGCCACTTTTGAGCAAAGGACAGCAAAACTAACAATCAAGTTCAAAACTCATACTAATTTTATTCCAGATTATCTAAAGCAAATGTTAATTTCCTTACACTAGAAGTGCTGACTCAAATAAGAAAGATTACATGATTTCTCAATGTAGATTAAAAAGTATTAGAATGTTGTATTTCCTGACAATATCAATGTATGGAATTCGTCATGTTTAAAAGAAGGAAACTGTCACTTGATGATTTTTAAAACCGTATCAATGAAACTAATAATGCAACCTTCTAACTTCTCATGATAAATGCAAGTGGAACATTCTACATGTACATAGCAGGTTAAAACATCATTGCAAACTTAACTATATGTTAAAATAGTTCAACTTTTGCAGTTAATTCAAGTACTTGAAATAAGTACCCATGCATTGATTACCTGCAAGTATATACTTATTATGAATACCCATCTATTACAGCACTCTTTAGGAATGTTCATATTTACATATTTTATTCATATATAATTATATATTTTATATTTCCTTTACAGTACAGAAATATATACACGATTAGACTAGTGATTTAGTCAAAATTACATTAACTACGAGAATGTTAATATCGACGTACACCTGTATGTATGTATGGCAGTTGCTTATTATCAGTCACTAGGAGGCTTATATATATTACGGTTTTAGAATGAATATCATGATTTAACTATACAGACCTACATTTTCAACTGGGTTTTTTTTTTCTTGGTAACAGACTCATGTTTTATTTTGAAAGCAAGGCAAATGAAATGCACAAGTTTTCAAATGTAATTAGTGTCTTCAACTTTAATTCTTTCAGAACAATATCTTATTGAAATAAAACAACCCCATTTCAGTTTTATATTAGTCAGTTGCCTTAAAAGTTTATTTTTTATGCATACATTGTTGTTACAGAGGACTAACACAAAGCACAAAATGTTTTTGAATTTTTTCTATGGTTTTGTTAGAAATTCAAATAGCTATATCTTTTATACATTTCTATGATTGAATAATTCTATAAGTACTTCATGACTAGAGGATATCATCTAATATATGCACAATACAATTAATCTGTCAGAAGGAACTAGATGTAAAGAACTGACTGCAGGGAAAACATTAGTCCGAAATATCTGACGTTTTCCTGGCACAGTAAATATCAAAATCATTAAAAAAAAGCCAGGAAAACGTTGGATATTTCGGACCAGGAAAACATAAGCTTCGATATAAGATCATCAAGTTTTCTAAAAGGTTTGCTTTACATAGTGTTTGTTCCATATAATGGAACAGCAAACCTCTCATGGCTCTAAAATAGTCTTGATGATTACCAAGAAGTAGCAGCCGAGTTTGACACTTACGTCAATGAATTTTCTTAAGGTGTTAGACCGTGCGTCAAAACCTTTAGTTTATCAATTTCACAATGAAATATGTTCAAAACAATTATCGAGAAGGATTGGTGTGAGTTTGTCACACCTGACGACAGAACAAACCACAAACAGAAGATAACAGCTGTTTTGAATTTGACAAAATTCATATTCAATGCGAAAAAGACGTCAGTTTACCATATTTGGGAATGACAACAATCATGTAAGGAGAAAGTGCAGCTTGAAGCCCAGTATTTTTATAAATAACATAGATAACCAACTCGTCTGTGTCCATCACAAGACTGGTGTATAACAATACAGGTATCCATCACAAGACAGGTGTACAGTCCCTGAAGCATTCTATTTTACCATTTTTTCGTTTGCTCACTGTGCTTTCTGTTCGTTCACAGAGATGTTTACAGTTTTGCACTCACAGTGCATTCACCGTTCACAAAGCGTTCACCATGCCTTCACTGTTCACTGTCATTCGGAACACCAAAGTCAAAGGATCGATTTTCATAGCAAGGCAAAAATGAAAAAAGGAACGTGCGCATAAGAATGAAAGTAAACTTTCTTATTACATCAGAAATTTGATTTATAAAGTACAAATATAAGGATTATCAACTGCGAAAATTCAAGGAAAACTGCAGATCACTTATCAAAATCAAAGAATAGAATAAATCATTGTTATTATCATTACAAAACACAAGTATTGTTTGTTTAAAAAGTGGGAGAAGCTCTGAATGAGAGAAAAATGCAAGAGCCTTCGGTTATGAATTTAACCCTTATACATGTACATGTAGTGAAGAACGATCAACGAGCGCTGTTACGTAAACGAAAATGAGGCAGTTTCAGTTAATAAATACCTCGCCCCAACCCAAATTATCATTGTAACATTTTCAAGTTTGGGCAAAAGCACAATTTATTATACATGTATTTCATTTTGTCTCACTTGACAAGAATTCTATAGAAGTTTATCATTTTTCTTAAGCCCCCGCCCCCTTTCTTACTTTTAAAGACGCTACACTGTACATTTCAATGCACATTCGTGTCCAGATGTCAAATTGATTAGACAAGTATTTCTGATTATTTTACGCCTATATTTATGAGAAACATTGTCAATAAATATATATTTACTCCTTTCCTCAAATTTGAAACTTTTGAATCGTTTGTCTCTAATATAAAGATGAAAAATTTCTCGTATAATTTTGCCCCATATATTATGATAATACGTATAGTTCCGAAAAATAAACAGTTTTATCCCCATCAAAAATATACAAATATTGCACAATCTAAATGTAAATTCCTGGTCATACTATTCATTTTGTACGTACGTACATTATTTCTGGGATTATTTCCTCAGGTCAATATACTATACATGTATTTGCAGTAAAGTGAATTACGCAAAATCTACGAGGGAATAAACCTTTTATACTACATATATTTACAAGCGTTCAGGTGTAAACAAGAGGTACCTGTTCTACCCATGTTGGTTGTTTAATGCATTTATCTTGACTCCTTTCGGGAATGATTTTAATAGCGCACGTACGTGTAATCCAAACGACCGCGCTCGTAAATTCGGAAGTCATGCATATATACCAGTAAATTCTTGGCACTAATTACTAGACTATCTTTATTTCACATTATTGCATCGTTTATACTCTTGTATTAAGAAATTAGATAAAATATACACTGTACATGTAGTATACCAAGATGACGCACCAATATTCATGATTTATGAAAACGTCAAGAATTCTAAACATTATGAAATATGTTTCTATTTTTCGTGTATACATGTACATGTATCTGTATACATAATACTGTAAACAATGTTCATATGAAATTTTCTTTTGTTTGTGCATAAGTGCTACGTGAAATTTACGATCATTTTCAAGAGAAATATACATCCAGTGCTTGCACAGAAATGAACAGATGTATTCATAAATATATTCTCTACCTGATTATAAAGTAAGTACAATCCAAGGGAAAAATCCGAAATAGACCATTTGGTGTTTACCGTGCGCTCATCGTTCACTTAGCGTTCACCATGCACTCAGCGCTCACCAAATTACGTTCAACGTTCGCTCTGCGTGCATTCACCATTCGCTCACCGTGCGTTCACCGTTCAAGTGGCAAAGTAGACCGTTTCAGGGACTGTATAACAATACAGGTGTCCATCACAAGACGGGTGTATTACAATACAGGTGTCCATCCCAAGACGGGTGTATAACAATATGGGTGTCCATCACAAGACGGGTGTATAACATTATGGGTGCCCATCACAAGACGGGTGTATAACAATACGGATGTCCATCACAAGACGGGTGTATAACAATACAGGTGTCCATCACAAGACGGGTGTATTACAATACAGGTGTCCATCACAAGACGGGTGTATAACAATACGGATGTCCATCACAAGACGGGTGTATAACAATACAGGTGTCCATCACAAGACGGGTGTATAACAATACGGATGTCCATCACAAGACGGGTGTATAACAATACAGGTGTCCATCACAAGACGGGTGTATAACAATACGGATGTCCATCACAAGACGGGTGTATAACAATACAGGTGTCCATCACAAGACGGGTGTATAACAATACAGGTGTCCATCACAAGACGGGTGTATAACAATACGGATGTCCATCACAAGACAGGTGTATTACAATACAGGTGTCCATCACAAGACGGGTGTATAACAATACGGATGTCCATCACAAGACGGGTGTATAACAATACAGGTGTCCATCACAAGATGGGTGTATAACAATACAGATGTCCATCACAAGACGGGTGTATAACAATACAACCCATCACAAGATGGGTGTATAACATTATGGGTGTCCATCACAAGACGGGTGCATAACAATACGGATGTCCATCACAAGATGGGTGTATAACATTATGGGTGTCCATCACAAGACGGGTGTATAACAATACAGGTGTCCATCACAAGATGGGTGTATAACATTATGGGTGTCCATCACAAGACGGGTGTATAACAATACAACCCATCACAAGATGCAAGACGGGTGTATAACAATACGGATGTCCATCACAAGATGGGTGTATAACATTATGGGTGTCCATCACAAGACGGGTGTATAACAATACAGGTGTCCATCACAAGACGGGTGTATAACATTATGGGTGTCCATCACAAGATGGGTGTATAACATTATGGGTGTCCATCACAAGACGGGTGTATAACAATACGGATGTCTATCACAAGACGGGTGTATAACAATACAGGTGTCTATCACAAGACGGGTGTATAACATTATGGGTGTCCATCACAAGATGGGTGTATAACATTATGGGTGTCCATCACAAGACGGGTGTATAACAATACAGGTGTCTATCACAAGACGGGTGTATAACAATACAGGTGTCCATCACAAGATGGGTGTATAACATTATGGGTGTCCATCACAAGACGGGTGTATAACATTATGGGTGTCCATCACAAGATGGGTGTATAACATTATGGGTGTCCATCACAAGACGGGTGTATAACAATACGGATGTCCATCACAAGACGGGTGTATAACAATACAGGTGTCTATCACAAGACGGGTGTATAACAATACAGGTGTCCATCACAAGACGGGTGTATAACATTATGGGTGTCCATCACAAGACGGGTGTATAACAATACAGGTGTCCATCACAAGACGGGTGTATAACAATACAGGTGTCCATCACAAGATGGGTGTATAACATTATGGGTGTCCATCACAAGACGGGTGTATAACAATATGGGTGTATAACAATACAGGTGTCCATCACAAGACGGGTGTATAACAATACAGATGTCCATCTCAAGACGGGTGTATAACAATACAACCCATCACAAGATGGGTGTATAACATTATGGGTGTCCATCACAAGACGGGTGTATTACAATACAGGCTCCGGGATCATGAAACTGTCTTAAACTTTAAGATTGTCTTACAAATCAATAAAGTTGCACTTAAATCTTAAGACTGGTCTTAAAGTGGATCACAAAAAAATCAATTAGACTTAAGATTGGTATTTTGTCTTAAATTTTAAGACTGCACTAGAGCTGTCTTAACTTTCTAAGACTGTCGCTAAGTTCATTCAAAATGGCTGTGCTGGTTGCATTTTTGAGGCGAATAAGAGAAAATGAGTGTGATGTCTGTCGTTGAAGACGTCTGTCCCGACCAAGAAGCGGATAAATCATTTGTTTAAGAAAAAGTAGACCGTCGGTAGATCAAAAACACACGATCTTGACGTTGAAAATCATATAATGAAAAAAAATGTCTTTCTGTCAGCAAACTATTCACATAAAAAGTTTGTTTACAGAAAAAAGAAGTTCCTGTGATTGAAAATTAACATCACTAGCCTGAAATTTTTTTAGAGCAGGTGTATTCAAATAGGCATAAATATGACTTATGTGATCAAACTATCGCAGGATTGATCGCCCGATTGTCCGTTTCACTACCTATCAATCGTACTTCATGAAGTAGGTGTAAACGTGAAAGTAGCACGTACACATACAACCGTTTCACTAAAAAGTTACGACTACAGAAGTACATGTATTTACCTGACTGAGTTTGTTGACAATGTGGAGGAAGAAAACAATCATTATTTGCAGTCTACATTTGCAACGAATAATGTGCAGTCCGAGCCCGAATTTGAAATTAATTAGTTATCCTTCTTTGCTACGCACGCAGTCGACAAAATGAATACAGGCATTGAATTTAATAAAATTATCGCTTCATTCACTCTTACATTCCACTTTCATTCATTACTACATGTACTTTTAAAAAGAGGGAGGCAACGGGGTCAATACATCAAACTTTGTATGTACATGTATGTAATAATGAAAAAAGTTTCTTTTTGATAAAAGGGGGGGGGGGGGTTGCTACTGTGCCTTCGTCAGTATTAGTGATTATAAACTAGACGTTTTAGACACTGACTATGTTGTTTAAGTCATTTATTTTTTATATCCTATTGTTACCTCTACGCAAAGAATTCCTTGTTGCCATAGCAATTTAAGATTCTAGACTTGGACTGAACTTAAGCCAATCTTAGTTAAGATTTACTTAAGTTCGTTTTGTGATCCATTTAAGTCAACAATCTTAGCTAAGTTCAAATCTTAATTTAAAGTCAAAATTTTGACTTAACTTTAAGACATTTTCATGATCCCGGAGCCAGGTGTCCATCACAAGACGGGTGTATAACATTATGGGTGCCCATCACAAGACGGGTGTATAACAATACGGGTGTCCATCACAAGACAGGTGTATAACATTATGGGTGCCCATCACAAGACAGGTGTATAACATTATGGGTGCCTATCACAAGACGGGTGTATAACAATACGGATGTCCATCAAAAGATGGGTGTATAACATTATGGGTGTCCATCACAAGACGGGTGTATAACAATACAGGTGTCCATCACAAAACGGGTGTATAACAATACAGGTGTCCATCACAAGACGGGTGTATAACAACACGAAACTTTGGGGAAGTTGCCAATCTGTGTTATCTATTCATTAGCACATCTTATTTACTGTGTAAAGACCTCTAGATTGCTTTTTTTAGCTCACCTGAGCTGAAAGCTCAAGTGAGCATTTCTGATCACCTGTTGTCCGTCGTCTGTCCGTCTGTAAACTTTTTACATTTTCGACTTCTTCTCCAGAATCACTGAGCCAATTTCAACCAAACTTGGCCAAATGCATCCTTGGGTGAAGGGCTCTGAAAATGAAGGGCCATGCCCCTTTTAAAGGGGAGATAATCACAAAAATGCAAAAATAGGGTGGGGTCATTTAAGAATCTTCTTTTCATGAACCAATGGGCCAGAAGAGCTTAAATTTACATGAAAGCTTCCTGACATAGTGCAAATTCAAGTTTGTTAAAATCATGGCCCCCAGGGGTAGGATAGGGCCACAATAGGGTATCAAAGTTTTTACATACAAATATATAGGGAAAATCTTTAAGAATATTCTTCTCAAAAACTAATGGGCCAGGAAAGTGAAAATTTACATGAAAACTTCCTAACAAAGTGCAAATTCAAGTTCGTTAAAATCATAGCCCCCAGGGGTAAGATGAGGCGACAATAGGGGATCAAAGTTTTACATACAAATATATAGGGAAAATCTTTAAAAATC
>NC_079165.1:59367893-59565393 GCF_947568905.1 Ostrea edulis
AATTTTCTGAGCAGTGATGAATATTTGTCCCATTCCCACATGTAAACAAATAGTTTTGCGCCTTATCATGTACGAGAGTTTTCCAAAGGGAAATAACTCTGACATATCTCGAAACCACATATAGAACAGTTAAATTTTTCAAAAACATAACAAGTAAAATCAACTTACTACGAACAAGTCTGTTTATCTTGCACACTTGTAATACTTTTAACACTAATAATTGCACTTCATAACTGGTGGAATGAAATCTTTGATTAAGACAATGGTGGAATTAACAAAACTGTAAGCAGAAAATGAATGACTTTCGCATTCAATATTCCTAAAATCCTTTTTCCACCTCACCCCCACCCCCAACCAGGGCACTGCCCTGGACCAGCTGGGGGCTCATGGCGGCTTCTAGACTCCTTGAAGATAAGGTTGTGCCTAACTTGTTCTCAAAGGCAAACTACACCCCTGCACTTGTGTTTCTTAAAGACGAATGGTTTCACCTTTAATGAATCCTTTAAAAGCAGGATTGTGAGCACTCCTGTGATCCAAATATATTGAATGTGTTGGTTGATTTAATGTATGTTTTAAAATACAGGATTTGAATTGTGTCAAATATATTACTTGGCATTGTTTTGTGATCTTATTTAACTCAAAGTTCAAGTAACGATAATATAACATTGTTTCACGAGTGTTTACAATGATGCGGAAGTTATCACTTGGACCGTGACACTTAGTGCTGCTACACTATAGGAATGATAACTCACTGCTATCTCCCATTGGGTTAGTAAACCCACATAATTTTAACATTTTTTTAAATTGAGGTTCTCTTATACAAAGGTTTCACCAAATATGATAAAAAATCATTATAAAAACAAATGTTTTCATGCCACTTTCCTGTCCATCCTTATGAGAACAAAAAACCACACTACTATCTGTTAAAAAGACCGCTACACTTACCCTATCAAATCTGTACAAGTATTTTTCATCTCCTAGTAAAACATATGCTTTCAATACATATTCATAATAGGAGTCAGTACCAGCTCCCACACCAGCTTCTGTGAATCAAAAGAAACATAACTCTATGACAATTTATGGATACTTCAGACAAACACTATAGCATACTTATAGTAAGAGGTTAAGAAGGACAATAAAAATACAAGTATATTGTACATGTAACTGCTATTTGAACTCTGGCTGGCATGTTACTATATTAGACTTGCCTCTCCTTATCCAGTCACCATTATGTACATTAATAACTGTTCCCACCAGATCACTCGAGCTGTGTCTCTGTTGCCATAAATAGTCCATCACTTTATGGGCTTTCTCCTGAAAACAAAATTAAACTGTGAAACATACATCATTCTTTTTTGGCCAACACGGCTACATAACACCAAGGTTATCACACAACGTTGTACACCACAAAACATTATGTAACAAAGTGGGCAGCACAAGTTCACAAAGTGGGCAGTACAGGTTCACAAAGTGAGCAGCACAGGTTAACAAAGTGGGCAGCACAAGTTAACAAAGTGGGCAGCACAAGTTAACAAAGTGGACAGCACAAGTTAACAAAGCGGGCAGCTATAATCTATGAAAGTAGCTAACTACTGTTTGAGAGAAAACTTTTCTCTGGGGAAACAATATGCTCTGAAATATTGTACAAGATTGTGAAAAGGGCATCATCTGTCATTTTGTCACAAAAAATTGAATGCAATGAAATTTGCTATATATCATATATTCCCGTAATAACGCCAGTATTTAATTCAAACACCTTTAAACCTCAAAACATGTGCATGAGTATATGATTTTGATGATTAAATAATCATTGTCTTGCAAGAGATAATAATTCTTCCTTATATATTTCTTTACATTAAAAGCTGTTATCTAACATAGTTTTATTAGGTTTCTCTTATTTCTGTAAAAAATAAGTGTTTTTATTAGTTATTAATATATACGTGTATTCCTATGCCATTGAGAGATTTTGAGAGAAAAAAAATTCAATTTTACCGCTAAACTTAAACCGGAATCTGGAAAAATTTACAAGAATTTTGACAGAATTGTGAAAGCAATGCATGTGTGGCCTCCAGATCTACTACAAGCTGAAGAATACTGCTTTGATTCTCAATAATGGGGGTACAATATAAAAATAATTTTCCCAAACAAATGTCATTGTAATTGATTCAGAATAATACCCCAAGAGGCAGCATCAATACATATCATATGAAAATGATCAAAATTTCTACTTCCCTTTGTAGTCTCACCATACATTTCTAAATTCAAATACATTACAATATACCTGTTATGAATGCACATTACTGACAAATACAATAATTATTTGTTGTTCATTTGATTCCATAATTTTCAACCTTTATATATAAAGATTGTGTAGCTTGAGTAATAATAATTTTTTGGTTAAAAAAAAAATCGAGGGCATGTGGTTTGGCTACTGCCTCATGTACTTTAAAAGTTGTGCCAGTATTAAAGATGGATACAATAACAAGCATCATCTCCTGACAGTATATCTAAGCATGACTGCCAATCCAATCAAAATTAAACCACTCATTTGATTGCATTATTGACATGTCACTTCATGGCTTAGCAACAATAGAAGCAATCAAGAAGTTTGATTCAAATCAGATTGCATGACTGCTTATCTTCATAACAAAATTTGGTTGATATTGCTTCCTTAAACTGCATGAACATCCTCATATTGTGATGAGGTTCAAAATGTTAAAGAAATTTTGGATTCGGATATTTTACGAGCTGATGGCATAATGAAGTACAACTTCTTGACGTCAATATGTAGATTACAAGAATGGACATCTCATGTGCTACATAGTAACAAGTTTATCAAACAAAAGATAATATTTGGGATAATTATTCAAACAATAGAGTTTAATTCTGAATAAAAACTTATGGCAATAAAAATCACCCAAAATCTACCATCTAAGTTTATTAAACCAATAATGCATAATAAAATCACTAAATGATATCAACCAATTTAATAATGGAAAACAGTGATGCCCCTGTATGGCCAAACTCCAAAGTCAACATCATGAGGTCAAAAAGTTTAGTACGAAAAGAAAAGTTTTGTCATAAGGGATACACATGTGAAATATGATGGCCCTATAAACCATCCATTCAAAAGTTATGGTCAAGGTTAAAGTTCCTGTTTGCAAACATACAGATATACCGAAAGCTATACGCCCCCCGAATCTCCAATTACAGGGCATAAAAATACCAATAGAAGGTCAGCGGCTTCAAGCTGTTTCTGATATTCTAAGACTTGAGAAGGATTGCAAAGTTCTGTCTGTGTAACACTTTATAAATGCTGGTGCTTATGACCATCAGTGCACTAGCTCTCTTAACTCTGGATGACCGACACACAGGTACTAAATTTCAATGTTAATCATTTATTAAAATATTTGAATTCTAAGATTTAATGCAGATGAAATGTAATTGTAAAACAATATACCACTGTGAAACCACTGAAGCATGGAGAAGATACCATAACAAGACATTTAAGGGAGATGGAAAGCCAGATGAGCGGGCTGACAAGTGCTGTACACACACATCTACACACATCTTGTACAAAGTTCTATTCCTTAGTAGGAGAGAGACCGGTAAGTTGTCAGAACATGTTACCAATCCTTTTGATTTGATCAATAAAGTATGTTCAAAACAATTCCGTACATATACATCTACACATCATGGTCAATCTTGTACTATGTTTTACTCCCTAAACACACATCTACACACAGTGGTCCATCCTCTACCTTTGTAGAAAAAAATGCAACATATACACAAACAGAGAGATAAACAGAAAAACAGCAATTCCATTTCTTCAAACTGATTGATTTAACATAATAAATTGAAAGAATGGCGGATATAAAAATGAACAAAAGGCCCATGGGCCACATTGCTCACCTCAGCCCATATTTAAAGATTTTCCCTACATATTCGCACGCAAAACATTGATCCCTAATGATGGCACAGTGGTTCTTGAGAAGAAATTTTTTTTTACTAATTTTCCCTATATATTCACATGTAAATCTTTTATCCCCTACTGTGGCCCCACCATACCCCTGGGGGCCATAGTTTTAACAAACTTGAATCTGCACTATGTCAGGGAAGCTTTCATATGAATTTCAACTGTTCTAGCCCAGTGGTTCTCGAGAAGAAGATTTTTAAATGACTCCATTCTATTTTTGCATTTTTGGGATTATTTTCCCTTTGAAGGGGCAGGACCCTTCATTTGAACAAACTTGAAAGCCCTTCACCCAAGGATGCTTTTAGCCAAGTTTGGTCGAAATTGGCCCAGTGGTTCTGGAGAAGAAGTCGAAAATGTGAAAAGTTTACAGATGGACAACAGGTGATCAGAAAAGTTCACTTGAGCTTTCAGCTCTGGTGAGCTAAACATAGTACCAAGTCAAATGCCAGTATTTGTCAATTTGATCATCAACTACTAAATATGTGTATAAACATAAGGAATGTTCTGGACACTGTCCTGCAAGTACTGCTACTTAACACAAACACTGAATGCATATATGTTGTTTTATAATTAAATTTCTGAAATACTGTATATTCAATGTGAAAAATGCACATGGGGGCCTCAAAGAGAAAACCAAACTACAAATATAAGCATCAAATAACATTTTTCAGTGAACATGTTATGAACTGCAATAGCTCTGCCCACAAAGTAATTGCAGTGTATTTAAGAAATGAATTTCTGTTTTGAAAATACTTCAGGGCGGGAACTGCAAGACTTTATGCCAGCATACTTCATGAAGCATGTTAGCGTTTCATGAAAAGTATACTGGCATGAAGCATTGTTGTTCATATCCTCATGTAATTTCAAAAATTTAATTTTTTATATTTACATTTTAATTTCATTTCTTTCAGAATATTCCCAGTCGTTACAATAATTGTTACAGTACTATATTTATCAAGATTCATATATACATCATTCACATTCATCCGGAAATGGCTATCATTTTAATTGGTAATGTTATCAAAGGTAAAAACATTGAAAAGCACGTTCAATGAAAAAATGTTATTCATTTCTTGAATGGCATGATTAAATCACACAAAATTTATCCACTGAACAGCACTTTCAAAATTTTTTCCAAAATCGCCTGCCTGAATCACTGTAGATTTAAATTTTATATCCTTTTTCTCTTATATATGCAAATACCCTGTTATACATGTATACAATCATCTCATTTGGTACTAACCTCAAACACATGATCGCCCGTTAGCCTACTTAATGCGGCAAATTCTAAAATCATGGTGCCAGCACAGGCAGTACATGTGTCTTTATATCTTTGTGCTAGATTATCCTTCTCCATACCATACTTCAAATTTATCTGAAAAATACAAATACTTTTTGCCATTACAGTGTACAACATACGCACATTATAATAATCAAGAGTGATAACAAGATGCAATGACAATGCTATAATTACAAAACAAAATTGTTCATATAAAATATGGATTATTTTTCAAGGCTGCTAGTAAATTCAATACAATTTTAAATGAGAAATGCATTGTAAACTTTAGGGGGAAAATATTTAATATGCAAGATCATGAATATCTATTTATTTGAGACCCAGATATGGCAATAATTTGGGCAACTCCTTGTATAAACTATAAAGTGCTATGATAAAATTCAAAACCATGTATATTGGTCATTCTAACGAAGAATGTAACAGGAAGAGAAAGAAAATATACAAACACCCCAAAATGAAATTTCAATGAAGGTTTTGTATTATTGTTTGCAAAGGAGCATTATTAAAAGCTGACAAGAGCATAGATTAACGAATTGAGACGTGTTGATTTAAATTTGTTTCAAATAAAGTATGATATTTCAAAGTAAATGTATATTTTGAATTTCCATATTTTACTTCATATCTTTTTTCATTTGCAAGGTACTAACTGCAGTTGTGTACATTCCCAAGTTACATACACTTTTTTAAGCTTCTTTTTGCGAGAGCTCCAGTACTACTATGTGCTTTTCAAAACAGTAAAAATCATAATGGATTACAAATATTTTCAAAAATTATCGTGGAGCAATGTGATATTTTCACCACACACTTCTAGCATTAAGTTACATGTTTACCTCAAGAGAATCCATTTGATTCATTACAATTTCATTATACAGTGTAGATACTTCCGAGAGAAGAGATTATCCCCCTTTGCAACAATACCACATACTCTGGGATATGGAACACCAGTGGTTGTATTAAAAGCTGGGAGAAGGCGATACCCCACGTCTTTAGCCATCATAAGCAGTTCCCCATTGTACCATTCCATTGCTCGACGTTTCTTCTTAAAGTATGTGGCCATCACATGGCCCCCCAGCAGCCCACTACAACATAGAAGTATTCCATCAAGCATCATTCCAACATAAAAGAGATATTAAGTATAGCTCATTTTGGTGATTTTTTTTCTCATCCCAAATCATCTTATTCCTCTCTAATATTATCCCATAGGGATCCGGGTTAGAATAGGTCCTCAGTACCCCTTGCTTGCTGTAAGAGGTGACTAAATGGGGCGGTCCTTCGGATAAGACCGCAAAAACCGAGGCCCCGTGTCACAGCAAGTGTGGCACAATAAAGATCCCTCTCTGCTCAAAGGCCATAAGCACCGAGCATAGGCCTAAATTTTGCAGCCCTTCACTGGCATTGGTGAAGTCTCCATATGAGTGAAATATTCTCGAGAGGGACGTTAAACAATATACAATCGATCTAATATTATAAAAAAAGACAGATGAATGATACATGCATTTATCAACTTTGCATAGTAACTTGCATTTTTCTGCAGAAGTTTGGAAAGTCTATGGCAGTGTCATTATTCGTAGGGGAAAGTAGTCCCGCTAAATTGACACTGCACTAGGAGTAAACTTATAGAGAAGATTGAATTTTTGTCCAGGGAGCAAAGATTCAAAGGATATCATTTGAAAATTATAATTATTTTAAACTAGGAATTATGTAAATGCATAAAATTATCATTATTCACAGAAAATGACTTGTACCAGTCATCTGGACTCATTTTAATTCTTTAAATAATTGGAACAAAATTAACTTTCCTATCCATAATAAGTATTAAGAACACTTGCTACAAACAAAATATTTGATGCATGGTTGATTTATATTATTTTGCTTATTCTTCTTGTAAATTAGAACAATTATCTAATCCCTAAAATATTAGAAACTTGAATTTTCTCTGATGTTAAAAATTGTGATATAGTGCACCTCCCTATATAACTTTAAACAAAGTTCTCCAACTGTACTAGACATAAATTGAGAAACCGTGGTCAAAATTTTAAAAATCCATGCAGTGAAATTCATTCATTTTATTCATATAAACTTGAAAATTTAGTATCCATTTTTATCATTTTCGAAAAATGTTTGTTTGTAGCAAGTGACTTAAATCCTACCCATTTTACACTTGTATTAAGTTAAAGAAAGAATTCTCTATCAAAATACTGTAGTACACGTACATGTACAATCACTTAACATGCAGTGTATATTTGAATATTCTATTGAGGTATAACGCATTTGAATGAATTTTAAGAACCCTATGCAGACAGTATATTTTCTCTGAAAAAAGATTTAACAAAAGGCAGATCATATGAATTGCTGATAAGAAATTTAACATGAGAAGCATTCACAACTTACCCCAAAACACGAATATTTGTTTCAAACACGGAAACAATTATATCACTGTCAAATTTGGCATAATCTATTACTAACTGGACAGCTGTCTCAAATTTTTCAACTTGTCCAAGTACCTGAAGAACAAAAATGAAATGCATTGTGTAGTCTCATTTGAATTGCATTTTGGAATACACCTGTAAGTTCACAAAAAATGATGTTGATTCATGAAAAGCTAAAACGAATTCCGAATATCAGCGTTAAAGGAAGAGCAAAGGCAGATCTTAGATATCATACATCCATTATCATTGAAATATATTTTCTGTGGCATTCTAACATCGCTCATAGCTGCCGCCATCTTCTTTAATTCTCTGTGATTACTGACATGCATATGAAAAATACCAAGTATCTTCCGATATAACAGCAAAACTTTTCATGTTAGCAAAAGCCGTCATTTGATTGGTCAAGTGTGAACGATTAAATAACATGACCTCAAACACAATGCTGTCAGATCCTTCTCCAGTGTAACGGTTGGAGAAGATCTGATTTTAATCAGATTGCATTTGAACCATCCTGTGTGTAATAGTTAAATTCTTTTCATGCCTTACTGAGTATAAAACTTCTCTATAGGAAAAAACAACTAGGGAACATTTCAAAACTTGCACATTTGTATGCTCACTCATCATTATGTGTGAATAATAATTTCTACAGCAATTAAACAGCAAATGCAAAGTAAATTTTTCATAAATTCTTCCCCATATAATTCATCATTTGTGCAACATTAATAATATGTTCCAAGTTTCATTTGCATTCACTTTTTGATTGTGTTCCAATCTCTCAGTGATCGCATGCGGAAGGCCAGGGTTCGAATCCCGGCCGTGACAGACCTAAGTCGTTAAAACAGGTAGTGACAGTTCCATCACCAAACGCTCGGCATCAGGTGTGAATGTCATGGGTCCTTGTAGATTACCTTAAACAGAGATGTCCCGTGTCACAGTAGGTGTGGCACACTAAAGAACCCTCACTGCTGAATGGCCGTAAGCGCCGAGCAATGGCCTAAATTTGATGCCCTTCACCGGTCTTGGTGACATCTCCATATGAGTGAAAAATTCGAGAGAGACGTTAAACAAGATACAATCAATCTTAGTGATTGTTTATTATTCAATCAATGTTAGCTTGCTGTTGTACATGTAGAATATTTCAGGGACTGCATGTATAGAAATTTGTTTTACTTACTGCTAAAGTATCCAAGGTATCAATCAATGTCAAAGTAAAACTGAAAAATAAATCAAATTCATTAATTTCATAAAAAATATCATAAATAACTCAAAATATACATATTTTTATTCATTAAATCAAAGATTATACATGAAATTCCCACTACGGTATCATTTTCTCCTTGGCAAGTGTATTTTGTAGGAGGCAGGTAGAGCATTTGGAATTCAAATTTATCAAAATGTTTCATATTGATCTGTCTGATCCAAAAATAATCTACACCTCACATGTAATTTTAAAATTATTAATCAAGATGACCTTCAAGCACTACAATGAAAATAACTGAGGTAAAAAATAGTTTGGAGACTTCTGCTTTGCTGCAAATGTATGTCTATAATCATGTACGTGATGATAATAAGTGACAGATCTTACTTTCCAAGGGAATCATCCACATCTCCTCTGCTAGGTTCTGTTCCTCGATAGCGACCTTTACAACTTAATGGCATCAACTCATCAGCAGGAAAGGCATATTTCTGAAAACATGTATGTCAAACATGATTTCCCTCAAGACAGACATGCATGTGTATGCATAATAGTGTTCAAAATTACAAAACCACAGTTAACTTAACATTAAAATAATATGAAAAGGTTACCATGTAAGATCCATATGCATGGTTGAACATTTCTTCAACACTTTCCCTAAAAAATAAATTATAAAATATCAATCATTTCTATTTTGACAAGAGAACAAATACACATGATTTTGATGCAGTATAATTATCAGTAACAGATAAAACATATCTGCATATTTTCATTTATTTATAATAGCAAGTGCAGCAAGTTCTTAAGATTAGGACAGAGAAAATCTGAGTCTACACATATGTACATCCACTTAATTTTTAGCATAAAAACTATATAATCTCAATTTCATCCCAGTCTCATGGTCCCCTACACAATGCAACAATGTATGATGAAATGTAATATCAATCACAATCGGGGCAACAGCCTGTGTTTTGCTGTTATGATACAACTGAAGCAGTGGCAGATCTAAATTAGGAGTTTGTTTTGTGCAAAAGAAAATAAACCCTCTGATTCTACAGCATCTAAAATTAACAACCATCCAGTTTTAATTCCTTGTTAAACCCAGCCTGGTGACGTAAAACCTGGTGACAGCCCCCACCTCACCCCTTCTCATCTTAGGGTTAATTTAGCTGTAAATAGTACGTCTTGCTTGAACAAAGTGAATAAAAAATCAACCATGCCACTCTACTTACTTTGACACTGAAATAGTTCTTATGTTTATGGGAAGATGTAACTGTAACATCAAATGGTCATGATCAACTGGATTAATCATACAGTTTTGATGGATCTCAATGTATCATTACCAATTAAAAAAGTGGGGAGGGTGGGTCTAACATTATAGCAAACTTGAATTTACATTTATCTACAAGATGCAAATGCTGAAATAGTCAGTCAGTGGATTAAAGATCAGGATAATTCTGTTCAATGTCATTCTAATTTGCTACATATTGATAATATGTCAATACTACAGTACTAGTAAATGTAAATTTATCATAATTACATAAAATTTAAGGATGTCAATCCCTAAACCTTTCTCCAATGTCAAGGTTTTAAAACCTTGACATTGGAGAAAGGTTTAGGGAGGTTTCAAGTTTTTTTATTCTATTGCGCAATATTCACTGTACAGAGTTTTTCCATTGATGATTGTTGGGGTTTTTCTTTATTTCAATGGTAGAGGCTATATATTTGATATACATATCCAGGGCTCGAAATTAGCATATGCCTGTCAGTCTGTGACTGGTTAAAAGTCTGGCAGACTAACTGACATTTGTTTTAGTAAGTCCGATGGGACTTATTAATTTTCTAAAGCATTGTTTTGGACAATATACTTATGAAATTTTATAAACACATATGGCTTTAAATATGATTCGTAAGTATAAATCCCACATTTAAGTGAACATTACAATATTGTCTGAGGCATATTGAGTTAAATTTCATTTTAATGACATTAACGAAATATGTTTAGATCTAATTATTTGTGGAAAACTCAGTTGGACTGGTAAATTTTTCTGAGGACTGGTTGAAATTATACCCCATCAGTCCGGCTGGACTGTTGACATAAAAAAAGTTAGCTTCAAGCCCTACATATCTAGATGGAAGGCGGTCTGCTCCTCTAGATTCCATCTCCACTCCCGAGCTAAGTAGAAAATAAATATAGTTGCCTATTCTTTTGCACTTCCAACTGTAAAATGTAGGCATACTACAGTTGTACTAGTTAGGCCTGAGTATTGAGAATAGACAAGAATTAGATTGGGTCAAAATGCATGTGGCGAACCCCACTCGAAAAAGATTCTCGATTTTCTTATAGGTACCTGCGCTCACCCTAACAGTAGCACCGTCAATTAGCCTAATCATGAAAATCATCAACTGGTAAAACGACTAAACATACCGTCTGAGGTATACTAAATACTAGTACGTTATTACATATATACTACACCCTACAAGTTAAAATTAAATGAAAATCTAACTTCATTTCTCTTTTCTGTGAGTCTGACATGCTCTGGACGACAGAGTCTTCATAAACAAGTATAACCATGGTCAATCCTACAAGCTTCACTGTCCATTTGTACGTCATTTTATTCCCAGTTACAATTTTCTCTGTCGTGTTGTCATTATTGCGCGGTCTAAATACCGAATATAACCTTGAGACTACAGGAACTAATTTTCTCGGCCAGTTTAATCAGACTTGTAATAGAAAAGATGGCAGACCTACATAATTATTGATTTGAAAATATGAAAATTTTGTATTAAAATTTTGTGGAACCAATTAAAAGAAATACGTTTTGTTTGATTCAGATATTTGAGCCCTATTTTAACACAAGAGTGTTCTAATCACCAGAAATAGCCCTCTTGAAAAAGAAAAACTGTAGACTAACGGTAGAAAACGTCAAAATGAATTTGAATGCATCACAGCAAATAAAGATTTTTTTTTAAAGTTATTTACAGTAATATGATATATGGTGCGGAAATATGCTTGCACTGAAAAGGAGAGATTTAATTTAGACTGAATTGAATGCTTTGAAATATATTGACCTCGACCTTTACCTAGATTTTAAAATGGAGAACATGCGTTTAGGACAGTAATACTCTATATTTAAAGTAGGGGTCTAGTAGCGTGACGTCATGTCCGGATTGAACTCTGGTATTGGTTCACGTACTATTATTATCAAACATATTTTTACATTTACCTGTATGTTTTTTAATTTAGTAAAATGAATACAATAACACTCAATCACTTATATTTGAGTAGACTATGGCTCCAATCTTCTTTCCATTTTTTGTCATCTAATTCACACATAAAACCAGAGGTACATATTTGTTTAATTGATATACAGGGGTATTACATGTTAAAATTATCTGTAAATTAAAAAAAAATCATGATATGCGATAATGCACTTCTGGAATTAAATAAAACAATTCTGCACTTGTTATATATTTGTTATCTTGTTACATATTTGTTATCTTCTATTATGTGAAAATCATCTTCAAAATGACTATTTTGGCCAAAAAATGTAAATATAAATTGAGATGCTGTGAAAATATTATGCTGAGAAAGGGCAGATTTTTAAAATGTATTTTAACAAGCATTCATATATGAACATAATATGTGAGTTTGAATGAAAAATCACAAGTCAAATTTTTTAAATATTCACATTAGTGGTGTTGCAGTGCCGTATTTTTGACTGCCGAGGGCCTGTATTGAGTTCAATTTTGTACCACCATTATTAAAAAACATGAAATTGTGTTAAAATTTCACTTTTAATTATTTAGTTAAACATATTTATTTCATATTTGAGGAAAAAAATTGCAGCATCATACCTCCAACAAAATTTTATGGACATATTCTAGGACTTCTTCAATGAATTTTGATATTGCCGTTTGACAAATGGGGGTACACGTAATAAAAATACCATAATTTACTCATTATACTGACAACCCCCCATTTTTTTGTTTTTATCATACCCTCAAATGAACAATCTAAGTATTTAAACTCAAATTTTTGAGAAATCACAAGTAGGTCCAGGACTAGGGACCTACCTTAATTGGATATAACTCTTAACAGGGAAATTCCAAAGATAATTTAGTAGACTGTAAATTTTATGCAACATACTAAAATATTTAATTTGCTGACTATCATTTGAGATGATAATATTGATTTTAACTTTAAATACTTTTCTACAAAAATACCAAATGTTTCAAACTATTTACGTACAACAATGAGTCTCTCTCTCTCTCTCTCTCTCTCTCTCTCTCTCTCTCTCTCTCTCTCTCTCTCTCTCTCATAGTTGACTGGAACCACATGAATTCAAAAGAGAGCATATTGCAGTCACGTAGCCGTTCATCAGCGGGTGTAAGTGTACCATGTGCTCTCTCTTCTTGGCCTTTACTTTAGAACATGTATTATGTCTATTTGATAGACACTCAGGATACAAACAACAAAATTGATGCATGGATTGATAAATATTTTTTGGCATAGTACAAATATAAAAATTCCTTTAAAAAATAAGGGACTTATAAATTTTCTATGCTGTTTAAAAGTTGAAATACATTAATTATCCCTCCTTCATATAACTATACAAATTTCTTACATAAATAACACTCCATGCGAAATTTTTTATTCATTTTACTTATAAAAACATAAATTTAGTTGCATGACTTGCTTTCCAATCTATCGTTACTTGTATTTTGTAACTACATATTGTCATAAATGCATTGAATGAATATTGTTAAAACTTTTTCGTTTTCGTGATTTTTGAAAACAGTTTGTTTGTGGCGTGGTTAATATGTATGTCCTATGCGTTCCTAGTTACTCATAATTCTGTCTTCGTGAACCTTACGTCCTGTCGTTTGTAGTTACTACATATACGCACGTACAATTTAAGAGTTCAGACGATGTAACATATATTATGTATGTGTCTAATGTAAAGTTTTGCTATCTATAATTATATATCTATACTTTTCTCGGTGTCGGCAAAATTCGCTACCTTCATAGTAGTATTGTCCTGGTGAAGTATGTTTTGATTAACAAAAACGTATAGAAAACAGAGACAACAATTACGACATAATGTTATAAAGTTTCGTGAGAAGAAAAAGGCACCTTAAATTTATGGAGCGCCAAATTAATATAAACTCAAATAACTGAAGATATCTTCAATTATTTGAAGATATCATCAATTCAATTATTGCTCTCTTTAATTGAATTAATGCGCGCATTAAATCATTATTGCTCTCATCAATTGAATTAATGGGCGCATGATCACTTGAATTAATGTGAGCAATAATATATTTGATGCGCGAATTAATTCAATTATTGCTCTCAATTAATGAGAGCATCAATTTCGTATAAATATTGCTCGCAACAATTAATTTAGAGCTCGGTATAGATAATTTGATGATCTCTATAATTCAATTGAAGATATCTTTAATTGTTTCAATGCTTTTATGTAAAGAATATATATGGAGCGCCAAATTAACATAAACTCAAATAATTGAAGATATCTTCAATTATTTGAAGATATCATCAATTCAATTATTGTTCTCTTTAATTGAATTAATGCGCGCATTAAATCAATTATTGTTCTCATCAAATGAATTAATGCGCGCATCAATTCAATTATTGCTCTCATCAATTGATTTAATGCGCGCATTATATCAATTATTGCTCTCTTCAATTGAATTGTAGCGCGCATCAATTCAATTGTTGATATCATGAATTCATTTGAAGAGATCATTAATTCAATGAAAGCGCGCATCAATTCAGCTGAAGAATTAATGATATCATCAATTCAATTAATGATAACAATAATTCAGAATTGAAGATATCATTAATTATTTGAAGAGATCTTTAATTAATTGTTGCGAGCATCAAATGAATTGATGATATCTTCAAATAATTGAAGATATCTTCAATTATTTGAGTTTATGTTAATTTGGCGCTCCATAGATATAAGCCAAAAATTGTCCATTCTGTGAGAGAAAGAACTGATCGAGACCTGTAGGGACGAGATCAGTTCTTTCTCTCACAGAATGGACAGTTTGAGGCTTATATCCTACTTAAAACATTACATCTTTTGTTCTAAGAATGGACAGTTATATCAGGTAAACCCACTGACAATGATAATTATGAATAAAGCTATTTTTGTGTGATGTCTGTATATACCATATTTATGCCATTCTGTCTCTGATGAGCCGTTTGGCTCAAGGATAATAAAGAACTTGAACTTGAATAGTCTGACAATATAACCAGTCTTGCGTATAAAGAAGTCTGTTTCTTTTGTTCACTTATTGGACAGTGTCAGGTAAGTAGTCTTCTACTGCAGGTTTTATATTCACTCACTCTATAGTACTGAGCCATATCAACATGTCGTCCTCTGATGGGGAGAGCATGTTCATATTGCACATTCAAGATTTAAGGATTTTAATGAAAGTACTGCAAATATTATCTTAATGAGTGTTATATTCTGGGTATGGAAGGTGAGAGAGTTATGGAGCCAAATTTTGATTTGAAAAGTGCTGTGTTTTCGAATATTTAGATGAGGAAATAATTAACGCCAGCCAAAAGAACTCAATACGCCCATCTCGTGAAATGACATTATTCATGAAAACGAAAATAGGATATGCTTATAAAGAAAACATTTAAAAAAAAGTGTTGTGAAGAAATTTTGGAATGTGCCTCTGAATCCAGCGAAATTCAAATTACAGTATGGAAATATGTCTTTCAAATTTAAGTTTTGATGCGATATACATGTAATAATAGCCAATGGAATTTAAAAAAACTGTTAATCTTAAAAGTTGAATCAGAAAATTCTACTAAGGGGAAATGTCGTTTTAGGTGTTTCAATGATTTTTCCCGATATCTGTGTTGATTCTTACTTGTAGGGAATTTAAAAGTAAATTTGTATCTCTTTGACAAACGTATTGTCTTTCTCTTATTTTCAGCCTACCTGTAGACATCTTATAAGTTATTGGGTTTACCTGTAGGTGTCCAATAAGTTGACAATTACTGTCCATTATTTTTAAGAACGGACAGTATCTGTCCATTCTTAAAAACAAAGGACAGCAATTGTCAACTTATTGGACACCTACAGGTAACCTTTTCACTACAAGTGGACTTTCTCCTATATAAAAGCCTAAAAAGACAAAGGATTGCGTAACAAAAATGTTTTGAATAGGGAATTAATGCGCGCATCAATTCTTTTAAAGAGAGCAACAAGTCAATTAAAGAGATCATTAATTCAATAGTGGATATGTTGAATTGAAGATATCTTTAATTCTTAGTTGCTCTCTCTAAAAAAAATATTGCTCTCTTCAAATGAATTAAAGATATCATTACTCTCATCAAATGAATTAATGCGCGCATCAATTCAATTATTGCTCTTATCAATTGATTTAATGCGCGCATTATATCAAATATTGCTCTCATCAATTGAATTGTAGCGCCCATCAATTCAATTGTTGATATCATTAATTCATTTGAAGAGATCACTAATTCAATTAAAGCGCGCATCCATTCAGCTGAAGAATTAATGCTATCATCAATTCAATTAATGCTCGCAATAATTCAGAATTGAAGATATCATTAATTCTTTGAAGAGATCTTTAATTGAATTGTTGCACGCATCAAATGAGTTGATGATATCTTCAAATAATTGAAGATATCTTCATTTATTTGAGTTTATGTTAATTTGGCGCTCCATATAAATTGGATACTTTGACATACAAGATTGAACATCTAAGTCAAAGCTGGGTATATGTCCTGTTCTTACGTCAATCACAGCTCTTGGCACCTCATGGCGGTAAATAAATCCAATCATCATTTGTAATTGGATGTTCTACTCTTCCCGCAAAACAGGACGAATCTGTTCTGTCGTTTCCTGAATTATTGTGCACATTAATTGAATTGACGATAGCATTAATCATTCTGCTGAATTAATGGTCCCTATATAATTGGATTGTTGCTTTCTTCAAATGAAGTAATAATATCAACAATTCAATTGATGCGCACTACAATTCAATTGAAGAAAGCATTAATTCAATTAATGGGCGCATCAAAATTCAAATAATGTTTGCAATAATTGAATTATTGTTCTTTTCAATTGAATTAATTATATTATTACTTCAATTGATGCTCCCAATAATTCTTTTAGAGAGAGCAACTATATAACTAGAGATATCTTCAATTCAACATATCCACAATGCTGTCTTTTAATTGAATTGTTGCTCTCTTTAAAAGAATTGATGCGCGCATTCATTCCTTATGTAAAAGCATTTTAAATAATTAAAGATATCTTCAATTGGGGAGATCATCAAATCATTTATACCAGGCTCCAATCTAATTAAAATAAGATCCTATGATCCGCTCATCTACTATCGCTACACTAGGTGTAGCGATAGTAGATGAGCAGCTAGATCATAGGATCTTATTTTAATTAGATTGATCAGGCTCCAAATGAAATTTTGCGAGCATCAAATCAAATATTATTCATATCAACTGATTTGAAGCGCGAGTTAATTCAATTATTGCTCTCATCAATTAAATTAATGCGTACACCAATATGGTGGAATTATCGCATGCAAGATTTAACTTGGAGCCCGGAAAATCGATTTGATCTCTTTAATTCAATTGAAGATGTCTTTAATTATTTACAACGGCTTTGTAAAAGGAAAGGGTAACGATAACGAACAGTGACCAATCCCATAAAGAATACAAACATTAGAACAGGGAAAACACGAAACCCTGGACGTACTAGAGGAGGAATAAGTACCCTTGTCGACCGGTCACACCTGCCGTGAACCATGTAGCTTGATCAGGTAAACAGGATAATCCGTAGTGATGATCAGTGTGTAATGAATATTGGTGTGGAACACCTCAGACAGCATTTGATCCAGTGACAGGTAGTATTGGTAAATTAGATCGTTACATGTATAACGACCATAGAATTTGCGAAATGCTGACTTCAAAGGAGACTGTTGAAACTTCTATAACATGAAAGGTGAAGATAACGACCAGTGATCAATCTCGTAACTCCTATAAGCAATACAAAATAGAAAGTTGGGCAAACACGGACCCCTGGATATACCAGAGGTGGGATCAGGTGCCCAGAAGAAGTCAGCATCCCCTGTCGACCCGTCACACCCGATGTGAGCCCTATATTTTGATCTGGTAAACGGAGGTATCCGTAGTCAAATTGCCAAGAACGGCCTAACAATCGGTATGAAACAAGTCGGACAGCATTTGACCCAACGATAAGTTGTACTGGCAAACTAGATTGTTACAACGACTACAGAATTTGCGAAACGCAGACTTTAAACGAGAATGTTGAAACCCATGCACCATCAACTTGTTTGTCAGTAGCTTGCCCCGATTTAAAAACTGATCCTGTGCAGAACAAGCTCTTACTTATCGATTCCGTTGAGAGATACCATAATTATGCAGGTGATAATGGAAAATTGCTACATAAATATGGGAAGTTGACGATGGAGAAACTGAAATCACTCCGTTAAATATCTATTTTCAATAAAATATCTAAGTATGAAGCAGATGTGGACGACTCTGTGGTGTCTTTTATTTCGAGTTCATAGGGATATATCGACAAACTGACGCTGGCCAAGAACAAGTTTCTGTACAAAATTTGGAAAAATGTAAAACTGATGTCATGTGTATAAAATTTAGCCTTACATGTATCATTCATGATGTTGTAACTTTAGAAATGAAATCGTGAACAGGTTAGTTCTATATGATATCAACTCTTTCTATTTGGATTATATATATATATAGAAAGAGTTGATATCACACAGTCAAAATAATTACATAAAAAAGCAAGAAAATATGTAGTTCCAAAATATATTCAAATCACTAAAGCTTTCTGGATATATACATATATGTATACTGTATATTAATTCCCAGTTTTGACCATGTTCTTGAGAAGTTAGCTTTGAAAACAAATCGTCGATTTTCAATTAAATTTTGACACAAATCCACAGAAATTGGTCAGCATCACCGAGTCCCTTTATGAGAATTTCGTGAGCCAAGTCATCTACAACCAGTTGACAGAGCCCTTCAAAGTGGACACAGGCAAGGATGTATCCATCACCAATGCTGTTCTCCTTGGCAATTGACCGACTTGCGAAACGTGTCACCCAATGCAAGAGACATACAATGGACCATGACCTCAGTCTGAGAGGACCTGTTTTATGCGGATGACCCGAAATTGTTGTCTAGCAGATACCAGGACATACAGCGAAAGACAAAGAGTGCCTCAGTGATATATGCAGCCAGCACCATAGGATTCGAGGTCAACGACAGGAAGGCTCAGGTACCACGAAAGAACCCCTTAACCAACAACTTGGCCATAGTCAATCGAAGGCCATTGGAGGACGTGAGGGAATTTGTATTCCTGGACAGCAAGATAACAGACGGTGACTGTGATCAGGAAATTAACACCCTGAACACCAAAGCCAGCCAAGTCTTCGCTATGCTAAAGACCACTTGGAGATCCAGCAGCCCCAGCATCCACACAAATGTCAGAATCTTCAAAAGCAACGTACTCAGCATTATCTCGCCCTCAGCGTCCTCCTGTACGGCTTAGAGTGCTGGAAAGCCTCTACTACCATTGAAAGGAAGTATTCCAGAACAAGTGCCTGTATTGCATCCTCCGGATATTCTGGCCAAATGTCATCTCTAATGAAAATCTGCGAGAAAGTAGAGATAACCACTATGGTGGAGAGGATCCAGGAACAGCACTGGTGATGGCTGGGACATGTCTACTGCATGCCATCCGACTCACTCCCCAAAACAGCTCTATGGAACAGCACTGGTGATGGCTGGGACATGTCTACTGCATGCCATCCGACTCACTCCCCAGAACAGCTCTATGGAACAGCACTGGTGATGGCTGGGACATGTCTACTGCATGCCATCCGGCTCACTCCCCAGAACAGCTTTATGATGGACACCCCAGGAAACTCAGGAGAGACAAGGGGTGGCCAAAGGAGACTTACAGGCGAATTGTGGACAAAGATTTCAAGAGTAGAGAACTAAACTTTGACACAGCTCCCAGAGCAGCTGCAGACAGAGCCAAGTGGAGTGTATAAATGATCAAAATTTCTCACAACTAATGACAAAATAACAAGCCATTAAGATACTTTTATCAAATTAGATTTTGTGCTAAAATCTGAAGTTAACTCCAGCAAACCTCCATGGCTCGTGTTTACATACAGTAGTTTTATTGTGAAACATTTACACATAGCTCTTTCAAGAAAAATAATTGAAGATGTGTGATTGTTATTAATGTTCAAGTTTATTGCATACATAATATACCAAAATCATGGGTAAGAAATACAAACATAGGATAAAATTGCTCATATAATGTATATATGTATATGTATAAATCACATTAAGGAGGTACGCTACACCAGAGAAATTTGATGTAGATGAAAAGTGGAGAATATGTACAACAATATTTTGAAGTTGATAATTTTCAAATTTACTTTATTTTGTCAAAAAATACAGTTTTAGTAGAAGGTAATCTGAAAAAAATTTAAAACCCCTGCTGGACTCGAACCTGCGACCTACAGTTCATCAGTCGGTATTCTAACCTACTGAGCTACTCGGCTAGGTGTTTAAATGGAAAAGGAAAAGTCCAATATTGCTGATATCGATTTTTTCATCCATGTTTTTAAAGGAAGTCAGCCATTATGACGATGTAGAGTACTACCTTAAAAACATTCAGAGCAGAAATTAGAGTACCAGTCTCATCCAAATGACCGAATATGCAACAAAACCTGATTATTTAAAAAGAAATAATTTTAGATTAAAATAATCATTGTATAAAGGATACAATACTAGTATGATATCTGTCTTTTGATATTTGTTTCTGACAATGTCAGTCCAAATCCTGTTTACAATTTCATGAATTAATTCAACAAGTGAATACTTTTCTGGTTTGTTTGTGTGCACCAAAAGCTAATACATGTATTTCAATCTGAAAACTTCAGATTACAGAAATGAGCCTTTATTTCAGTCTGAAAATACATGCATAAGATTTACAGCTGAATTCATTCATTACAACCATCACAAGGATGGCCACTCCAGGCATTCATATCATGATTGAAATTTCGAATGATGCTAATTAATATGTACAAGTATGTTTACAAGTATATGCTAAACTTTCATTCCATCTGACACAGATCATCTGTAAAAGCTTAAGAACAATTAGTAAAAAATTTAAAAATCTATACATTTGTAGATACATGTATGAAATCTATCAATTTTATCATATTTACAAATTGGCCTTTTCCAATGAGTAATAAACAACACATTCAAGATGATTGATATAAATTTCAAGGATAAAATAATGTTTCATCCACTCATAACCGTACAGACATACAAATATAAAGGGTAGTCACAATGATACCAAATATTTGAATTTTATCACTTCCAAAAAACAACATCTTTTCACTATATTTTCGTGGCATCCCTTACAATTTGGTTATCACATGACTAGGAAATAACTAGAGGAAATCTACCAACAAGGTACATTTGTACTCCACATTAAAATACCAGTGTAAAATTTCATAAAATTAACACTTTAATTAAAACAAACATCTGTTCAAGATATTTTAATGTGAGGCACCTATGAATAATACTCATAATTGCATGTGTTACTTCAGACATACTAAAGATACACTGAAGGGATTTCTCATAATCATACTTGTCAACCAATATATCACCATGAACATGACAGAATTAGCCATTATTATTCACTCCCTGTGAGTCTGGCATTCCTTTATAGCAGAAAGGTTTGCATTATTATCAATTTGTTATGCTTCAATACACGGAATTCAAAATGTCTGAGCTAGTTTGCAGCTGATGGCGGCTATTAATTATTTCCTAAGAGATGTCGCTTTTAAAAGTACTAGTCTGTACAGAGTTTTTAATTACAAATAAATATAACTTATATATACATTAAAGAATCCATGAAATCTTTGGTGAAAAAACCAAGAGCATATCACATTACATAAATACCCTCACTTGTATTAATAAACTCTGGAATGAGTCTGATTCACAATCATTTATATAACTAGTCCAAACGCCGAGATAAGTATAATTTATGATCATTTATATAAATTCACACATATCTCAAGAAATGTGTACACACTCACAGAAACTCAGGGGGCTGTCCTTTCCTCCAAGTATATTTTTGTACTATACAAATTGTCATCAGTGAATTCAAATCTACATTAATTTACTACAGGTAAATATACAAATATAGCTATCCCTTCAATGGCACTTAATTGACACATACATGGCATAGATGTCTATTTACATACTAATAACATTTGATTAAAGCTTCACTTCCCAAAATAAATTGTAAATACAGGGAGTAGTTGATATATAGTTATCACCATTAAGCGCCTTTAAATCAAAGACTAGTCATTAAATTTTGATAAAACAGAAATTCTCATCACACTATTTCTAAAAATATGAATAAATCAAGTTTTAACTTTATACATACAGAAGCATAGTATTGACTTTCAAGTGTATCATGACGGAGTGCTTCCCCTTCAATGGTTCACTACTTCACTTCTACATGCTGTTTTGCAGTTACAACTTTCAGATCAGGAAAAGAGAAAGCAGTCCCAGGAGGAGAATGGAGGACAAGGAGGCCTCAAGTCCTGATGTCCCTGAGCCCCCAGCACTGGGACAATTGGACCCTTGACACTCCATTGTTTCTGGAAAGAACAAAACATGGAGATTAAGTGTTACCAAATTCATGCAATATAATCTGTTATTGTTATATATAATATAATTCTACTTCCATGACCATAAACTGAGAATAAACTACACATGTGAGTTAAGCAAAGTATTGGTATTTACATGCAGATAACTGTTGTTTAAACAAGAGGTACTGTGAGCAATGCTCACTAAGAATACCCCCCGCTTACCCCAATCTCCCAAAGGGTGTTGGTAATAGGTATAAACTACCTCTTTTCTGAGTGTAAAAAACAAATGGCATGACAAACCGAACCATATTGCTACTTCGATGTCCAGTGCACATGACCTTTGACCTTTTGACCCCAAAATCGCTAGGGAACATCTTCATCTCATGGGTAGTCCATATGTATGATATGGTGACTATAGGTGGAAAGGATAACACTTTAGAGCCCGGAAACCATATTGCTACTTCAATGTCCAGTGTGCATGACCTTTGACCTTTTGACCCCAAAATCGATAGGGAACATCTTCATCCCATGGATGATATGGTGACGGTAGGTGGAAAGGATGCTTTAGAGCCCGGAAACCATTGCGTCTACAGACGGACGGACAGACAGACGGACAACCCGATTCCAGTATACCCCCCCCCCCCCCCACAACTTGTTGCGGGGGGGTATAATTAAAGCTATGCTGGTACATATTCTGTGCATATGTACCAGCAATGTATGTGGCATGCACTGTGAAGGTCTGACCATGTTATTACATTATGACATCATCTATTGCTTACTACAGAGGAAAACAAACAATATCAACAAAACAGCTTTGGTGCAAGAGCATTATCTACATTATTGCTGCATAAATTTTTAAGTTTATGATTCAAATATTTCAAGTGTGATAATAAACAAAATACAGACCCCTATCATTTTCTTAAAATAACAAGGCCATGGACAGGATTGGCGCAAAAACATTGATATATATTTAATTTTAAGTGCACTGCATGTCCTTGTGCTATCTCAATTTAGTGTAAATTAAATATTTGCAGTCTGAGTGACGCCATCATACGACACAATGTAATACACTTTATTGAGTATATGAATTTATTGTTTTTAAAATCAAAATTACAGGTAGATAGTTTAGATTTTTATATTTGCATACAAAGACTATAAGTACCCTATTAACCTACAAATGAGATTTTAAATACATTTTACTTGTGAAAAAACTTTAACTTTTGTATACATTTCTCTTGTGAATAATTAAACCCTAACTTTTGTATACATTTCTCTTGTGAATAATTAAACCCTAACTTTTGTATACATTTATCTTGTGAATAATTAAACCCTAACTTTTGTATACATTTCACTTGTGATGATCACACTACTACTGTATTGACACTGTGTATTTTGATTGATATACTGTACAAATCCCAGTATGACTTTTACTGACTTACAAACATTAATATTCATTTAAAATTCTTTTTGGCTTAATAAGTCTATTTTCATGTTATGTTTTATGATGAACCCAACAAAACAAATGGACACAATCATATTTCATTACAAATTACTGCAAATATACAAAGGTGAAGCACTTGTCTAGACACAAGTGATAGTCACCCAACTTATGGACATTAGAGCAACATCAATAGTCCTTCTGCATCCACTAATATTATAAGCTAACCTTCCAACGAATACCAAAATCTACTTACCAAACAAAATGATATTCAAAATCTACTTACCAAACAAAATGATATTCAAAATCTACTTACCAAACAAAATGATATTCAAAATCTACTTACCAAACAAAACGATATTCGTTTCTCCACTCCCATATCTGTTATTTCCAACGCAAAAGTATTTAGTGTAGTCTTTAGCCTGAACATTCTTCACAAGAAGTGTATACCAGAACTCGTCATTCTGAAGCTGACTGCTAAACTGTTTGGTGATGTCATATTTATCATCGTCCTGAATATCAATGCGTTTTCCATTCTCACCTTCCTTCATCCAAACCATACTTGGCTGGGGATATCCTGTGAAAGGCAAAACATATGCATCATAATGGTGACATTGTTTAAGATACAAGTATTTGCAAAGACAGAAAAACTTCAAATGCCCACTCCCTTTCACTACAAAGACACTGTTTATAACCACAGACATGTTGATGGACTGACACCATGTACATGATAAAATAAAATAAATTCCATACTTATAATACATGTATACCTTTTTTTTTTTTTTTTTTTTTTTTTTTTTTACAATATTAAGTCTCTTTACCTGCAACAATACACTCTAGCTTGGCATTAAACCTTCTGTTTTGTGCCTGGCCCACTGAAGACTGTACAGGCCTACATGACGGTGCAAAAAAGACGATGAGTTCCACTTTGAAGTTGTCTGGAGGTTTGACATTATTGTCAGCCACACAGATGTAGTTACCACGATCATTTCTTTGGATGTCTGTTAAGTTCAGCTGTGCCCCCTGCAAAATACAGTATATAAAATTGTATATTACAAAGGTCAATTTAATTACCTTTACAATGTACCTTTGTCTGTCCTGTTTGAGATTAATCAATTGATGCAGGATTCATTATATCATCATGGTACATGGCCAAAGCATGTGATGAATTATAATGATTATTTCACATTCATTATGACTGTAACGTATTTCTTTTCTTAATTGATAGTACTTTTGAGTTTACAGGATCAATTCAGGTAACAAAAGAAAAACGAGGCACCTTGGCCCTACTGTTTCACTACTGTGATTTTTAAAACATTTTTTGCAATCTTTATTCCTATCAAAAATTTTGACCCAATACTGTGGTCCCAACCTATAGTCCCAATAGGGTCATGATATAACCATGATACAATGTCACAAGATATAAAAAATCATGGTGTAAAATGTAAGGTCTTGTCATAAGAAATCTACATACAAATATGAAGTCCCTATCTTAAATAGCTAGTACAGAGGGTATTGCCTACATTAACTTTTCTTAAAAGTAGGTCCAAATCCAAAGTCAATTAAGGTTAAATGGTCAAAAAACTGGTACCAAAATAAAGGTCTTGTCACAAGAAATATGAAAAATTTATCATTCACCATTCAAACGTTAAGAAGATGGTTAATTAAGTTTCGGTAAAAGTTTAAAAATTTGGGCCTATAAGTTTGAGGCCAAGATCACATGATCAAACATCAAACAAGAGGCCCACAGGCTTTATCGGTCACCAGAATACTAGTTAAAATTATCACTAGTCCCAAGGGCTAAAAAACTAGAAATTTTTTCATGTTCTGAATATCTAGTAATAGCTAAATTCTAATATTCAGCAACACAGTCTAAAATAAAATGTGTTCTTAAAACTTCAATGCCCTCAAAAGTGCATATACTGGATGCAGAAATATAATATACATACATTATCAGTAAACGATATCACTAATTTGGACCCACCCTAATTAAAGTCAAAACCCTGGAGTTGCAAAATTCAACATTTTTTGTACATCCTTTTCTGTTTTTCCTAAACATGCATACTATGCCAGTAAATTAACTTAAAGTCCTTTAAATAATATAGACAATAATAACTTTGGCTCCATCCTGAAACTAAACCCTTAATATACCCAATTAGGATTATGAAATTTACAATTTTGGTAAATGACAACCTACTCCCCCTATAATTTGTATCAATCAATAACATTAAAGTACACATCATTTACATGTTTTGCACATATACACTATATGTACTAAGTTTAGCCCTGCCCTCGAGTCAGAACCTCTAACCTGGGGATCATGAAATTTACAATTCTGGTATAGGCCTTCCTGTTCTACATCATGATGCATTTTGTTTTTCTTATACACATGTGTGGTTGCAATTGTAGAGATTTTTGACTTGATTTTAACAACATGGAACTTTATCTTGTATATAGACAAAAAGATGTTCTAAAGTTTGTGTGTATTTATTTGTTCTTTACTTATGTTAAAACAGACGAACATGTAATACCTATTACAGATAATTATATTGCTTGGGTTTGAAAGGAGTATGACTCTTTAATAGTAAATTCGAACCCGAGCGATATAATTGCTTGTGATGTTTATGAGACAAATTTCTTGTACATATCAAAGTTTCATAGTCACTAACTACACAAAGCAACAATTTTCAAAATTTTCAGTCACTTTATGCAAAACACATATTCTAATAAATAGCAATGTTTTCTTAAATATCATGTCTCTAGATTATTCTCAAAATTCCTGTCTCATTGTCAAGTCCAAACCAGTCACAAATATATATAGTCAAATTATCTTACAAAAACCAAACACAGGTGGAGTTCAATTGGCCAATTAAACAATTAACTATCCACCCAATCAGAGAACACAGGCCTTATTGTGTTACCTAAATAAACATGTCCGATCTAGCCCCAGGCATTTACCATTATCTAGGTAAGGTCGAAGTGGAAATAATTTTACACTGCAGTGGTGGTGTGTATATGCTTCCACAATTCCGAGAGATCGAGAGTAAAAAACAATGACGTATATGGCACGCCAAATTCACAAAAATGAGCTAAACATAGTTTCACAGTTGATAAACTAGGTTTATCGACTGTAAACTTATAGTTTATGGACCGTAAACTATAGTTAACGACGTTAATCTATATTTCACATCTGAAAACCATAGTTAACAGATAATCTATGTTTTACAAGTGTAAACTATAATTAACAATGAAAACAATCATTAGCGATTGCAAAACATAGTTTATCTGATAAATACGGTTTCACGATTGTAAACTACGGTTTACAAGTCTAAACTATTATTAACGAATGTAAATGATAGTTTACGGTTTGTAAAATATAGTTTATAGTCATTTAATGTGCCAAATTCACAAAAAAGTGATAAACACAGTTTTGTTTAATATATACTTTATGAGTAAAAATGGCAGTTAGCTATAGTTTACGATCAAAAACTATAATTAACGAATGTTAAACATAGTTTATCTGATAAATATAGTATCACAATTTGTGAAACTAGGATTAACAATTGTGAACTATAGTTAACGAATGTAAATTATAGTTTACAAATGTGAATCTGTATTCATCAGCAAAATCTATTGTTAACGTTTATTTAAAGACAGATAAACTTAGATTAGCATTTGTAAACTATAGTTTACAACCGTTAAATATAGTTTTACGGATGAAAACTATAGTTAACGAATCGTTAACTATAGTTTACGGTCCGTAAACTATAGTTTACAGTCGATTGTGAATTTGGCGTGCCATAGACGTATGCTTTACTGAGGCCATAAATTTCACTTCGAGAGATCAAACGAGAAATTGATAGTAAATTTAATTGCTATGTAGAAAAAAATCAGGAGCGCAATTTCACTTCACGAAATTGAAGTCTGAGCCATCGAGAGTCACCTGTATATATACTTACAACAGAAAGAGAAAACCACAAACTGTCCAAATAGAGATACATGTATTAATTGAGCTCCCTCACTTCTCATAATTGAAAAAAAAATTCACATAAAAAATCATCGAAAATTTCTCTCCCTCCTTTTGAAATTGCTTGCTAGTATGAGCTTATATTTATGTGTATTTTACAATGATGGCATGATGTGCACCATATTAATTTTACCCTTGACTGGAATCCTCCCAATGGTAGTTCCTGTCCATCCTCCCTCTTCCATGTAATGTTTGGGTATGGATTGCCATGAGACTCACAGTTCAGCTGAAGGGAAGTTCCAATGTTCTGTTCGTAAATCGAGTTAATGCTAGGCTGGATTTGGGGAGCAACTGATACAGAATACAAAATATACACAAATTAGCAATTTTGCAATGGTATGTAAATTTGTTTCTTCATAAAAGAATATCACAGTACAAATAGTTTTAAAATACAAATACCACTGAAAGTATCTCTTATAAATTTCTCATCAGTTTTTCAAAAGAAAGATGTCCACATTACAATAGACATTCTTAAAGTATTGAAAACACAACATTTGCCAGGTTCCAGTCCCTACTGTGACAAAAGTTGAACTTAATTATCAAAAGTTGTTTACTAGCCTGCACTGCATGGCATGTCATCTTATAACAATATCTCATATTACCATTCTAACAGAAAAAATTAAGTTAATAAAACAAAAGAAAAACAAACAAACAAATTATGCAGATCTTCAGTTGGTTAAATTACAATGTAATATGAGAGTTTACACAGCAATTAAGTTTCATTTCAATAATGTCGAAATGAAGTGATCGAGACAAACTGATTGACATAAAAAGAAACTCATCCCCCTTGGCTTCACTAAATAATATTTACATTCAATGAATCTTTTCTGTTATGTTTCTTTTGAAAGTGACATTGCTTTCCCCCTCAATAATGAATACATGTTTGTTGAAATCTAGTTTGATAGCTTAAGGTTTTAGCATCACTTGTCCACGTAATCATTACCAAATATGGAGCATTGCCATTAGGTCAATGGGAGTTCTGTTTTTAAAAAGTATAATGAATGAGTCAGTGCTATATGACAATGTAGTAAATCTAATTGATATTTTTTAATAATGCATAAAAATATAAATAAAATATCTTTCTTTGTTGTTTTATCTGGTGATGAAGGCCGGTACATGTAGCAATCACTGCAGAAAAAAAATTGTGTAATCCTTTTGCTGCAGTACGTGTTTGCTAACCGTCATAAACTGGTCAAACAACAAAGAAAGCTGATATCACTGTTTAGATAAAACAGTCCAAAGTGAAAAGGACGATACATAAACAAGGCTCTGCAAAGTTGAGCATTCCAGAAAATTCTATTAAAATCACAAGGACATTTTGGGAAACTTTCATTCTAGTGACATTAAGCTTTTATACGTGAAGTTGAATACCAGTTATAAGGAATCAAAAGATCTTGATGTAAGATACCAGCCTTATTGCTAGTGCAGTTGAAATCAAAAACAAACTAGAGATCTTCCCAGCTCCCCAAATTGGAAGCTAGTGCGCCAAATGAAGCCTCCTCCCCTAAATGTACTGCATGCATATAGTGATGGAGGAGAAAGCATAAGCAGGAACATAGATACATGTATTATGAACTCCGGTAAGTCACATAGGAGAAGTGTTCACAAACTTTTTTACACCCTCCATCCATCAGATCCACTATAACTTTTAGGAAAATAATTCCTGTCCCAACAAAATACACATCTACAAATGGCAATGAACCATTGTACAAAGTTTCAAATCTATTGGATAAGCCAAAGAGGAGAAGCGTTCACAAGATTTTGTGACAGACAGAAAGTACAAAACAATGTCTCCCCCTGAAAAAGGGGAGACATAACTGTATTACATGTACATGAAACACTTGTTCACAAGGCCGGAAACTACTAGCTGTTCCAACAAATACCATAGGCCTTTATAAAAGCAGTAGGGACTTGAATCTTTATTTAAAATTTCATTAAAATTGATAAAAATCAAATAAAAGAATTTTGAAATTTCTCTCACATACAGTGAGTCAATGACTTCACCTTTTATATTTAGCCTTGAAAACCGAGAGGAAGAAAAGTCTATAAGCACCGAGCTGTACCATTCCTACAAGTCTGATCAAATTTGAATGAAAAATGTAACAAAAATCGTGTACATAAAATTCAAAATCTTCCAGTGACCTCTACCTTTCCTCTGTAACCTTGAAAACCATGAGGAACCAAGGTCTTTATATAAGGCATCATTCCTAATAAATCTCAGACCGTGAGAGCCATCAGAGATATGCCTTAAATGTTGTACACAAGCATACATTAGTGAATGAAGGGGCAAGTAACTATATCCAAAAGGATAATTAGCATTCCAATTAATATAAATTTCTCATTATCACTGTCCTTAAGTCCATTCTCATGCATCATTGATCTCATCATAGTAATACAGGGTTCGAAATTAACTTTTTCAAGCACTAGTCCATACGGACTAGTCACTATTGATGTTCACTAGTCCGCAAAGCATTTCACTAGTCCGTCCAGTATATAAAAAAATGATCTTCATTTTAACCAAACTAAACACATCACAGTTGCAAACAATTCAATTTCTGACACCTACAGAAGAAAAAGAGACCACCATATTTTATTTTGCATTCAAGATCTTCAAAAGCATACAATATTAACCTCCGAGGTAATCCTTTGATAAACGTCCATAAGTGCGTTCGAGATCGACGTTCCTGTTGTTTTGGTGTTCAGACCTTAGAGTCACAGGATTTCGAAATTTTATCAATAAAGTCAATAAAATTCACTCGATTGACCAAGTCATGAGATATAGTGTTATGAACTACTGTGTTAGAGTCGTGAATGACGAGAACATTTGCATACAAACGTGCATGTTCTCAGACCACACTACTTGCAATTCTTGCACCTAGAACACGTTCTCGTGATGTGTACTCGGCGTTCGGAATCGGCAGGAATTTGACAATGTGTGCACGTTTGAAGAACGGTGGTCTCAAACGCACTCCATGTGTTTGGAAGATCAGACTGTCATAGTCATGCAAACACCTGACCATGCAGGTAATCAACCATAAGTTCAAACATCTAAGAGACTCAGACAAATCTTGCTAAAATCTTTACCAATTCAAAATTGATTTCCGGATTTTCACTAGTCCGTACCGACTAGTGCTATAGAGAGTTCACTAGTCCGACACGTTTTCTACTAGTCTCGGACTTACGGATCGACCCCTGTAATACAATAACTCTCTGTACTTACTCTGCACTGTGAGTTTTCCAATCTTTTTGGGCCACTCGGGCCACTCCACACCTTGAATTTTGATAGTACACAGATAATCTCCAGCATCCTCCTCTGCTAAATAACGAATTACCAACATGTATGTAATTCGACGTCCATTTGTTCGACTCTGTATATCATATTTTTTCAGCCCCGAATCTTCATTAATGCCTTGATCGTTACCTAAAATAGACAAAATTGATGTGACAAAATTATATGTAGTCTCATTATTAAATTCATAATTCTGGTTGTTAAGATAGATGTACTGAAATACTGTGTTAAATTACAGCATGTATAATATTCCGAGCATATTTGTATGGAGCGCCAAATTAACATAAACTCAAATAATTGATGATATCTTCAATTATTTGAAGATATCATCAATTCAATTATTGCTCTCTTTAATTGAATTAATGCGCGCATTAAATCAATTATTCCTCTCATCAAATGAATTAATGCGCACTTCAATTCAATTATTGCTCTCATCAATTCAATTGATGCGCGCATTAATTCAAATAATGAGAGCAATAATAGATTTGATGCGAGCATTAATTCAATTATTGCTCTCTTCAATTCATTTGATGAGAGCATCAATTCAGTAGAAATATTGCTCGCAATAATTAATTTAGAGCTCGGTATAAATAATTTGATGATCTCTTTAATTCAATTGAAGATATCTTTAAATCATTTACAATGATTTTGTATAATGAATTAATGCGCGCATCAATTCTTTTAAAGAGAGCAACAATTCAATTAAAAAGATCATTAATTCAATTGTGGATATGTTAAATTGAAGATATCTTTAATTATATAGTTGCTCTCTCTAAAAGAATTATTGCTCTCTTCAAATGAATTAAAGATATCATTAATTCAATTGAAGAGAGCAATAATTGAATTAATGCGCGCATTAAATCAATTATTGCTCTCATCAAATGAATTAATGCGCGCATCAATTCAATTATTGCTCTCATCAATTGATTTAATGCGCGCATTATATCAGTTATTGCTCTCTTCAATTGAATTGTAGCGCGCATCAATTCAATTGTTGATATCATTAATTCATTTGAAGAGATTATTAATTCAATTAAAGCGCGCATCAATTCAGCTGAAGAATTAATGCTATCATCAATTCAATTAATGCGCGCAATGATTCAGAATTGAAGATATCATTAATTATTTGAAGAGATCTTTAATTCAATTGTTGCGCGCATCAAATGAATTGATGATATCTTTAAATAATTAAAGATATCTTCAATTATTTGAGTTTATGTTAATTTGGCGCTCCATATATTTGAGCTTGAGTCATCTTGAAATAACTTAACTTGAAATACAGAAACTTAATAATCTATATCAGTACTAATCTTACTCTGAGTGACAGTGACAAAAGCATCTTAGAACTTAATATGACAAAGTGATTTTTTGGAACATTTTAAAATGTTTTACAAAGGAGTGAATGATTTAAGGAATGAAAGTAATTTTTACTTATTTTACGAATCAAAGTAAGTTGGGGCAGTTTACGCAATATATTGTAAGTAATGGTATCTCAAAAATCAACAAACTGGAACAAAACTTAAATTCGATCAGTAACTCATTAATATACACCTACATGTACATACAAAAAATCAGTTCAATATCTCAAGGCGTTTAGAAGAAAAAGCAGGAAAACTGGTCCCAACATTAGTTTTTGCAAGTTAAAGGCCAGGGCACAAATTCATAAAAAATCAACGAACCGGAACAAAACTCAAACTTGATCTGTGAGTCATCAATATACACCTGCATACAAAAAATCAATTCAATATCTCAAGGCATTTAGAAAAAAGTCCTGAAAACTGGTTGCAACAGTAATTTTTCTACGTTAAAAGGGTACAACTCCATCAAAAATCAACGAACCAAAACAAAACTTAAACTCGATTTGTAACTTGTCAATATACAACTGCATACAAAACATGAATTAAATATCTCAAGAAGTTTAGAGAAAAAGTCTGGAAAACTGATTGTAACAGTCATTTTTCTACGTTGAAGGGGCACAACTTTATCAAAAATCAACGAACCAGAGCAAAACTCAAACTCGATCTGTAACTCATCAATATACACCTGCCTACAAAATATAAATTCAATCAATTTCTCAAGGCGTTTAGAAAACTGGGTGTCATTGAAGAACAGACAAGAGTAAAACTATATATTAATGCCCCATCCACTTGGTGATGGGGTCATAAAAAATTGTTAAAGTTCATAAACAATCTTATGTAGGGGATTTCTTCAATATAGGAGTTTTCTACAATTAAGGTATTCAATTGCAGTTATAAAATTTAGAAATTCATTTCAAAATTAAGGATTATCTCCCTCACGCATAGCTCTTATCCTTAGACGAATTTGACTCCACTTTTTGGGCACACTGTTTTTCCCTATAATAGCTCTAAACTTCATTGTTATTTTGGATTTCAAACATTTCGGTTGAGCATCACTGAAGAGACATATTATTTGTCGAAATGCGCATCTGGTGCATCAAAATTGGTACCGTACAAGTTGCATGTATAACGAAAGGGTAATGAACAATTTTGAAGGATTTAAATCAACATAAATGTTTCCTGGTAAATAATGATGAAAGTGAAGTAGATGAAATTCACATGACTGATAAATGAGTAGAAGTTGACCTTTTCGCATGCGAGACTTTTTAAAAGTTATCTGCCCTTTGTAAAAATAAGAAAATCTAATTTTCAAAAAATGTGTGTGGAAAATAATAAATTTTATTTCATATTTTCATAAAGAGAATGTGTATGTAACGCACATACTTTCTATCAAGAGATTCATATGAAAATATAATTTCTTTCAAAAATATTTAAATAAAACATGCTCTTCCCATAGATGTTAAATTGTAGGTGAAATAATCAAATCAAGCAGTAAACAAAATTTTGAAAATTCCTATGGTGGTGTTCAAAATGATATGATTACAAAAATCCTACCATCCATGCATTTACTAGATATGAAATATGGTCGTAATACATTGAATACCTTAAAAGGAAATTTTTACCTATGAAAGGGGAAATACTCATTTTTGTAAAAGGGGAAATTTGCAATTTACTGGTAGTAAAAAGATTCACCTTGATAATTTCTTATATTATATGGTATTCATTTATCAAAATGTGAAATTTATTCATGACAAAATACTTGTATACCTGCATATTTACTAAATATTTTCATTTAAACAAATTAAAACAATTTGATGCTGCATGTCAAAAATACTGAAAACTTTCAAATCAAGCATACTGAGAGTATTGCATGGAAATGCATAGTCCCCTAGCTACCGGTTGCAAAAATGCTTGGACCACAACAATATTCAAAGTTCATTATGTATAGATTATGGTAAAGGGGAAAATTGGGGAACCAGGATAGAAAAATGGTTGGAAATCAACTACTTATTCAGGTATGTATAAAGACTTAGACCAGGAAAATAAACAAATCTATAATTAGGTTTATAGGTCTTTCACCAAGTCAATGAACTGTGAAATGTAGGTGATACCGGGTATATGAATAATTTAGCTGCATTGTTGTATTAAATTACTAAGGCCATGCTATTTTGTATTCTAGTTCGTCGGAATTACGCTGCTTCCATTTGTAATAAATCCAAATTATAATATTATCAAAAAATAATATCCGCCCGTGTGTCCAAAAATATCTGCGTACGTAAAATATTTTCGACTTTTTACAACAAGCTCACAAAAGACCTTGATGAATGTGGCTGACAAATGACAGAATAGTGGGCTTTCGAGAAAAATCCAAACAGTGTAATACGGTGCTTTAAATTTTTAATGATATCTTTCTTAATATTTACGATACTGAACATATGATCATATCACTGGATTGGAATGTTCCTTATATGGCAATCGAACTGGAAGCCGATGAAAATTTTGAAGTGCGCTATTTTATACCATTATTTAGAGAACACCGATTGATTGATTATACATGTGCATGTAGACTCTTATATTGTTTAAAGTCTCTCATGAGAATATTTCGCTCACATGAAGACGTTACCATTGCTGGTGAAGGGTTGCAAAATATAGGCCTATGCTCAGCGCTAATGGCCATTGAGTAGGGAGCAATCTTCTTTGTGTCACACTTGCTGTGACACGGGTCTCAGTTTTTGCGGTCTCATCCGAAGGACCACCTCATTTATTCGCCTCCTACGAGAAGCAAGGGGTACTGAGGACTATTCTAAGTCGAACCGACTGAGTTAACAAATTCACAAAGGTTTTTGGTGATTATTATAATTATGTGTGTTCTATTATACAGTTATAGTCAGTTAAAAAGCTCTACAGAGCTTAATTGTGTTTGTATAGTGCCGACTTAAAATAAAATTTACATTACTTTACTTTTATTAAAATTCAAGAAAATGCTAAAAGCGATACATTGGAGATTTCAAAATCGGACATGCTGTCCCTATAGCAATATGCATAGATCTGAATCGAAACTTTGTAGAAATGAAACTAAAATAAAATTCTTTAAAAAGACCTTATCACGCAGTTAATTTTGCAAAGTACATGTATTAGGTATGAAGAAAATGAAATCTTTGAAACCTGAAATACATCTTATTTATTGTAAACTATATCAACAAAGTTGCAAAATGGTAAACAAATGATATCTGATGATTTTAGATCTTTATTTTTAAGCGCTCGCTTTTCAAAATCAAACTTAAAATTATTTGTATTCGCTCGCCTCATAATTTTTATCTCCAAAATAAAAAATGATATTCGTAAAATAATTTCGCCCTCTCGCCTCACTTTTTTGGTTTGAAAATCCGAAGAACTATTTTACAAATTGGTGTGGCCTAATGCTGAAAGTTTTAAGGAGTGTAGCCCCTTACAGAAATGAGATGTACCCGAAAGGTACCCAAAATGTATCCGTAAGGTACCCGAAGCAACTTTTTCCTTGAAAAATGTACCCAAAAAGTACCCGCAAAATACTTAGCCATTTTTCAACGGTACCGGGAACGTACCCGACTATTGTAAAAAGTACCCAAAATGTAACCAGATTAAAAATTGAAAAGTTAAAATGTACCTGAAATGTACCCAACAGAAAAATATTAACATTCAAATGTACCCGATTTGTACCCAGGGTATCAATTAAGGAAGTTAAAATGTATTTGTTATGTACCCCACTTTAAAGTTACTAAGTTGAAATGTACCCAAATTGTACCCAACAAAAAATTTCAATGTTGAAATGTATACCAGAAATGTACCCTGATGTGTAAATTAAAAAGTTAAATTGTACCCGTAATGTACCAACTTTAAATGTGACTATTGAAAATGTACCCGAAATGTACCCATTTAAATAAACTTTGTAATTTCACAACAGATACAAATAATATGAAAATAAACATTAAACAATTTCATAACTGATTTTGAAATAAGAAAGTTTTTATAGTCAATTGTACAAGCATTATGTACTCAATTTCAATCTGGCATGTTTTTTTTTTATGATTGATGTATGTATGCTGTAGACATTTTTTGTTTTAAAAAAAAATATATGAAATAGTGCAAATCCTGTTGATGTTAATTATGAATTTCAATTTATCTATACAAAGTTTTTTTTGTTCTGCCATAGTATTAAAGAAAATCTGAAGGATTACATGAAGGGATCCATCCCTAAACCTCTAAATGGAAAGCTATTTTCCATTTTAAAAAACATAACAATTAAAAACAAATAATCGTAGAGACCTAGTAGTAAGATGGTTTTTTGAACTTGATAATGCTACATGATTGTTAGTCTGCAGCAATTTCATATGAAAAAATTATGTGACAGTCACTGAATTTAATTTTCAATTAATTCTTTATATATATATATTTTTTGGTAAACAATCTGTATATATCATAATACATATATACATATAGATCTATCTGTGTTTGATTTTTTGTTTTGGTGTTTTGTTGCTAATACTAGTATCTACAGAAAAAAGAAACTTGGAAGTAAACTAATAATTAATTCAATTTTATTAAGTCCAATGGCCATAACTTAAGTTATTTAAATTAAATCAAAGGACAGGGATAGAATTTTAATTTTATCTGTAACTTGTTATCTGAGGTCTGAGGTGAGATCTGCCATGCGTGCGGCTAGCCAGATCGATACCTGGAAGGGGGCCCACAAGTGTGGACATTACCCATAATTCTGCACGGAAATAAAAAGGAACCGACAACATTGTTATGGCAAAGCAATATACCAAATATCAAATGAATATCTGCAAGCACAACAAAAAAGTTTGGAAAACTGAATCATATAATTTATGCTATTTTTCTAAGTTCAAGGATCATGACTTGGTGAAAAATCAACGAACCGAGATGAAATTCAAACTTCATCTTAACTTGTGATGGCAAAGCAATGTACCAAATATCAAATGAATATCTGCAAAGCACAACAAAAAAGTTCAGAAAACTGATAATTCATGCTATTTTTCTAAATCCAAGTACCATGACTTTGAAAAATCAACGGACTGAGACGAAATTCGAACTTCATCTGTAAGTTGTAATGGCAAAGTCAAGTATCAAATATCAAATAAATATCTGCAAGAACAGAGAAAAAAGTGCAGAAAACTGATTGTCTGGACAGACTGACAGTGCAAACCTAAAGTCCCCTTTGACTTTGTCAGTAGGGGACTAAATACTAGATCTGTAGGATAATGGAAAATGAGTCTCTGAGATGCAAAAAAACACCCAAAAAACAAGAGGCCCATGGGCCACATTGCTCACCTGAGTCACCTTGGCCCATATCTGAAGACTTTCCATATATATTTGCATGTAAAACCTTAGTCCCTGTTATGGCCCTAACCTACCCCTGGAGGCCATGATTTTTGCAAACTTGAATCTACACAATGTCAGAAAGCTTTCATGTAAATGTCAACTTCTTTGGCCCAATGGTTCTTGAGAAGAAGATTTTTAAAGACTGTCCCTATATTTGCATGTAAAACTTTTATCCCCCCTTGTGGCCCCATCCTACCCCCGGAGGCCATGATTTGAACTAACTTAAATCTGCACTATGTCAGAAAGCTTTCATGTAAATATCAGCTATTCTGGCTCAGTGGTTCTTGAGAAGAAGATTTTTAAAGATTTTCCCTATATATTTGTATGTAAAACTTTGATCCCCCCCTTGTGGTCCCATCCTACCCCCGGGGGCCATGATTTGAACAAACTTGAATCTACATTATGTCAGAAATCTTTCATGTAAATATCAGCTTTTCTGGCTTAGTGGTTCTTGAGAAGAAGATTTTTAAAGATTTTCCCTATATATTTGTATGTAAAACTTTGATTCCCCCTAGTGGCCCCATCCTACCCCCGGGGGCCATGATTTGAATAACTTGAATCTGCACTATGTCAGAAAGCTTTCGTGTAAATATCAGCTTTTCTGGCTCAGTGGATCTTGAGAAGAAGATTTTTAAAGATTTTTCCTATATATTTGTATGTAAAACTTTGAGGCCCCATCCAACCCCTGTGGCCATGATTTGAACAAACTTGAATCTACACTATGTCAGGAAGCTTTCATGTAAATTTCATCTCCTCTGGCCAAGTGGTTCTTGAGAAGAAGATTTTTAAATGACCAAACCCTATTTTTGCATTTTTGTGATTATCTCCCCTTTGAAAGGGATCTGGACCTTCATTTGAACAAACTTAAAAGCCCTTTACCCAAGGATGCTTTTGGCCAAGTTTGGTTGAAATTGGCCCAGTGGTTCTGGAGAAGAAGTCAAAAATGTAAAAAGTTTACAGACAGCCAGACAGACGACGGACAACAGGCAATCAGAATAGCTCATTTGAGCTTTCAGCTCAGGTGAGCTAAAAACCAAGAGATGTAAAAATAAACTTGTAAAACACATATGTCCCCATGGTGCAAAATTGAAAAGTTTATACACACACTTCATTTAATTGATAGTAGTATCATCAATTTAAAATATTGAGCAGACAATATCTTCCTATGCCAGGAGTGGATTGACCATGTGACCTAAAAATCAATAGGGGTCATCTACTCCTTATGCTGTACCAGTGTACCAAGTTTTGTGTAAATCAAGCAAATAATTCTTAAATATAGGAAACAATATATTACTATGTCCATTTGAACCCTTGACCTTTGACCATGTGACCTCAAAATCAATAGTGGTCATCCTGAAGATGTACCAGTGCACCAAGTTTGATGTTTGTCAAGCAAAGGGTTCTCAATTAAGATATTGAGCAGACAGTATATTCCTATGTCCATTTTGACCCTTGAGCTTTGACCATGTGGTCTCAAAATCAATAGGGGTCATCTTCTCCTAAAAATGTAGCAGTGTACCAAGATTGATGTCTCTTAAGCAAAGGGTTCTGAAGATATTGAGCAGACAGTATATTCCACTGTCCAGTTTGACCCTTGACCATGTGACCTCAAAATCAATAGGGGTCACCTACTCCTTAGGATGTACCAGTGTACCAAGTTTGACATCTGTCAAGCAAAGGATTCTCAAGATATTAAGCGGATGGTATATTCCTATGTCCAGAGTAGATTGACCCTTGACCTTTTGACCTGAAAAACAATAGGGGTCCTCTTCTACTCATAACCAACCCACATATCAAATATCATTATGATCAAGTGAATGGTTCTCAAGATATTGAGCGGACAACATGTGGTCTACCAACCCAGATACCAACCGACAGGTGCGAACCAATATGCCCCTCTTCTTTGAAGGGGGGGGGGGGGGGGGCATAAAAATTCTCTTATTCTAGTAAGTATGTAATATGCATCAGTATTAAATCTGCAGAAACTCAAAGAAATTAATTATCACAAAAATCTGCGTTGGGTAAAAAGTGAAGAAATAATTACATTAACAAGACTTGAATATAAATCTTATTCTTCATGTTTTTTGAAATATTAACCTCTCATTACCTTGATATACTATTTTATCATCCTCACTGAGCAAAATTGGATTTCCTCCATTCACAGTCTCAGACTTTGTCCATTGTACCTAAGGATCAAATCACAGAAAATGTTTCTACATGTACTATATTTGTATAAGAAACAAAATTGACATTGTTGACAACTTTATTTTTAGTTCTTCTAAGGCTATTAAAATTTTCTTATCATTGATTATCTACAGTCACCTGAACTATAGAAAGTATACCCATCCGTGCACCCTTTCTAAAAAAAATTCTCTGAATTGAAATTTACAGGCCTCCTACTGGTAAAATAAAATACAGTGCTCCCTCAATATATTGCCCCCCCCCCCCCTTTATAATGCCTGGCCCCTGCTTATTGCCTGAAAATCCTAAAGAACAGATTTCTCCCCATCTTAACACCCACATAATGCCAACCCTGCATGCCATATGCCACTGATTTCCACAAATAAATGGTCAAATCACATAGAGTTTACTTTTGATAATAATGCCAATTCCCTAACACCCATTGGTAATCACACCTGTACTTTGAGAGCAGTGGAGTGAAGTGTGACAAGCAGGACAAGGTAGCTAGGTGGTCAGACTAATTACAACTAATTAAACTCAAGATTATCTAAATGTTTATACAGAAAGGAGCCCAAATAAATGTACAGAATTGAATTTCTTTTGAGTGCTCAGTCAATTGCCAGTAATGGTGAATTCGTTATATTGCCACCCCCAATTTATTGCCCAAATTGGTCTTGAACAAAAGTTGGCAATATATCAAGAGAGCACTGTACACAAGAGGCCCATGGGCCACATCACTCACCTAAGCAGTTTTTAGCAATAAACAATTAAGCTTGAGCAAAACTATCATTATACAAGCAGCTTGGATCAGAAATAAAATTTTCAAAGGTAACGACTAAAACTTTATTAATTATCAAACTTAATTATTAAACTTGACTACACATTCAGCAATTATCATATGCCCTTGTAGACAGGTATGGCCTTTTATATTAAGAAATTTCATCTATGGATGCTTTGTGCCAAGCTTGGTTCCGTATACATTCATATGTAAAGCTTTGATCCCCTATCGTGGCCCCTTCCTTACCCCAGGGGTCATGAATTTTACAAACTCTAATCTCCACTTTGTCAGGAAGCTTTCATGTTAATTTCAGCTTTTCTGGTCCAGTGCATGTTCTGAGAAGATTTTGAAATGACCCCACCCTATTTTTGCATTTTTGTGATTATCTAACCTTTGAAGGGGGCATAGCCCTTTATTTCAACAAACTTCAATCACTTTTACCTAAGGATGATTTGTTTCAAGTTTGATTGAATTGCTCCAGTGGTTCTGGAGAAGATTTTCCCATATATTAGCATGAAAACTTTGATATCTGTATGTGCTCCCACCCTACCCTCGGGGGCCATGATCGGAACAAATTTGAATCTACTTTAAATTAGGAATCTTTCACTTAAATCTCTATACCCATATGGCCCAGTGGTTCTTGAGAAGATTTTAAAAGATTTTTCCTATATATCCACATGTAAAATTTTATCCCCTATTGTGGCCTCACCCTACCCCCATGGGTTATGATTTTAACAAACTTGAATCTCCACTATGGCAGAAAGCTTTCATGTAAATTTCAGCTTTTCTGGCCCAGTGTTTCTTGAAAAGACTCTTCAAAGGCCCCTCACTAATATTGCATTTTTGTGATTATCTCCCCTTTGAAGGGAGCATGGCCCTTCATAAACTTGAATCCCCTTCACTCAAGTATGATTTGTTAAAAGTTTGAATGAAATTGGCCCAGTGGTTCTGGAGGAGATTTTCCTATATATCAGCATGTAAAACTTTGGCCCTATTGTGACTCCACCCTACCTCCTGGGGCCATGATCCGAGAAAACTTGAATTTACTTCATATCAGGAAGCTTTCAGGTAAATTTCTACTCTTCAGGCCCAACGGTTCTTAGAAGATTTTTTAAGATTTTCTTTAAATATTCGCATGTATAAATTCAGCTTATGTAATTTCAGCTTTTCTGGCCCAGTGGTTCTTGACAAGAAGATTTTTAAATGACCCCACTCTGTGATTATCTCCCCTTTGAAGGGGCATGGCCCTTCATTTGAAGGCCCTTTACCCATGGATGCTTTGTGCTACGTTTGGTTGAAATTAGCCCCGTGGTTTTGCAGAAAAATACAAAAATGTGAAAACTTTACACTGATGGCGACAGATAATGGACAATTTAAATTTTCATCAGAAATTAAAGCTCACTTGAGCCTTCGAAAATCAGCTCAGGTGAGCTTACAAGGTAAGAAGCAAAAATTTGTTAACAAATGTATTTTATTATACTGGTAAAGGAGGTAGACCAATATCTGAGATTATCTCTACTGCTCATATACAAAAAGAAGTGTGAAACAATGACATAAATCGAAACTGGGATGAGATTGACAGGGAATCCACACATTCCAGAGAAATTATTGTCACCCAAAATAAAAAAAAAAGTCAGAAAATGGGGAGGGGGCTACTAGTAGTATCCATACTTCAGGTGCCTGTGATTATTCATTAAAAAAAGTCAGAACATTTATGACTTACCACTGATTCAGAACCCTTGTTGACTACTGTACAGTTCAAGTACCCAATCTGATTTTTTTGTTTCACCTCGGGTAAAATTTCATCCACAATATCTGGTCTTTGCGCATCAACTGAAATCAGCAAAATCATCTTCAAAATCTTATACCATAATCAATGCACATTACTATAATATCTTGTTATAATATAGATAATCAAGATAATATATATAATATCATAAATCACATGCATTATCAGTGATTTTTCAATATTTTTCAAAAGGGTCCTATATGGCTTTTGAATTGGGAAAAATTGTCAATATTTTAATCAAATTGGGAACACCTAGACATTATTGTAAACATGCTAAATATATCATATCAAACAAGAAATTGCAAAATCAAACACAAATTGATGTCATTCTTCTTTTATTTTAGATATTTAACCAGAGCTCCAGATAAGGTGTGTATGAGCGTAAATACTCACAAATTTTTACCAAATATGCATTAAAGTTTAACAATTATGCATTTGCGAATGTAAATTTGCTTGACACTCCTAATTAAGTGATGCGTACTTGTGATAGTATATGTTGAAGTATTCATTTGAATTGAAGTTAGCGCAGCACTTGATCTTACATGAAATAATCACATAATGAAAAACATTTAGATGACAGATGAAAGATGAATTAGAGATAACTCAAAACAACTGTATAAGCCTAATTGTTACAGTTTCTTTCATAAATGGTGCAGTCGAAAGCACATAAATAACTTATATTATCAATCGTATACGATTGATTGTTGCTATAGACATGGCACAGAAAATGTTGTCAGACAAATGATGTTAAACTTTAACTAAAACTAAGTTTTTACTGAAATTTCGCTCCTGCATGCAGCATTGTCTCACTTGACTAACTATTTGAAAGTATTTGCAAGAATATGGGAGTTGCGCATTTATTTACTGACTTCTGTCACACATGCACTCAATTTACACGTACATGGAAAACCAATTGAATTCTTGGTTAACGGTATAAGGTGATCGAGGGGAATCTGACGTAATTTGCAGTAAAAACAGATTAAAGTGCAAAAATATATAGTTCGTCTATTTTTTTTGAAAATGCTATAGAAATTAGACACAAAAAATTCAGACTTTGAAACTGATATTTTTTTGGTTTAAAATGATTTTAGTTTCTCGGTTATAACAATTTAATTTACAATATGACAAATTATTAGTTTTGTTGTTTGTTTGGTGTTTATGAAATTTATTCAATACTATAAAAATAAATACTTGTATATTTATTTATTGAGAATCCTTAAATTTGTATTTCCTTTTATTGATATAAACTCTTCATTGTCCGTGGGATTTTGAAATTTATTGTTGAGGTATTAAATTTTAATATGCCAGACACTCGGTCACATGATATCTATATTAATTATGAACTAGTTAAGTGATCAAATTCTGTATTAGTGACAAACAGCTAATATAATTATCATATTTTTCTGAAAAGCAAAATACTCATTATTGGGAAGAAAATTGGTAATTTTTGGGACTGGGAAAGGGCCGTCGATCGATATTCGGACCTAAAAATGGATCTTAAATCAGCGTTATGTTCAAATGAAATTGGCCTTCTGAATATTCACTACTTCGGCTTGAGTGTCATGTGTGACACATGCATGTAAGTAAAAAATAATTGGTAAAACAACATAACTAAAAAATTACCAACTTCTACAATAAGTTTTCAGTTATCTCCCTTATTTATCATGGTTGTCCATAGACCATACAAAGTAATCAATTACTTGTATTAATTACTCTCTCTCCATTAGTAATATATATATATATATATATATATATATATATATATATATAATTTTATCCCCCATCTCAGTGTCTCTCGCTACTGTAAGTACTGTACGTATGTGTTCATTTGCCGGGGCTAATATAATATATTATTATTCACGTATATTTTAAGTGATCAACACGTATGGTGGGTCAATAATTAAAACTGCCCAGGAAAGTGAATTTTCGAATTACATAAGTAACAATAATAACGTTTATATCACCATTTCCTCTATTGGCTTTGTTTACTTCCGATCCACACCTCGCAGTCCGCGTACCTGTGTTACCACTAGATATTGCAAGGTCCAGCTTTATCCCAAGTAGTAAAAACAACAACAGATGTAAAATATGAATAAAACTCACCAAAATTCGAAATTCCAACCAGAAGAAAGAAAAAATTCCAACAGGTAAACATCTTGTGCTTTCCTCTAAAATTCAAACATTCCACCATGATTACTCGATCCCAGGTAGGAATATGTCACGTGATCAAGATTATGACGCTCTATAAATACCTGTGACATTCTATATTGTGCAACGTTATCTTGACACATGCATCTAAATATATATCTAGTGGGGGGGGGGGGGGGGGGGGGGGGGGGGGGCTAGAAGTTTTAAATTTAAGGTAAATTGGGGTCTCTTGTTTAGAAAAATATAAACGACAAAAGTAAGTAAATTTTTTTAAAAAATCGGCACTGTATACAATAGCAACAAATAACATGAGCTCTAAACCGACTATCACAGACAAAATAATATATCACAAGGTAAGCATGCAGAAAATAACAACACATATATACTTATTTACACGCATACTGTATAGCCAGACAGTTTCAGAAGTTAAGAATTAAATACAAATCAAACAAATGTTTTTCACTGTAAGCATTAAATTCAAACCTAAGCATTAAGAATTGTTAAGAAGCACTATAACTGTTAAATGTAAAATAAGGAAAAATATGATAATAAAATAAATAATATATATATATCGCAGTTTACAGTAGATAAGTTACAAGGTATACAAACAAAAAAGGTTTAAGAAGATGAAATAAAAATGAATCTTTCAAAAGACACAACAAAAAACATAAAAATAAAAATGCAAAAAATTGGTAGTAATGCAGATGAAAGGCTGCAAAATTTGCATAAAAGGAAACAGCAAACTAAAACAGTATATAATATATTGAAAACAGATTTTCATTCAGCCATACACCTCCACACCGTGTACTCGACAGGAGCTACATCTGCAGTTTTTCCACCTCCATGTGTCTATAAAAGTTCTAAATTGATTGAAGGAGATTTCCCTTATATGGTTGGGTAAAGAGTTCCACAGTGTGGTGGCTGCATAGCCGATAGGTCTTTTACCGTACCTAGTTGTTCTTGGTCTTGGAAGTTCCAATGTCTTTTGGTTTCTGAAATTATACCTCGCGTTTCTTAGCTGGACCAAGTCTTGTAGGAACAATGAACTTTGTTTATTTATAATTTTAAAAACTTCAAGGGCCATGGCTCTCATACCCCTGGTTTTCAGTGAGGACAGATTTGATTTATCTAATAGTTGATTATATGTACTAGTATGGTCTTCATAAATAAATCTTAGGGCTCGTTCTTGAATTTTTAATTTATTTTTTTTTTTTTTTTTTTTTTTTTTTTTACAATTTTGTTCACTACAAAAGTGCCATACCAGAGGACAATAACCAAAGTTTGACATGATAACGGAATGGTAGATAGTGAGTTTGCCCAACCTACAAAGATGTTTGCCTATACGCTTTATTACATTTAATTGACGAGCTGCTTTCTTACAAATATTTGAAATATGGGAATTAAAATTCATATTGAAATCAATAGTGACACCAAGCAGCTTCACTTCTTCCACGCAGGCAATAGTTGTACCATTTAAGTTAAAAGTTATGTTTTTATCATGTGTCTTTCTACCGAGAGAGATTGCTTGAAATTTTTCTGGGTTCGCCTGCATTTTGTTTGCTGAAAACCAGTCCATGAGAATGCCACTCTCCCTTTGAAGTGTATTTATTAGATTGTCTAAAACAAAATCAAAATGGGATAGAGTGTTGTCATCCGCATAGTTCTACAAAGCTGAGTCTTTGACAAAATAAAAAATATCATTGATGAAAATATAAACATTACTGGTCCGAGTATAGAACCCTGCGGTACCCCTTTGAAAATATCAAGAAAGGAACTTATATTTTGGCCAATTTTGACACACTGTTTCCTACAAGATAGGTAGCTATGTAGTAGATCTACGACAGGTGGAGAGATACCATAAGATTTTAGTTTGAGCAGAATGAGGTTGTGAGGGAGACAGTCAAAAGCCTTAGATAAGTCCATACGGATAGCAAAAGAAGCAATAATTTCTTCCACTCTCGGAAATATATGTGACAAAATCTTTGATTTGCTGAATTGCTTTTATTGGGAGAACTTGCATTTTTCCAAAAATACCTAAAATTTGCGCCATTTTACTAATTTCAGCAAAAATGACAGAAATTAGAAGAAGAAAAATTACTACATAGGAGACATATTTCAAGCGCTATAAAATCTGTAAAATACAGGAGTTCCCGGGGTCTTTGCCCTATGGGTCCCCACCAGGGCTTCGCGCTTGACCTACTGGGGGCCTCAAGGCGGCTCCCAGACCCTCTGCCTCATAAAGTTGCACCCACCCCCCTTAACCGCGATTCCTGGATGCGCCCTTCATATATGCCTCTTCGTTGATCTTCTTGTTATTTATATATAGACTATATGTCTTGACACGTGTGTTTTCTGATACCATAAAATATCTAATCCAATTTATGCAACCTTCATACACATATATAATTGATTAAATGAAAATAGAATGGAAAGCGAAAAGTTCAGTTAATAACTTACAAGTATTAAACACACACACACACACACACACACACACACACACACACACACACACACACACACCACATCACAAATAACATAAGGGAAGGACTTTTTTAATGCGTGTTTGAATTGTTGCGCACATAAATTGAATGAACGATATCTTTAATTCAAATGAATTTAAGATCATATTTTTAATAATTGCGTGCATATAAAACTTCATTATTAGGAACTCACTTGGAGCTCCAAATTAAATTATGTTCCTCATGTAACATATTTCATCTCTCTCCGTATTGAAAATTACATCTGTACATAATGATTTTTCGAATCAGTCTTCACGAAAACTCAGTCGTCCGAAGACCAAGGCCAGTGAATTTTACGGTCGGGTCAATGAAAATTAAAAATCATGAAGTCCGATGAGCTTGTAGAATTTTTGTAAGTCACATTAACTATAATGTTGGATTTAGATATTCTAAACGTCTTACCATCAAAATAAAAAAAACTAGTTCTAATTGTAACGGGGACCGTTACATATGTTCCCCAAACCTCCCCCAATTAAAAAGTGATGTCCTTGTGAATCTATAGGAAAAAATCATTTGATTTTAGCCTTTAATTACATGTAGTACGTTCAATATGGTCATTTCAGTACCAAGAAATGAAAGAAAGCGTTGCACGTGCATACACGCGCACGCGTGTATGATTCCGAATTTTTGTTGATGTCGTTCAACAGGCATTTGTATCATATACCCACAGTATGAATTTCATAACGTTTCCACCAAATATAAGGAAGTTATAGCGATTTTAAAATCGTCCAATCAGAAATCAGCACACGTGCATGCACGTGCTGAGCAGTAATTCTAACCACAGCAATTTGTAAGGAGTACCAAGATACATCTAAACCCCTAATATGAATAGAATTTGATGAAAAACAAAAACGTTATCGTCCTTTAAAAATTGAACATTTAAAAAACGTTACACGCGCATGCGCGTGTGCGTTGGCATTTTTTGTTACACCAACATATAGATACACATATTGTCTACATATGCTGTGAATATCATCTCATTCGCTTCATAAATAAGATAGTTACAAACGTTTTAGCATTATCCAATCAAAATGAAGCGTACGTGCATGCGCGTGCAAATTGGTAATTTTGACTATGTAAATCAGTTAAGGGTCTCAATATCTACCTATGATATGAATTTCAAGCCATTTCAATGAACAACAAAAAAGTTAGACTGATTCCAAAGTTAGTGTACAAATTTTGTAATGCGCGTGCACGCGCATGCGTGTGCGTGCTGGCAAAATAACTATTATTTTTCATATGTACAAATGATATACTATCATCCTATTTAGGTTTTATATCGCTTCCTTCAATATTCTGATTTTCCATTTTTTGTACCAAAATTGCAATGCACGTGCGCGCGTGTGCATGCACGTGCAAACAAAATGACTATCACTATGCACATCTACATACGCTATACTATCATCCTGGAAAGTTTCATATCGATCCCTTTTGTAGTTTCTGAGAACACTACCGGACAAAAAAGTACCGGAGAAAAAGAATAATAATAATAATAACTAGACACGATCTCGTTGCGAGCAACGAGTAGGTCTTCCGTCCGATTTGTTGATGCACTCGGAGTTTAAAAAAAAAAAAAAGACAAATGAGTCCCAATTTAGTTTCCGACTTTAAGACACTTTAGATATAATCAATTTTTCATATCATAAGCTTCTGAAGCAAAGTTGCGGTGAAATTCGTTTGAAATTCGACTCTCCAGGCGAGCCATAAGGCCCGCGGGCCTATTTCTTGATGTCATTTGTTAGCCCTCTATAGACTCAACAACTTTAGTTCTATATGTCTTTACAAAATATTTACCTGTAAAAAGTTATTGAGATCGACCGATATCGAAAAAAAAATCGACTCTACAGGCGAGCCATTAGGACCATAGGCCTATTTCTTGATATCAATCGATAGATCTCGATAAACTGAACAACTTTTGTTCAATATGTCCTTACAAAATATTTACCAGTTACAAGTTTTTGAAATCGACTGATATCGACAAAAATCGACTCTACAGGCGAGCCATGAGGCCCACAGACCCATTTTTTTGATATTGATCGATAGGTTATGACACATTGAACAACTTTTGTTCAATAATGCTTTTCAAAAAATATGTTGTTTTAAAGATATGAGGCGTCAAATATTTACGATTTTGGCCCTTAAAATCTCTAATTACGTAACATATGACCTACTTTTTGATTTGATAAGATCAAGCTCGTTGAGATGAACATTTCCGCTTCTACAACTTATTATAAAATATTAATAGTTTCTGAGATATTCTCAAAAACATTTGGACCCTTCTGAACCCCTAATTTAAAGGGCCAGCCCGTTTTGCTTGATATCGTAAGAAAGGCCTTGTCATTTGAAACATTTTTTGCTCAACAAGTATTTAGAAATTCTTTACCGTTCTCGAGTTATCTCTACAAGAAATATTTAGGGGCCAAACTGTAGCTCCCTAACGGGGCCACATAGGGAAAAAACGAAATGTACATATTGTTTAGATTTTCATTCTGAACAACTTTTGTTCAATAATGCTTTTCAAAATATTTGTCGTTTTCAAGATATGAGGCGTCAATTATTTATGATTTTGGCCCTTAAAATCCCTTATTACGTAACATATGACCTACTTTTTGATTCGATAAGAACAAGCTCGTTTAGATGAATATTTCCGCTTCAATGATTTATTACAAAATATTAATAGTTTCTGAGATATTCTCCTAAACCTTTGGACCCTTCTGGGCCCCTAATTTAAAGGGTCAGCCCCTTTTGCTTGATATCGTAAGAAAGGCCTTGTCATTTGAAACATTTTTTGCTCAACAAGTATTTAGAAATTCTTTACCGTTCTCGAGTTATCTCTACAAGAAATATTTAGGGGCCAAACTGTAGCTCCCTAACGGGGCCACATAGGGAAAAAACGAAATGTACATATTGTTTAGATTATCATTCTGAACAACTTTTGTTCAATAATGCTTTTCAAAATATTTGTCGTTTTCAAGATATGAGGCGTCAATTATTTATGATTTTGGCCCTTAAAATCCCTTATTACGTAACATATGACCTACTTTTTGATTCGATAAGAACAAGCTCGTTTAGATGAACATTTCCGCTTCAATGATTTATTACAAAATATTAATAGTTTCTGAGATATTCTCCTAAACCTTTGGACCCTTCTGGGCCCCTAATTTAAAGGGTCAGCCCCTTTTGCTTGATATCGTAAGAAAGGTCATGACATTTCAAACATTTTTTGTTCAACAAGTATTTAGAAATTCTTTACCGTTCTCGAGTTATTTCTAGAAGTAATTTTTAGGGGCCAAACTGTAGCTCCCTAACGGGGCCACATAGGGTAAAAACGAAATATGCATATTGTTCAGATCATCATTCTGAACAACTTTTGTTCTTTATTGCTTTTCAAAATATTTGTCGTTTTCGAGATACAAGGGGTAAAAAATTTATGGTTTTGGCCCTTAAAATCCCTTATTACGCAACATATGACCTAAATTTTTATATGAATAGATTTGGATTGTTGAGATGAACATTTTTTGTTCTTTGACTTATACCAAAATATTAACGATTTTTGAGATATTTGATCTAGACTTTCAGCCCTTCTAGATCCCTAATTTAAGGGGCTAGCCCCTAAATCTTGATATTTTCGAAAAGACCTCGTAAATGTGCACAACTTTTGTTCTACATGTCTTAACAAAATATTTGCAAGAAAAAAGATATTGGAGATCAAAGGTCAAAAATCGCCGAAATCGACGAAGAATTTTGGCATCCATTTTTTCAGGTCCAGGCGAGCGTTTAGGCAAATCGACTCCGGTAAAATCGAATCCCCCACAAATCTTCTAAAATGTTTACTCTATCTTGTGTAGAAATTTCAAGACTCTAGCTTCAAAACTAACGGAGGAGATGCGTGGACAACAAGGCCCTTCAAAAAGTCACTAAAAGAGAGATAACTCCTGACCGGAAGTGACGTCAAGCACGAAATTTTGCAAGCAAAGTCTCGTCACCAAAAGACATCTTTCCTGAAAATTTCGTGAAAATCGATCGAGAAATGGCTGAGAAAAACGCGTGTACTACCAAGGAAAATAATAATAATAATAATGAAGAAGAAGAACGCGAACAATAATAGTAAGGTCTTCCGCAGGAGACGGAAGACCTTAACTAGTTCTAATTGTAACGGGGACCGTTACAGATGTTCCCCAAACCTCCCCTAATTAAAAAGTGATGTCCTTGTGAATCTATAGGAAAAAATCATTTTATTTTAGCCTTTAATTACATGTAGTACGTTCAATATGGTCATTTCAGTACCAAGAAATGAAAGAAAGCGTTGCACGTGCATACACGCGCATGCGTGTATGATTCCGAATTTTTGTTGATGTCGTTCAACAGGCATTTGTATCATATACCCACAGTATGAATTTCATAACGTTTCCACCAAATATAAGGAAGTTATAGCGATTTTAAAATCGTCCAATCAGAAATCAGCACACGTGCATGCACGTGCTGAGCAGTAATTCTAACCACAGCAATTTGTAAGGAGTACCAAGATACATCTAAACCCCTAATATGAATAGAATTTGATGAAAAACAAAAACGTTATCGGCCTTTAAAAATTGAACATTTAAAAAACGTTGCACGCGCATGCGCGTGTGCGTTGGCATTTTTTTTTACACCAACATATAGATACACATATTGTCTACATATGCTGTGAATATCATCTCATTCGCTTCATAAATAAGATAGTTACAAACGTTTTAGCATTATCCAATCAAAATGAAGCGCACGTGCATGCGCGTGCAAATTAGTAATTTTGACCATGTAAATCAGTTAAGGGTCTCAATATCTACCTATGATATGAATTTCAAGCCATTTCAATGAACAACAAAAAAGTTAGACTGATTCCAAAGTTAGCGTACACATTTTGTAATGCGCGTGCACGCGCATGAGTGCGCGTGCTGGCAAAATAACTATTATTTTTCATATGTACAAATGATATACTATCATCCTATTTAGGTTTTATATCGCTTCCTTCAATATTCTGATTTTCCATTTTTTGTACCAAAATTGCAATGCACGTGCGCGCGCGTGCATGCACGTGCAAACAAAATGACTATCACTATGCACATCTACAAACGCTATACTATCATCCTGGAAAGTTTCATATCGATCCCTTTTGTAGTTTCTGAGAACACTACCGGACAAAAAAGTACCGGAGAAAAAGAATAATAATAATAATAATAATAATAATAATAAGAAACAGAGTAAAAACAATATGTTCCCAAACTTTGTTTGGGGAACATAATAAGAAGAAGAAACAGAGTAAAAACAATATGTTCCCAAACTTTGTTTGGGGAACATAATAATAAGAAACAGAGTAAAAACAATATGTTCCCAAACTTTGTTTGGGGAACATAATAATAATAAGAAACAGAGTAAAAACAATATGTTCCCAAACTTTGTTTGGGGAACATAATAATAATAATAAGAAGAAACAGAGTAAAAACAATATGTTCCCAAACTTTGTTTGGGGAACATAATAATAACTAGTTCTAATTGTAACGGGGACCGTTACATATGTTCCCCAAACCTCCCCCAATTAAAAAGTGATGTCCTTTTAAATCTATAGCAAAAAATCATTTTATTTTAGTCTTTAATTACATGTAGTACATTCAATATGGTCATTTCAGTACCAAGAAATGAAAGAAAGTGTTGCACGTGCATGCACGCGCACGCGTGTACGATTCCGAATTTTTGTTGATGTCGTTCAACAGGCATTTGTATCATATACCCACAGTATGAATTTCATAACGTTTCCACCAAATATAAGAAAGTTATAGCGATTTTAAAATCGTCCAATCAGAATTCAACACACGTGCATACACGTGCTGAGCAGTAATTCTAACCACAGCAATTTGTAAGGAGTACCAAGACACATCTAAACCATTAATATCAATAGAATTTGATGAAAAACAAAAACCTTATCGTCCTTTAAAAATTGAACATTTAAAAAACGTTGCACGCGCATGCGCGTGTACGTTGGCATTTTTTTATTACACCAATATATAGATACACATATTGTCTACTTATGCTGTGAATATCATCTCATTCGCATCATAAATAAGATAGTTACAAACATTTTAGTATTATCCAATCAAAATGAAGCGCACGTGCATGCGCGTGCAAATTGGTAATTTTGACTATGTAAATCAGTTAAGGGTCTCAATATCTACCTATGATATGAATTTCAAGCCATTTCAATGAACAACAAAAAAGTTAGACTGATTCCAAAGTTAGTGTACACATTTTGGAATGCGCGTGCACGCGCATGCGTGCGCGTGCTGACAAAATAACTATTATTTTTCATATGTACAAATGATATACTATCATCCTATTTAGGTTTTATATCGCTTCCTTCAATATTCTGATTTTCCATTTTTTGTACCAAAATTGCAATGCACGTGCGCGCGCGTGCATGCACGTGCAAACAAAATGACTATCACTATGCACATCTACAAACGCTATACTATCATCCTGGAAAGTTTCATATCGATCCCTTTTGTAGTTTCTGAGAACACTACCGGACAAAAAAGTACCGGAGAAAAAGAATAATAATAATAATAACTAGTTCTAATTGTAACGGGGACCGTTACAGATGTTCCCCAAACCTCCCCTAATTAAAAAGTGATGTCCTTGTGAATCTATAGGAAAAAATCATTTTATTTTAGCCTTTAATTACATGTAGTACGTTCAATATGGTCATTTCAGTACCAAGAAATGAAAGAAAGCGTTGCACGTGCATACACGCGCATGCGTGTATGATTCCGAATTTTTGTTGATGTCGTTCAACAGGCATTTGTATCATATACCCACAGTATGAATTTCATAACGTTTCCACCAAATATAAGGAAGTTATAGCGATTTTAAAATCGTCCAATCAGAAATCAGCACACGTGCATGCACGTGCTGAGCAGTAATTCTAACCACAGCAATTTGTAAGGAGTACCAAGATACATCTAAACCCCTAATATGAATAGAATTTGATGAAAAACAAAAACGTTATCGGCCTTTAAAAATTGAACATTTAAAAAACGTTGCACGCGCATGCGCGTGTGCGTTGGCATTTTTTGTTACACCTACATATAGATACACATATTGTCTACATATGCTGTGAATATCATCTCATTCGCTTCATAAATAAGATAGTTACAAACGTTTTAGCATTATCCAATCAAAATGAAGCGCACGTGCATGCGCGTGCAAATTAGTAATTTTGACCATGTAAATCAGTTAAGGGTCTCAATATCTACCTATGATATGAATTTCAAGCCATTTCAATGAACAACAAAAAAGTTAGACTGATTCCAAAGTTAGCGTACAAATTTTGTAATGCGCGTGCACGCGCATGAGTGCGCGTGCTGGCAAAATAACTATTATTTTTCATATGTACAAATGATATACTATCATCCTATTTAGGTTTTATATCGCTTCCTTCAATATTCTGATTTTCCATTTTTTGTACCAAAATTGCAATGCACGTGCGCGCGCGTGCATGCACGTGCAAACAAAATGACTATCACTATGCACATCTACAAACGCTATACTATCATCCTGGAAAGTTTCATATCGATCCCTTTTGTAGTTTCTGAGAACACTACCGGACAAAAAAGTACCGGAGAAAAAGAATAATAATAATAATAATAATAATAATAATAATAAGAAACAGAGTAAAAACAATATGTTCCCAAACTTTGTTTGGGGAACATAATAATAATAATAATAATAAGAAACAGAGTAAAAACAATATGTTCCCAAACTTTGTTTGGGGAACATAATAAATAAATAAAATAGCACATAAAGTAAATGTTTGAACATCGTGGTTTGTTTATATGGTAAAGAACGATAATTATACCAATCTCTACCCAGAGTTATCGTTCCTTACATTCGCATATACCTCTTGTTAACGTCTCAAAATAAGCAATGTTATTCCACATGTAAATCCACTTCTTTTTTTTTACGGCTAATAAACCTAAAAAAAAAAAAATACTTTATAAAATATTGGGAAGATGTAGGACAAGAAACGAAAGTAGGTTTTTAATTAATTTTACGATATTTACTACTCATGTAAGAGTTTATTGGTGAAATTTGTTAATTTATATGTACATGTATAACAAGATGACTAACTCGTTATAACGAGATACTTACTCGTTATAAGGAGATAATTAACTCATTATAATGAGTCAAGATATTTTTTACTTTTTCAAAAAGGAGCACTTTTAACTTCAGACCAATTATTTTTCATCTCTTAACTTTCCTTTTTCTTATTTCATTGGAAGCTAACTTTATAACCCCACCCCCTTTGAAAAACTATGATACGTACCTGAGGCTAGTATATAATCAGACCTGAATCCTGTTCAGCAGAGCCGCGGGCGCACGCGATTGCTCGCCTCTAGCACCAAAGGATTATATTGGGAATCCTGTCAGTGCATGAAATGTTACCAAATGTTTGCGCACTCTGAAAAAAAGAATGTTTTCTCCACAACAACATGGACAGGATATATTTAGGCTTTGAAAAGGTTCAAGCAATAATCGACAAGTGTCTCAGTACTTATTTCTGAAAAGAATGATATAAGTAGCAATAAGACATCGGTGTCAGATGCTAGTATAACAATGGATACTTCAGAACAGTGTGTGTTATGAAGAACTATTCTAGTGCCTGCCTCTTAATGTGTCGGCTTTAGCGTAGATAGGTCTAACATATCAGCATTGAATTTCACAACATCTTCATCTTCCACGAGGGCGTTTTCGAGCTCTGCCAAAGTCGTGGGTCGTGCTCTACGGCGTGAAAGGGCAATCTGCAGCATGTTCCATACATGCTCAATCGGGTTCAAGTCCGGCGAGCGCGCTGGCCAGTCCATACGGACAATTGTCTCCTGCTGAAGGTACTGCTCCACTACCCTGGCGCGATGAGGACGGGCGTTATCATCCATCATGATGAACTCAGGGCCAACAGCACCAGCGTAGGGTCTGACGTAAACATCGAGGATCTCATCCCGGTACCGCACCCCCCTCATTGTTCCTCTCTCCAGGACATGAAGATCTGTTCTTCCATCCCTGCTGATTCCACCCCAGACCATGATGGAACCACCACCATAACGGTCATGTTCACTGATGTTGGCATCATGGAAACGTTCACGTTGTCTTCGCCACACTCGGTGCCTCCTGTCTGTAAAGTCCAAACAATACCTGGACTCATCGGTGAACAGAACTTGAACCCAATCGTTCTGTGTCCAAGTGACATGATCTTCAGCCCAGTCCAATCGCTCCCGCTGGTGTCGAACAGTCAGAGGGACTCGAACACATGCCCTTCTCGAGTTGAAACCTGCATTGTGAAGTCGATTCCGTATCGTCTGAGTGGACATATTCACCCCCGAGGCGTTCAGGAGGTCGTTACGTAGACTGGTTGCTGTCCAGAAGGGATGGCGTCGTGCCTGAAGAGCCACAAAATGGTCTTGGCGTTAGGTTGTCGACCTCTGACGACCACCCCCATGTCGGTGTGCTGCTGTACCAAAAGTTTGCTATCGGTTCCAGGCCCTGTTTACAACGCTCTGGCTGACGTTTAGTGCATTTGCAACGTCACGTTGTGAATAGCCAGCCTCAAGCATTCCAATACATCTGCCCAGTTGTTCTTTCGTCAGGCGACGCCTTACACGTTGAGGGGGCATTGTGTTGATAAACGTAGTGTAAACACTCAAGTGAGTTTGAAATTTTAGAAAGAATCAGACACCGATGCCTGAGTGAAAATCGTGCAATTGTACCAAAAGCATAAACTGTGATGAGAAACGCATTTCCCATGGCATGAAATGCACGTGCAAGTTTGTTGACATTTTTGATTTCACTTGGACACAATATTGCCAGTTATGCAGTTATTAATTTTTTAAACAGAAAAATATCTATGATCCTTATCAAATTTTGAGTAGTATATATATATATATATATATATATATATATATATATATATATATGACTGTTTCATTTCATGACAAAATAAAATGCTAACATTTAAAAGAATGAATTGACCAGAAAACAGAAAATATATAAATTCTTTTTCAATACTTTATTACATGGAGAATAGATGCAGAAACATGAAATACATGTACCAAAGGTGTTCAACAAAATTAAATGGTTTTGAGTGTAGATATTGAATAATGTTATGAAAGAAAGGATAGAAAATGTCTCCTATATATATATATATATATATATATATATATATATATATAAGCACTGAAAAGGCCACGACACTGTTGGTTATTTAAAACTCAAATTTTCGATGCAACCCGCGTCTTTATCAAGAGACATATATTACACAAACAAATAACACGCAAAAACGACAAGTATCACTCTTGTCACCAATGTAGTTTATCGATACTTGTCGTGCGTGTTATTTGTTTATGTAATATATGTCTCTTGATAAAGACGCGGGTTGCGTCGAAAATTTGAGTTTTAAATAACCAACAGTGTCGTGGCCTTTTCAGTGCTTTTATAAATTTCTTTACTGGCCTTGTATCTTCTCAGATCCGACACTTTAAGAAAGTAGGGTGTTGTTGGGTTTTTGTGCTTTTATATATATATGTATATATATATATATATACACACACACACACACACATGGCACAAAGGGATTAAATTGAATAAGTTTTCGGTCCGAATATATTTCAAGGTCACATTGAGTTGCTGTTATAACTGACAATACATAAAGTAATGTGAAAGAGAGATTGTTTAGTATAATAAAATTAAGTGCCATCTTGGATCAGTTATAACTGTGGTATTGAATTTAAACAATGTTTGATTCATAAAGTGAATGGGATTGGGCAGCAGGCACAGTGTATTATAGCCCTCTCCCTACATCAAGGTCAGCGTGGAAGTGAAAACACAAATAAACGTGCGTATATATAACACAAATTCTTTAGTTTTCAAATCTGTAAACTACACCCTTTTGATATAGTATAGAATTGCTAAGTATGCTAAATATAGTTAACAAATCGTGACGCTTAATTTATCAGACAAACTATATTATCTATATTATTTGATAAAAGAATTCGATATTGGTTACATGAGGAATATGTTTTGGTTCCAGCTGACAAAGCTTGTAACAACATTGGCTTTGTTTGTAAGGCTCAATATAATATTGAACACTTGTTAACAATCAAAGTACTGAAAGTACTGATGGGAGTTGATTTTACGTAGATTTGCACCAGATGCTTCTACTATTGAGAATTATTCCAAATAAAAAGACTAGAGAAGTACACTCAATAGTCATAAAATAACGTATGTTGTGTCTCTATAACAATCAACACGCAATTACTTATGTCTACGTGCATATGTCCATATAGACACTGATAAGTTGTCTGGATTGTCTTTTACTAATCCAACATATTATATACTCTTATTTTTGTCGAAATATGTCACTACATTAATATTCTAGCACAAGAACATGTTTGAAAAACTCCACACATAACTTAATAATTATTGGGTTTATGCTAATTTTTAATTATATTTTTTTCTAAAACTCTCTTTAAGATTGACATGACTTATTCGACTAAACAATTCCTCATTGCTTACAATGTAAGAACTTGAACTTAAACTTTAAACATTTACTTATATTTTATCTTTAAAATTGTGTATGATCTTACTTTAGCTGCAGAACTGTAGCTATCTGAAAAAATATTTTGACATAACAGAGAGCTACAGATCCACCCTTTATAAAAACCTTCGATTTACGGCGCACAAAAAGCTGCGCACGGTTGAGGCCTTATATCGTTGTATTCTTGAGTTGCTGTCTCATAAATTTAATATAAAAAATTCTTAACATATTTTCCTACTATACTTGTGTCCAAACATACCTTCAAATATTCATTAAAGCCCCCATACGACCCGAAAACTCCCAGCTTTAAACGATCTCGTTTGTTGACGTAGCCATGTTAGGTAGCCGGTCAATTCGAACCCTGTTGTTGTTGGTATCTATTCATAAAATTCGTTATATGTTATGTATTCGCTCTTCATTTATTATCAATACGAATAATTTATAGAAATTAAAGAATATAGTTTTTCTAAAGGGAAAATAAGCTCTTGATTCATGAAAATGTTACAAAAGTCCTTAACACTCGTGTGGCAGGGATTGAGATCGGACCAGACTAATGAAAGCCGCATTGCCGTGAGTTTAGCTATTTGAATAATTATTATTTAAAGGCACTGGGATGATATATTATTTAAAATATTTAGCTAAAATATTTTTGGGGATATTAGTCCACATCTAGACGTTATTGTGCAAGTATGGAAATTAACCGGGATCCGAATTGACCGGCTACCTAACATGGCTACGTCAACAAACGAAATCATTTGAAGCTGGGAATTTTCAGGTCGTATGGGGCTTTAATGGATATTTGAAGATATGTTTAGACACGAGTATAGTAGGAAAATATGTTAAGAATTTTTTTATATTAAATTTATGAGACAGCAACTTAAGAATACAACGATATAAGGCGTCAACCGTGCCCAGCTTTTTGTGGACACGTGTGATCATGTATGTGTATCTTTTGAATTTGAAAGGTCAACGCGACTACTATAGAATACCCAGAAACCACAATTTCAAAGACACCAACTTTTTTCTAGGCCCACGCTATTTAAAGCGTAGACTTTCAGTCCGCGTGGCCCGTGTGTATATTATGATCGATAATATTCTGTCTGCGTGTAGGGATTTTTGAATGGTGTGAAATATCGCTGTTGACGTTAAATTATATTTCTAGTGATATTTTAGTCGTTTTCAATTAACATACTCAATTGACCGACGGTAGAAAAGTCGATTTTACAGAAATTATGCATTTAAACGTGTAATACGTAAACAGTTTACGAACTATTTGTTGCTACCGCTGAACATTACATCTGTTTGTAAAGAAGAGCTCAGGTCCACATCACTTGGAGCCGAGTGACTGCATAGAGGAGTTGATAAAATCAACTCCCAAAAATTCTGTTCGGTAAGTAAAGTTTAGACTTTATGAACAGATTATGACGCAAACTACGATCTATGAATGTAAAAATATGGATTATCATCATTAACTATAATTATTTTTGTGCGAACAAATTGTGAGTATCAGTTAGTTGGTGACTGCAAATATTTGTTTTTGCTTATTCAACATATTAAATTTGCTGTTAAAATATTCATCTACATAGAAAATGATCAGATTTACGGTATATTTTTAAACTACTGGTGTCTCTCGATGGTTCGAACTTCAATCTTTCGAAGTTCTTGGCATCTTGAAGTGAAATCACGGTCCCCATTTCTTTCTCTTTTGGTAAATAGGCAAATTATTTGGGTCCAGTAATACATACTCCTTTGTTTTGTTTGAATGTGATACTATATTTTAAGTAAAACTTCTTTATGCCAAAGCTACAGACATTGCCTTCAATGAAGCTAGTTTATTTTTATTTACCAAACAACAAAAAAACATTTTGTTTCCATAATTGTCATTTATTTGAAATGACGAAATTCAAGCATCGTATAAAAATACTGAGAGGCCAATCCGACACATATTGTATAAAACAAACACATATTATATAAAACAAACCATCTAGGCTCCAAAACTGGACAGAACACATATTGTATAAAACAAACCATCTAGGCTCCTAAACTGGACAGAACACATATTGTATAAAACAAACCATCTAGGCTCCAAAACTGGACAGAACGCATATTGTATAAAACAAACCATCTAGGCTCCTAAACTGGACAGAACACATATTGTATAAAACAAACCATCTAGGCTCCAAAACTGGACAGAACACATACAGCATGTATTTGTTGTCTCCCAGTATAAAATGATAAAACAAAGGAAAAAAGGTGGCCAAAAATATGCTATATTTAAACACACAAAAAAACTCGACTTACTGATTTCGTTGTCCAGTCGTTCTTGTATCTGTCTACTAGAGCAGAGCTATATTAACTTGTTCTTTCTGTGTGTTACTTTAATTTTTGTGTATTCTGTTTTTAAAGCGCTGTGGTCGTGCAATCAATGACCCCTATTGGCTAAGGAAGTATTCCAAACAAATGGGGTTGTACAATATGTTCGCACCCATTGCCGTTTCCGTCAAAATGTACCGATGTAGCATCATATAAATCATTACAGTACTTATTAATTTAAAGTTTACTCGTGCTACGATAGCAAGCAAATGTTCTGAAACACGTTATAAAGACCTCGTGGATTGGATGAGATCGCGTGGTTTGGAAATCGGACCGAGTGGCCTACCTATGATATTAAGAAATGGAGTACTAAAGATCATTATTTGTAAGACAGATTACATTATCAACTGTGGACTGTACGTGAAGTGAATGTGTAGTAGATATCTATGTAGATCTAGGCTTATCTATAAATCTTTTAAGTTTTGTCAGACTCGACGGGTTGACTAGTCGGTGTAACGTCTCCACGGAGTCCAGGGGTCACCTGCACTGCACATTTATAGTAATTACAAAATCACATACATATATCAGTTATTGTTACAGTAGATAATGTTGTATAGTACATATGTAATTAGCAACACGGGAAGGTATTTTGGCTGTGATTTTTAGAAATTTTATATCAATGATTTATATAAGCAAAAAGAAAAAAAACCCACCTTATATCTCAAGGTATATTTATTCTAAACACAAGAGTTAATCGTTTACCCTGCGCCTCTAGTAGAGTAGCGCAGGGTAATACTATTCTATATATAATTGTTATTTTAGTAAAGATATAGGCCTAATTAATGTTTTGAGAAATATGTACTTACTCTGCCTGTAAAAGAAAATTATTTATGAAATTTCGCACTTCAAATCACCGATTACCCATAGAGACAGGAAGATGACATGGTATTCCCCTGAATGAAAGACTATGTACATTTTGTAATAAAGGAGAAATAGGAGATGAATTCCATATTATTTTACAGTGTCCAACTTTTTCACAATTAAGGAAAAAATACATAGACAATTATTTTTTATGAAAGACCAACTGTTCTGAAGTTTTCTAATCTATTGTCAACTCAAGATATGAAAATATTAAGAAATCTCTGTGTTTTTATTTCTCATATTTTTAAGATTATCTGTTGTTCTTCGTAATTTTCTTCTGCTACCTCTTAAACGTATTACTATTATGTTTATACATACATTGTATTTTATGTCCCCCTCTGGTATCTAAGAAAGTTGTATTGTTCTATATATGAACCTCTGACGATTTTTCTTGCATGTACATTGTATTATATTTATTATACTTCATGTACCGTTTAACATGGTTTGAGCGAAATAAATTGAATTGAAATTGAATTGAGAAAAGGAAATATACTTTTACATGTATTAAAGAATTGTAACACTGCTAGATTAAAAATAAAAATTATTTTTAAAGAAATACAAGATAAATTACTTAGAAATTTAAGTGAGATTAATCCAATTTAATCTTTCTCTAGAATGTGAGATATACTGAGATTATATACTTAGATTTGATTGATATGATAAGATATTCCTGAGATTTTATCAGACGAATGAAAATACTTTTGGAATCATTTGAGGGCATTACATTTTATGAGATCATATGCTATGAGTCATACATGTTATAAATTATCAAATGATTTAGAATTGAATTCGAAGTACTTTAGAACATCTTGAGATTGTCGAGAAATACGGTTCGATTTGATTGAGAGGATACGATGAGACCTACAGCATAGTTCCATAAATGAGTCAACTTGACAACTTCTATTTATTTTGCTATAAAATTCATTGAAAACAACTGCTTTTCTAGACATTTTTTTTTAAACTCATCAATATTCAATTAATAATAACCTTTGCATCATTAACAGCACAAACATTTGTAGTTTCTGGTTTCGGTGTCTTGTTGTTCAGTATTATATGACTGCAAGAACATCCACACCCAAGGTTGCTAAAGGTCGATGTTAAAGTTTCAATGAAATAGATAGCGTAAAACGTGAATATTGACTTAGTTATGACACCACACTGTATTTCTGACATGTTATCAAGTTTCAAGTTTTTATTTTTCTCATTCGCTGTTTACACATCATAGAGAACATATTAAACATGCATTCAAAAACAATATTCACGAATGCACAAGTAATTCATATAAATATATATCACAATCTTTATAATGAATAAGTTCAATGATAGACTATATACATTTGACCGGAAGGTCTACTCTTTCGGTAATTAATTGTATGAATTTACACAATTTTAAAAGTAATTTTTCATGTTTGGATGCAGATAGAAAACATTAGGTCTTGTATGAAATATTTCTGGTATATAATTTAGCCTAATATCATTCAAAGCATGAGAATTCTTTTGGAATCATTTCAAGAACAGTCATGAGATGAGAGCTATAGACTTAAAATATTGCTTTGTAAGTTTTTCCATTGGCCGATACTATGATTTCAGTTTTTGATTTTTGATACTCCTTGAGTGACGAATGGCATGCCGAACGATGGTCAGGTGTTCCAACGGTCCGAGAAAACCAACAAAACTACAGCGACACAGAGTTTTCCAAGAGCTAGTGAGTCGAAATTAAAAGTGCTATAAGGCTAATTGTGTCTACTGACAGTATTTTTTTTATTTTTATTTTTTTTTTTAAACCGATTTAGAACGGTAATTTTGAACTTGTATAGTGGAGGGCCAAGGAAAATAACCAACGATCGAGCGATTTTTGTTAGAGGTCGACTTTATGTAAATGGGAAATTTTTAAACAGGTAACCCCGAGCGATACATCCCTAGATGACGATGAATAGGGGTAGCTAAGGGTGATACATGTATAAAGTGCCGCGTATGGAACGTAAATGGTGGCCTGGAAAATAAAAAAATTCCAAAACTGCTTACTAGACTGCGTTATATGTATTCTTCTATGCTGGATTACTGAGTACTCCAATATTTCCCTTAATGGTTATAGGGTCCATGCTTTTCATAGAACAAAACGTATAACAAATCGATCACAAGGAGAGGTGATAGTTATACTGGTTAAAGACACGCTAGAGTAATATGTCAAAATACACGAAATGCAATATGATACAACAGTTTGGATTCAAATAAGTAAAGATATTTTTCAGGACCAAAAATATATGAGCCGTCCCATGCAAAAAGGGCCCTTATGTATATTGACGTCATAATGAGAAAAACGCTGGTAAAGATAACGTCATTATTTGCAAGTTGCGTCTGTTACTTATGTTTGCAATGCTGTCAATATAACGTGATTGTGTTTATATAAATCACCTGGAACGATGCCGACATGTACCTGGAATTAACAAGAGGAAAACATGGACTTTTTAGAGGTGAGTTTTATATAAACAGACATAACCAATATTGTCTTGGTGACAATTAGGCCTATAAAATATTTCGATGCACAAGATTTGGGATCCGCGCATATGTTGACGGGTACTGCAGGTGCACTTCAATCTAAGATCATATGTATCCACATATATATACATGCAATTTTACGCATTAAGCAGATTAAACAAATCAAATGATACAATTTAGAGATTTGTCATTTAAGTGAAAAATACTTATTTTACCGATATTCATTAAAACATAAATCAATGACGTACGTTTGTTTACATTCGCGATTGTTGAGCTCCGTGCATGTACATGTGTTTATATATGTCCCGCTTGTGATATCCTAGTTATTTTTCATAAAGTTTTTAAAAAGACAAATAACTAATTGTTCTTATATCATAATGGGGTTATCATCTGGCTTTCTAAACTTTATTTAGTGCCTAAAATGACTTGTTTTCATCGCGGCTATTTATAGGTAAATGGATAAAATTTAGAGTTACGTCCCGCTGTTTTCGTATCTCATAGGCGGATTCACCGGTGGCTACTCAAAAATTAAATAAACAATGATCATATTAAATTCAAAAAAATAATAAAGAATTAATCTTTTCAAATTCATCAACAATTTTTAAAGTAAAGTTTTGTTTCAACAAATAAATATATAAATATTTGAATACATAAATCCAGTTTAATAAGAATGACCATAGTGGATGACCCCTTATTACTCTTACTGAGAGAGAGAGAGAGAGAGAGAGAGAGAGATATCTGGGACTTCAAATTAGAAAGACTGAATACAATTTTTTCTATCAAATGCGGTTATTATTAATCGAAATATGCAGAGTGCAGAGCAGTTTTCTGCATGTAGAATTGCGATCAAAGTAGATTGATAATATATATGCCGTCGTACACGTTTATTCAGATAAAATATTTCTGTAGTTAGGTGCTTATTTCAGTCTTACATTTAATTGATCAACATGCTAATGATAAATAAAAATACTATTTACTGGATTTCTATTTAATGAATAGCTCATAAACAATCTAATACTTATAATAATAAAAAAGATATTACCATTTTGTACTGAGATCAACAACTTGTCAAAATTTAAATTCAGTACTACTGTAAAATCTCTGTTTGTAATATGAATGTATTTGATATTTTATTTTAAACAAATACATGAAGGTTTAAATATTTGCATGGTATGTGAACATGTAGAATTTCACAGGGATATTTTGTTACAGATTATTGACGAGTGGCATAGGGAATATTTTCCTCCTTCACAAAGTGTTGAATCATCTGATGAAAATACAGACGATAGTGATATTTCAACTGCATCAGAAAATGAATCCAACGAAAATATTTTAGAACAAAGAATTCAACTTGTGCATCCTGATAATGATCAGAATAAAAACCTAAATTCAGAGAAGGAGGACTGGGAGAATAACAATCTTGACTTAACAATTCGTGAAAAGATAATCAAAGGCTGCCCCTGCAGAATGGATTGCATATCAAATATTAGTTTTGAAGAAATCAGTCACCATATTTATTCCATGAGAGAACTTTCCAAGGAAGAGAAGGATATGTACATTATGGGAAAGCTAAAAAGTAAAAGTTCTGGTGGCGGATCTTCAAGACGCGATGCCAAACGACAGAGATACGAATACAATTTTGATGACCGGGAAGTATGTAAAGATGTGTTTTTATTTTTACATGACATTGGTGAAAAACATTTTAAAAATCTTGTGAAGCATATGAAGACCCATGGAATAAAACCACGGACACATGGAAACATCGGGAAAAAACCACACAATGCCCTGTCCTTTGAAGAAATTAAATTTGTCGTGCAGTTTATCAATCGATATTCTGAAGATAATGGACTTCCTATGCCAGCTGCTCCAAAAGGTCGCGACTCCGAACCACCCATTTTTCTACCTTGTTCAACACCAAAGAACGAAATTCATCAGTTATATGTTGAAGCTTGTCATGAGGTCCAAATTCGTGCTGTTAAATTGTCCTCATTCTATTCCATCTGGTCTGCCTGCCTTCCTAACATTCAGATTGCCAACACCAGATCTGATGTATGCAATACCTGTGAGCGCCACAGAGAGCACATTTTGAATGCAAGATCTGAAAATGAAAAGCTTACAGCAACAAGAAATTTTACAGATCACATTGAAAAAGCAGAGAGGGAGCATCACCTCTACATTCAGTGCATTAAAGAAGCCAGGGAAGAACATCAGTCTATTCAGCTTCCTGAGCCACCTGTTAGACCCTGTTCCACAGATTTCCTCAAAACTCACTACACTTTTGACTTCGCGCAATGTGTGTCTGTACCTCATCATTCCAGACAAGTAGGGCCATTATTCTTTGAGACACCACGGAAAATTCAGATCTTTGGAATTTGTATGGAGGGAGCGGGATCTCAGCGAAATTATTTGATTGATGAAGACCAGACCATTGGAAGAGATGGAAAGAATGCCCATGGGCCAAATACAGTCATCAGCATACTTCATCACCATTTTCAAAATTATAGCATGGGAGAGAAATGTGCTGTTCTTCACTGTGATAACTGTCCAGGTATGTATATTTCATCTTCATTTTTTCATATACACCTAGTTCTATTCATTTTGTTCACATGTATATGCTGCTTCTAATATTCTAATGCTCACTTCATCTTTAGGTCAAAACAAAAACCGGTATGTGATTGGATATTTGCTATGGCGGGTCATGATTGGGCTACATCGAGCAATTGAACTTCACATGCAGATACCAGGGCATACAAAATGTCAAGTGGATGCAGGCTTTGCTCAGATCAAAAAGAAGTACAGGAGGTGATATTGTGTTAATATCAATTAATATTCCAAAAATAAAATTGTATCTAGCATAATCGAGAATTTCTATAATAGTCTATATTTGTTCAAAACCTTTACGCGGCGATGCATTTTGTTTTTAGATCAGATTGTGACACTCTACAGCATGTTGCTGACGTAGTCTCCAAGTCCTCCAAAAGTAACGAGGCTGTGATAATAGAGGGTGGAAATGTGAAATACTATGAATGGAAAGAGTATATAAAAACAACTTTTCAGCCTTTGAAAGGGATACGCAAGTTTCATTACTTCACTTTTTCAGCACTGCTGCCTGGAGTTGTATTATGCAGCGTTGATGTAGATGGCGACAAGGTCCCAGTAATCCTCAGTAATCACGACCAAATCAGTGTAAATCTACCACCAGAGATAATGCCGGGCGGACTCAGTAGAGAACGACAGAAATATTTATACAAACATATCAGACCTCATGTCCGGGAATGTTTCAGGGACACAACATGTCCAGAATTTCATGAAGAATAAGTGAAAGTTTCAATTGTTTCCGACAATGATTAACGTCATTTCAACGTCATTTTTTGTAACGTCATTGAAATATTATCTTAACCTTTGACAGCCTATATCTCAGTAAATATGCTGAATATTTGACCCAAACTTCACATGTGTCTTTTTAATGTTGTTTTCTATCATATTCCATTAAAAAGTTAATTTTGATAATTTTTACCATAAGGGCCCTTTTTGCATGGGACGGCTCATATGTATGTCGGCGCAGTTTATATTCCACCTATAGACTCAAAACTCCACGATATTTACAATTGTGGTCTATTTAAAACTCTGAGTGATTGTATTACAGAGTATACAGATATGGGAAACATTGTGATTACTGGTGATTTTAACGCAAGAACCGGATCTCTACTAGACTACATAGAAGGTGATGCCCCCTTTTTAAAATTTCAATTACAGACAACAAACAACCAATCGCATACACACATGTACATCATGGTTGGAAGATATAGCAACAAACTATTGATAGATTATTACATCAGGTATCTTCAAATAAACATTTCCAGTTCAACCATCTTGTTTTGAACACATCAGCTCTGTTCTTGTTTCATATATTTTTTCTTCAAAATAATGTTTCCAAGTACTTGACTACATTCTGAAATAGTAATTTTTCATTTTTCTTTTGGAATATATACCTTTTGACAAGCAATATTATTAGATTGATGGCTTCATCTTCTCTAGGAAGACCTAGTATTACTGTAATTGCATCAAATTTGAGTCTTTTTCTACATTTTTCAAATATCCATTTTTCTAAAAGGGACCATAATGGACAAACATTTGGGTAATAAAAGAAAACATGTAGAATTGTTTCAGCTTCAGTTCGACACAGAGAACATAAATTATCATTTCTGATTTTTGACAGAAATAAGTACTTATTTGTGCCTAGGATTCTATGAATAATTCTAGAATTGAACCATATTAACCTTGTATCTAATGTAATTGAAAAATATTTTTTATAAATCTGTTTCCAATCAAGATCCTCCTTTAACTTGAGTTCTTTAGTCCACTTAGATTCACATTCTGGTTTATTGTACTTATAGGAAGACACAAAAAAATGTCATATCGTAGATTGCCTTAGAACCTTTCTTATTCAATATTTTCATAAAATCTGGTTGAAAAGGTCTTGTAGTGGAGTTTGACTTGTAATTTTTAACATTAGGCCAAGAATGCCAAATTGCTCTTTTCATTCCCTCATAAAAAGTGAAGGGGAGTTTAAGAGAAAATTTTTCAAAAATATCTTTAAAACGCATATAGTTACCATCAAACAAGTCACCTACAATAGTAAACCTCTTTTCATACAAAGACTTTGAAAAAACATACTTATTTTGGATAATGATTTTATTGTTATACCATAAAGGTTCCACTAAAATATCTCCTGGGGTTGTGTTGCATGATATAATATTTAGAAAATCTGAAAATACATTTAGAACTTCTTTCCAGAAACTATTATTAATATTCTTTGCTTTAACTTTAGAGTATTCTGGTCCAAGCTGAGATAGATGGGCAATATTACATTTTGTGATTTCAATGACAGTGGAATCCAACCAGAGTCTGTATGAAATAATCTTCAAAACCATGTTAGTTTTAAAGATTTGATAAAGAGCTTGATATTCGTCATTCTAAGACCACCATCCTCTATTGAAAGTTACATTGTTTTTCTTGAAATTTTTTCTGTTTTGTTGTTCCATATAAAGTTATTAAAAAAAAATTCCAATTCTTTTTCCATTTTTTATCAGGCTGTGGAAGAACAGTAAACAAATGAGTGATTTTGGATAAAAGTAAACTTTTTATAATAGTAATTTTTCCAATTGGAGACATCTTTCTTTTTGACCAGGACTTTATCTCCTTTTTAATGTGTTGAAGTCATTTGTGAAAATTCAAATGCATTATGTTTTTTAAGTCTGCAGTAAATATTATTCCAAGTACTGTAAATGGTTCCTCTGTCCACTTAAGTCCAGTATCACTACATAATGTGTCTGTTGAGTTAATTTTGGAACCAATCCATGAAGTTTTTGTTTTTGTGATGTTTGGTTTAAGTCTTGAAAATTTGGAAAATTGAAAAAGAAGATCTAAAGAACGCTTTTTTCTGAACCATCTTGAAATATTACAGTGTCTTCAGCATATTGAAGTAAACAGATTTTTTCTTTGCCAGTCTTTATTCCCTTTATGCTTTTATTTTCTTTTATCATATATCCCATGATTTCTACACAGAGATTAAATATATAGGGAAAACAGGGTCCCCTTGTCGACAGTCCTTCCCTATTTTGAAAAATTGTGAAAATATACCATTTTGAATAACACATAATTGAGCTGGATTATAAACTACATGTATCCATCTAATAAGGTTGAAGACTTTTAGTGTTTTGTACATAAATTTCCAAGAAATTGAGTCAAATGCTTTTTCAAAATCAATAAACAAAATAATTCCTGGTATATTCCTGTTCTGCACACATTGAAGAACATCATAAATTATACGTGTATTTTCACCAATAAATCTATTTTTGAGAAATCCTTTTTCGTTGTCATGTATAAGATAATCTAAAACACTTTTTATTCTATTTGCAATGCATGCGGAAGCAATTTTGTATGAGACATTAAGTAAAGATATTGGACACCAGATTTTAAGAAATTCTCTTGGTTTTTCTCCCTTTGGTAAGATGGAGCTAATTCCTTGCTTTTGTGAAATTGATGATTCTCCTTTTTGAAACCCATAATTAAATGATTTAATAAGGAACTGTCCAACATCTTTCCAAAAGAATTTAAACAAGAGGCCCAAGGGCCACATTGCTCACCTGAGTCACTTGGCTCATATTTAAAGATTTTCCCTATATATTTGTATGCAAAACTTTGACCCCCCCCCCTTTGTGACCCCATCTTTCCCTGGGGGCCATGATTTTAACAAACTGAAATCTGTCAGAAAGCTTTCATGTAAATTTCAGCTTTTCTGGCCCAGTGGTTCTTGAGAAGAAGATTTTTAAATCTTGAAACTTTGAAACTTTTTATTTCACTTTTTGGCCTCATATGTGGCATGAAAGTACAAACATATAAAACAAACAGTAACAAACAGGTAATGAATGAATAAAAAAAATAACATATGTACAGTACAATTGTCAGGTTGCTAGTGGAAGGAATATCATTTTTTGAATATTGACATTACAGTTCTACAAAATTTGGCCAAACGATAAGAGTGAATCTGCCATCACTATTTAATAAATTTGCAAAACTAATACCATTTCTAACTTTGTAAATATTTGCAGGTAAAAACATTTTTCTTTCATTATTGAAAAATTCACAGTTAAATATATAGTGGTATTCATCTCCAATTTCATTTGCATTACAGAGATCACATAACCTATCAGATCTATCAATGCTAAAAAAAAAAATCTGCCACATTCAACTGATAATCAGTGACTGACACAAACTATAAACAAGATCACAAGGCAATAGTGAAAAATATTTCTCTGATCCAAAATCTGTTTTAAAAATTCTATAGTTAATACACTTTAAGTTAGAAGAATTGAAAAAAATTCCATTCTACTATAAATGCATCTTTACACGTGGTTTTCACTTTTTTGATAAACAGACATTCTTTGGGGTAAATTGGTCAATCCAATAGTTTACAAGACCACTTTTATCTGAAATATCCCTGATGTGTAGCAACCAGTCTGAGTGGAAAACATTCTCTTTGTGAAGTTCAAAAATAATACATGTATCATAAACATTCTACTTATCTTTTTTTTTTCCAGATACAATTTTGTGCTAGAAGCCAATCATTCTGGCATTTATAAACACTTGTAAAGGTACTCTGCCAAGCTCACCATATACAATACTATTATAAGCAGACTTTTTAACTTTCATTATATATCAATCTGATTAAAACCAGATTCTGAGATCCGCTCACTTAGATCACTACACTAGGATCTGATGTAACCCCATATAGGGTCACGTCCGCATGACCTTTCGTTAAGCCAATCAAATTGACCCTGTTGATTTATACCAACGATAATTTTTCTCCCATGAACCTTTGCGTCATTATTTACGTTAGGGCTGCGCGTTTGACAGACGACTGCACACCTGTCAAAACATGCAATTTAAACAACGTCTGTATTCTCTGCGGGTTTTCTTTCATTCAAACGCTAAAAAATCCCGATGGAGTTCACAATTCAAGGAAAATGGCTGCGATTGTTTGGTTTGAAAGAAAACATATCGCGATTGTGAGCGTATTCTAGGATCTGATTTTAATCAGATTGATTATATATGTACAGAATTCCAAATGCAAAGACTCAAATTGTTATTTTCATATCCCCATACTTTCGAGCCATAACAACCATTGCATCAAACAATACTTCTCATAACCAGCTCATTAGAGTTATCGCGCTTTGATGACTCTTGTGTCTCATTGGTAAGAAAATGCACAAGTCTCGCGAGCAAGTGCGAGATTACTGGGACATGAAGGAAACGTTCATAGCAGCCCCCCCCCCCCCCTTTAAGTTAAAGTACATGGGTGTATATTTAAATAAAATAGCCATTGGACAAACTGCATTTTTTAAATATGTTAAGTAGTTAACACTAGTTTATCAAGAATGTTACATTTTTTTTAAAACTCCACTACACTTATTTTAAAAATTCCAAACAACGATGTTCTCTGTCCTAGGTCCATCAATATTTTGTAATTTTCAAAATAGCTTAGATACAGTTTGGAAACGCATTTGTTGTTAGTGTTATAAAGGTCTAAAAATGCAGTTTGGCAGATATATAAGTTATTTTTGTAACGTGCAAGGGAGGTCACTGCGTGTGAACCCCCGCGGGCTCGTACCCGTGATAGAAACGGATAGCCCTGAGATGCTGCCAATATGTACAATGCGCAGACTTAATCAGTTGTACTGCGCCTATATAGGATCTATTGACTGGTAGCGAACAAGTGCATTGGCAGGGAATTCCACACACCAGCGTACTTCCTCGAAGGGCAACCAGGGATGTCCGCACACCTGCCCTTGCGCAGTGATGACCGCACACCTATCACTATATAAATACCGGTTCTAATCAGAGACACTGGCAGGGATTTCCGCACACCAGAGCTCTACCACAAGACAGGCAGGTATGTCCTCACACCAGATCTTGCGCAGCAACAAGCAGGGATGTCCGCACACTTGTAGCTAAGAGATGCCAAATCCAGAGCAGGGTTTGACCACACACTCTGGCAGCATTAAGCAGGGATGACCGCAACACTTCCTACTAAGACGTACAATATAAGTAGGAAAGTCCGCACACTTATACGTACCTTACAGGGTTTGTCGAGTTTTACCTCTAGAACCTTTTTTAGCTCACCTGAACCGAAGGTTCAAGTGAGCTTTTCTGATCGCTTTTTGTCCGTCGTCTGTCTGTCTGTCTGTTAAACTTTTCACATTTTCGACTTCTTCTCCAGAACCACTGGGCCAATTTCAACCAAACATGGCCAAAAGCATCCTTGGGTGAAGGGCTTTCAAGTTTGTTCAAATGAAGGGCCATGTCCCTTTCAAAGGGGAGATAATCACAAAAATGCAAAAATAGGGTTTGGTCGTTTAAAAATCTTCTTCTCAAGAACCACTGGGCCAGAAGAGCTGAAATTTACCTGAAAGCTTCCTGACATATTGCAGATTCAAGTTTGTTCAAATCATGGCCCCCGGTGGTAGGATGGGGCCACAAGGGGGGATCAAAGTTTTACATACAAATATATAGGGAAAAACTTTAAAAATCTTCTTCTCAAGAACCACTAAGCCAGAAAAGCTGAGATTTACATCACAAGCCGGGTGTATAACAATACGGGTGTCCATCTCAAGACAGGTGTGTAACATTATGGGTGTCCATCACAAGACGGGTGTATAACAATAAAACCCATCACAAATCGGGTGTATAACAATACAGGTGTCCATCACAAGACGGGTGTATAACAACACAAAACTCTGGGGAAGTTGCCAATCTGTGTTATCTATTCATTAGCACATCTTATTTACTGTGTAAAGACCTCTAGATTGCTTTTTTAGCTCACCTGAGCTGAAAGCTCAAGTGAGCATTTTTGATCACCTGTTGTCCGTCGTCTGTCCGTCTGTAAACTTTTTACATTTCGACTTCTCCAGAATCACTGAGCCAATTTCAACCAAACTTGGCCAAATGCATCCTTGGGTGAAGGGCTCTGAAAATGAAGGGCCATGCCCCTTTTAAAGGGGAGATAATCACAAAAATGCAAAAATAGGGTGGGGTCATTTAAGAATCTTCTTTTCATGAACCAATGGGCCAGAAAAGCTTAAATTTACATGAAAGCTTCCTGACATATTGCAAATTCAAGTTTGTTAAAATGATGGCCCCCCAGGGGTAGGATAGGGCCACAATAGGGGATCAAAGTTTTACATACAAATATATAGGGAAAATCTTTAAGAATATTCTTCTCAAAAACTAATGGGCCAGGAAAGTGGAAATTTACATGAAAACTTCCTAACAAAGTGCAAATTCAAGTTCGTTAAAATCATAGCCCCCAGGGGTAAGATGAGGCGACAATAGGGGATCAAAGTTTTACATACAATTATATAGGAAAAATCTTCTTCTCAAGAACCACTGAGTAAGAAAAGCTGATTTTTACATGAAAACTTTCTGACATAGTACAGATTCAAGTTTGTTCAAATCATGCCCCCCGGGGATAGGATGGGGCCACAAAGGGGGATCAAAGTTTTACATACAAATATATAGGGAAAAACTTTAAAAATCTTCTTCTCAAGAACCAGAAAAGCTGAGATTTACATGAAAGCTTCCTGACATAATGCAGATTCAAGTTTGTTCAAATCATGGGCTCCGGAGGTTGGATGCCCGGGGCCACAAGGGGGATCAAAGTTTTACATACAAATATATAGTTAAAATCTTTTTCTCAAGAACCACTGAGCCAGAAAAGCTGATTTTTACAAGAAAACCTTCTGGCATAGTGCAGATTCAAGTTTGTTCAAATTATGGCCCCCGGGGGTAGGATGGGGCCACAAGGGGGGATCAAAGTTTTACATACAAATATATAGGGAAAAACTTTAAAAATCTTCTTCTCAAGAACCAGAAAAGCTGATTTTTACATGAAAACTTTCTGACATAGTGCAGATTCAAGTTTCTTCAAATCATGGCCCCCGGGGGTAGGATGGGGCCACAAGAGGGGATCAAAGTTTTACATACAAATATATAATTAAAATCTTTTTCTCAATAACCACTGAGTCAGAAAAGCTGATATTTACAAGAAAACTTTCTGACAAAGTGCAGATTCAAGTTTGTTCAAATCATGGCACCCGGGGGGGGGGGGGTGTAGGATGGGGCCACAAGTGGGGGGTCAAAGTTTTACATACAAATATAGGAAAAAGCTTTAAAAATCTTCTTCTCAAAAACCATTGGGTCAAAGAAGTTGACATTTACATGAAAGCTTTCTGACATAGTATAGATTCAAGTTTGCAAAGGGTAGTTTGGGGCATAATAGGGACTAAGGTTTTACATGCAAATATATAGTCTTCAGATATGGGCCAAGGTGACTCAGGTGAGCGATGTGGCCCATGGGCTTCTTGTTTTTTAACCCATCGTGTAGAAGAATCCTATATATCCACAATACCATAATGATCCGTATTGTATAATTACTTATAAATTAAAACAAAATACTAATCATACCCAAACTGGCTAATCTTTATAGAATCTACTATAGAAACACATTGATTATAATTGTATGTATTATATACTTTAATTTAAAACTAACCATCATGAAATATTTATTTGAGTATGTCTAATTAGCAATTAAAATGACAAGGGCGATAACTCTCGCAATAAAGATAACATAAATACATCTTTCCGCTTCATTTTGAAATATTGGAAAATGAGGGGGATGGGTGGGGGGTGGGGGTGGTACATGTACGATTATAAATCCATGCCATATGAACCTATCCTAATTGTATGATAAAATGAATGTCTTCATAGTCTGACAAAATAATTTTAATAACATATGAATCCCATTAATTACAAGAAAAGTTCTTGTGTTGGATGTGCATATAGGGTTTTCCCCCCATAGTTCTTCTTGCGATTGATGCTTTATATCGGTCAGATTTGGCAGATTAATAATACCTGCGCTCCTTCACATAGTTTAATAAGTTCGTCTGGTTTCTTGTAAGAATAATCAATTCCTAAATTTGACTTTAGAATTTTAATCAGTGTCGTGGTTTGCAGTCGGTTATAATATGTATTCGATACCATAATTTATATTACGCATGCCTAAGAAATGTTTACGTACATATATGTTGTCCCGGCAGCACGGCTTTACGCGCCTTTAATTTGAAGAGTTCCAATAATGGAATATCGACAGGTAGACACAATTTTCTAGACTTGCGTAAAAGACTGAACATAGTTTTTCTTGCCTGTTGAACAAGTCTCACCTTATTCTTGTGAAAATTATATTTCCTTGAAATTAAATGCCAAGATATTGAAACTCATCTACAGTTGTCAGCTTTTCATTATTGTATGTAAAATGAATATTTTCAGAACGTCTACGTTTTGAGAAAATCACAACATTTGTTTTTAATGTATTTACATTGAGCTTCCAAGTTTCACAGTACAAGTACATGGCATTCAAGGCTGCTTGTAATTCGGATGCAAATTCAGCAAAGATCACAGTGTTATCAGCATATTACAAAAGATATAATTTAAAGAACACTTCAATATCATCATTATCAAATAACAAATGTGAGATTCTACAAACATCAGTAAGACCGAGATTCTACAAACATCAGTAAGACCGAGATTCTACAAACATCAGTAAGACCGAGATTCTACAAACATCAGTAAGACCATATATGCCTTTGACAAGAAGTCAGTGAGGTCACTCAAAAATAATGAAAAAAGTAGAGGGGACAAATTTTCTCCTTGCCTTACTCCAATATTGGACATAAAAAATTCTGAGCATTTCAAACCACTTCTCAGACAAGATTTGGCATTTTTATATAGGTTTTGTAATATGGTGAGCATTTTACCATCCACATTACAACGTAACAGCTGAAATGATTTTAAACATATTGGTGAGATAATAGCATAATCTAGTACAGACTTGTTACAAGTAGTTTTGTCTATACCTTGATCAGCACCAACACGACCATTTACAAAGAATAATTCACAATTAACAAAAAGTTGTAACAAACGTTTCCCATATCTGTCAATACGATGCAAATCCTGTGAACTTCTATCTAATGGTATATTACAGGACACTAAAATATGTGAATTAGTGGCAGATATATCGCCAAGAGGGACATTACATGAATCAAGAACGTCCTTATTCACATCCACATATTCCTTACATGTACTTGTATGGGCATTAAAATCACCCAGTAAACAAACATGAGCATTGTTTGTGTTAACATTTTCAATTAAAAAGTTTTCAATATCATCGAACAATTAAAAAGTTTTCAATATCATCGAACATCTCAACATTACTATAAACACTACTTTCAGGTGGTATATAAACAGCACCAAAAACAGGGGTTTTTTTTTCGGAAGCAAGTTATCAACAGAGGACCATAATACACATTCAGAGGTTGCTCCATTCCTTTGAATTATATTGACATACTCGTAAAAAAAAATTTACGTATGAAAACACAAATGCCACCAGATCGTGATTTACAATTGGTTCGATTTACCTGGTGTAGCAATTGATAACCTTCAATTTGAACTTCATCGTAACAATGCAATTTTGTCTCTGTAAAGCTAATAATATCATACTGGTCAATAAATTCAATAAAATCAGGATTTCTTAATTTGGCAACAAGACCGCAAACATTTAAAACAAGAACAGTAACAGTGTTTTTAACCGGGAAATTCCTTCCGTCTTTTCCCTACAAGTCAGCAAGCCCTAGCCTCTGAAAGTCCACGGCATCGATTCCTAATTTGAACAGATCGTCTGGATAGTTAATTAGAATCGTGTTTCCATCCTTCAGGGTTGCATGCATCTTTCCATCATGGGTCAACACCTATTTCACTTCATCACAGTCTTTCACAATGTGAAATAATGAACCGCATCTGTGTGAGGTCTTCTGAGATAAATGTGCCTTTATATTGCACAGAGTCCTTCAATTTCTTGCGTGCGGCCAAGAATCTGTTACGGGCGGTTCTGTTCGTAAATCTGACGATATAACCTGTCGACACTTATTTTGGGTCTTCCTTCCCAGCCTATGGACTGCACTCACATCACTTTCAGAGATGCTGACTGCTATGACTCCCCTGGCGACTTCACATATTCAATTAGTGTCTCTGTAGTCTCATCGTCGGTTTCGGGTAGGTCTGAAATTCTTAAGTTTTCCCTCCTCGTGTACTGTTCCAGTGCATCTTGCCCGAATTCTGTCTTCCTCAGCCCCGTTTGAAACTTACTAATTCTCGTCTTATGGTCCTTGTATGCATTATCATTCTTGGTGCTTATAATTGCGTCCATGATTGGCATCAACAATGTTAGTACATGAAGGGCCGTCTTCTCCAATGCCCCTTCCGGTAATTTGCCGCTGTCCGCTATTAGGCAGTCACCAAGTTCTTCTAGCGTATCAGATATTTCACTTGATTCACATGACTTCATTTCACCGCATTTGTCTTTGATGAAACTGCATACCATACTCCATACTCGAATTTTTATCTGATAAAAGTATAGGAAGTATATTTATTTCCATTTATTAGAGTTAAAACTAATAAATTATCAAATAAAATACATAGGTCATCACACTTTTTAAGATTATAAGTTTCATAAAGGTACAACATGGCACTGAACATTGTATGAAATAGGGTACTGACTAAAACCCGGTCTCGGTCCCGGTCTTCGGTCTCGGTCCCGTGACTAAAACCCGGTCTTCGGTCCCCGTCCCATATACTTTTATTCAATAAAAATAGAATACATCAGGATATTTGAGCCCCATTTCTCAATAACTTAGGTATGACATCTCATGCCTGCATTCTGATAGTAAATTGATCATATTATTTTCTTCTTTTTGTAAAATAATATGTGAAAACTCCGGGACCGGTGGGACCGAGAAATAAAAACATTATGCTAAAAGCCGGTCCCGGTCTCGACATTTTTCCTCAATAGCCGCTTTAATCTACCTTTTCATAAAAAATATAAGGAAGTGATACTCAATGGTATCCCTTTGTATACATATATTTCTGATTTATTGTGTGTATAGGTTTCTCTATACATGTATTTATGTCAGAATCGAACTCAACTACATGTACGTGGCATTTTCTCCCAAATGATCGCGTTACACTACCTTTTCATTAGAAGATAAGGATGTAGAAGGTAAATAATATATATGTACTTATCCTGGTGTATTTGTTTGTAATTTACAGTTAGTTTATTTGTTCATTTATTTTATTTCTTCTATTCCTGTCAAAATCAGTTTTTCAAAGATTCATGTTTGCTATTCCGAACCCGATCTATTTATATGGGTATAGTTGTATATAACCAATAAATAATAATTATAAAATATTTCTTCCTTTCGTATTTCATACTTAGTTTTCTTCTTTTCTTTTTTTCAGTTGTGGTTCTTTTAGATACAATTTTTTAAAAAAAAGTCCACCTAATATATTTATAGTATCTATAAAAGTGTGTCATACATAGAGCACATGCTCACCAAAAATTCTCAGATTATGTATACTTATACAGAAGATACCCTTTGAGTTTAGATGATCTTCAAATAACCTATGGTATGTTTTACTGTAATATCATGTTGTAACTATATTTATTGTGAATAGTTATATACGTATATGTGCAAACACATAATTATGTATTAATCATGCTGCACAAAAACTGTTGGTTTCCTATTTTCAAAATATCTTATATTTCAAAGTGCATAAATTTGACATAAACTGATAAATGTACAAACAATGAAATCTACATTTATAAATATGCAAGACATACATGCAAATTTATTTAAGAAATAAATTTCAGTTTTGAAAATACAAATGGGCCTACGGTACTGTTAGCGCTTCATGAAAAGTATGCCTGCGTGAAGCATTTTATACCCTCGTGTATTTTTACTAACCATTCAAGAGTTATGGCTAAAGTTAAAGATTTTCAAAAGTAGGTCAAATTTGAAAGGTGAAGAACTGCATGTAAAGAAAGGTCTTGTCACAAGGAGTACACATGTGAAATATGAAAACCCTATCAACATGCATTCAAAAGTTATGCCGAAGGTTCAAGTTTTTGCTGACAAACAGACGGATGGACCAAAAACTATATAAAGGCGCCCCGAATATCCGATTACGGGGGTATAACATTTGCTTTTCAAAAGCATCATTCTTGTATTCAGAATCTTTCTGGAAAGGGGCGGGGGAGGGGTTGTTGACTAGAGTGCACATTAATTTTGTTTCGCTATCAACAACAATTATTCATCATGTTTTAATAATCATAATAAAATCTAAGGACAATATTTGTTTTGTTTTTTTCCATTTCACTAATGAACATAATTTTTTAAAGTACTTCATACATCGTACATTCTGGACTCATATCTTGCACGTATTATTCTAATATTTACATAAAGGTTTTTCTTCCCTGATTAAAACAACTAATATAACATCATAATTTAACAAATTAATGCGATTCTCACGATACACTCGTAAATGAGAGAGAGAGAGAGAGAGAGAGAGAGAGAGAGAGAGAGAGAGAGAGAGAGAGAGAACAGTAACCCACGTATACATGTACATATACAGAGACCCGGTTCGGAATACACCAACATTGAATTTGAAAATTTTATCAATCGTGTGGTCAGGTGTTTGACCTAAATGAAATATAAAAAAGACTTAATTTTGTAAATACTACATCCAACAGTAAATTACAAACAAATACACCAGGATAAGTACATATATATTATTTCTCTTCTACATCCTTATCTTTTTATGAAAATGTACTGTAACGCGTTCATTTGGGAGAAAAAAATCACGTAGTTGAGTTCGATTTTGACATTAAAAAGGAAAATTGGAATAAAACACAAACATACAATAAATCAGAAACATACATGTGCATACAAAGGAATGTCATTGAATATAACACTCTTATCTTTTTCTCATAAAAAAGTAGATTAAAGCGGCTATTTAGAAAAATAAAAAACATCGAGACCGGGACCGGCTTTTAGCACTGTTTTTACTTCTCGGTCCCACCGGTCCCGGAGTTTTCACATATTATTTTACAAAAGAAGAAAATAACATGATCAATTTACTATCAGAATGCAGGCATGAGATGTCATACCCAAGTTATTGAGAAATGGGGATCAAATATCCTGATATATTCTATTTTTATTGAATAAAAGTATATGGGACCGGGACCGAAGACCGGGTTTTAGTCACGGGACCGAGACCGAAGACCGGGACCGAGACCGGGTTTTAGTCAGTACCATGAAATAGACATGGGCTACACAAATTTTCAGAAAACATTTCTTGATAGGTTTGTTTTGCACAGTAAATAAAGGGGATCAAAGGGGCCGGGGACCAAACGTCATGTGTATGAGCATACACTCGTAGAAACATAATCGAATACATCTTACTCGTATGTGATTGAGTGTATGCGTATCCCTCTATTTCAATTTAATCAATATCTTGCTCAAAAGAATGAAATTGGGCAACAGGTAATGCCTAGATATACATGTACCTTCTCCATACCAAGGTTGAGCTTTAGCAATAGATTGATTGATTGATTGAATATTGTTTAACGTCCAACTCGAGAATATTTCACTCATATGGAGACGTCACCACTGCCGGTAAAGGGCTGCAAAATTTAGGTCTATGCTCGGCGCCCATGGCCATTGAGCAGGGAGGGATTTTTATCGTGCCACACCTGCTGCGACACGGGACCTCGGTTTTTGCGGTCTCATCCGAAGGACCGCCCCATTTAGTCGCCTCTTACGACAAGCAAGGGGGTACTGAGGACCTATTCTGACCCGGATCCCCTTTAGCAATAGAATTTTGATAGCAACATGTATATATAATGCAGAGTATTTTGAAAACAGTGTTTATATCGAGGTATGATAAAAAATAGCAATTACTAATCACCATCATAAGATCATAATGAAAGAGGGAGAAAGCAACGACTAGGAAGACTAGGACTAAATCCTGTGTTCATATATACATACATGTAATGTAATACAATTATATGTAAGAGTCACAAGTTCAGAAACGTTTTGTAGATTTATATATTCCAGTACAACAATTTTAGCATAATCCTACAAATGACACTCTTTGAATAGTATTCATTGATATTCTGTATAGTATTACATTTAAGTTCAAAAGGTGTTTCCAAGTTGTAGAAAATGCCTTCTGTTGAAATATGGAGTACTCTTCAATATGAATATCATTGATGACATATTGCATCAGCCAAATAAAAAGGATGCTTTAACTGACAATTAAGAAATAAGATATGATTTTCTAGTGTTGGAATAAATTTGATCACGCACCAACTTCATGTCATATCCCAATAACACCTAAAAATTATATCTTCTTTCTTATATTTCTATTTTGATTTGTGTTCTTATCGAGCTTCCATACTTATGTAAAAGATGACCGATATAACGATCGGACAACACAACATATAGTTCGTTATATTTTTATCGAATCAATTAGGAACAATATCTAAGAGACTATAAATATTTAATTCAGAAGGTTAAAAAAGGACAAAGCAGGTGTAAAATAAAGGTAATTTAGAACGTCATGCCAATTCAGTTGTAGACAAGAAGAGCAGAATAAACTACATCAGTATTGTGATTTGGTCTGTCAGCGATGCAGAAACAGTGACGTTCGCCTACGTGAAGTTGAAAACGCAATTTTTGAACACAGATTTTGACAGAAATTCAGAGGATCTTAGAGATTTGACGGAGGGTAGATGGATCAAGTTCTTGGTCATGTTTTTGGAAGGGAACAACGGCATGATCTTCATCGTTAGGACTCCTGGTTGTAGGACAGAGTTAGACAAAGCGCAGATAGGTTGCTTTTGTTTACCTCCAGGTGTGTAAGAGAAAATAAACACGAACTGACAGAGATTTTGTTCACATAAGAGATTTTTGTTGTAGATTCGCAGCGGTGCCCTGACATGAACATAATTTTTCGAGCCTCGAAACCATCCTCTTTCATGGCTGTTGCCCGGAAACAACAGGTTATCAACATAAAATAAATAGGCCTATATTTGCTTCCAATATCAGTCATCGTATGGATTCGCCATATAGCAGAAGTTGCAGTTTTAGGCCTAGTTGCAGACGGTGTTAGAATTTAATGAAACTATTTCAACGTTATGTTTACTGTTTCTGTGAAATGCTTTCTTTGTTGTTTTATCAGGTGATAAAGGTAGCTAGTATCGCAGAAAAAATGCATAATCCGCGTAGTTATATTTTTATGTATCTTTTAAAATATAAACTAGAATTAAGTTCTGAAATATCATATGATTGACCCATTTGTTACGTTAAACGGAACAGCCAATGTACCCTTTGACCTTGATGACGCTTCATATTTGGTAATGATTATGCAGACAGGTGGGACTAGAAAACCGGATCGAACCAGTGTATTCAATGTATGATGAAAACAATGTCAATTTCAAAAGAAATATAAGAGAAAAAATTCTGTGAATGTAAATATTAATTGATGAAATTTTGTCTGTTTACAAAGTAAACCCTGTGTAATTTTTGTTTTTGTTTTGGTGTCATTGCAGTGGCGAATCCAGGGTTTCCGAAAAGGGGGACTTGAAAGTCAAGTATTATAGCCAAAATACTCAGCCATTTTGGGTGCCAATCTGGAATTTTACTCACACTATTTCTATTTTCTAAATTTGTGGCGAAAAGGGGGGCTTTAAATCCACCACTGCATTGCGTAAGCAAGAAAGTCAGGTGAAAGTACCTGACTATTGAAGTGGTGATTGTATTCATTTCATACGCAAGATAGACTGATCACGTGACCGACTTCATGTTGAATGTCATTTGCATTAGTATTGTTATATAAGGTAATACAAATGGGATTATTATATTTTCATGCTACACCTCAGTTGATAATGGTTTTCTCCGAGTGAAAATTTTCAATGTTACCCTCAACTACATGCAATATTTATATTTATTATACCTCCATCTATAATCCTTGAATTTGATTGACCGAAAGGAAAACATTCTCCATCAGCATACGTCAGTATCGAGATCACGTGAGATTGCAAGGCAAATCCCAGAATTCAATGCAAAGTTTCACCCAGATTCCATCGGTTGTGAAATTTTAACGCTCTATATATATTTGGAATTAACCTCGTTTTATGACCTTTAATAGTACATTTTTAGCGATTTCAGTTGGATAGTGAAATAGTGCGCAAGATTTGCGGGAAATTCGAAGAATTTATTATCTGTACCAATTTACTATTACGGTGTTGTATAATGGATGACGAGCGTCCCTCGGGTGCGGACGCCATTTTGGGTGATTTTTTTTAACCCAAGTGACTTCTGCAGAGCAAACAGACAAACCTGCTGAAAAAGATGTTCTTACAAGTGCACTTTAATCTCGTAAGCAAGATGCACTTATTGAACATTCGTCGCTAGATGCCCATAAGTGGGTAGAGGATTTTTCTGTGTCAGCAAACACAAAAAATATACAGTATGTGGAACAAGACAGTGCTCACAATACTGAATTTGTAACTGAATCAATGTTCAAAAAATTCATGCATGATCAAAACTCAGCCATGATGGCCATGAAGAAATCGCTGGACACATTAAATAACATGATTTATGTAGATGCAGAATCGACTGAAGAAAGTGATTCGGAATTAAGCCCAGCTAAAATTACGGGTAAAAGAAAGCCCGACACTGAATCAGAATGTGCGGCAAAAAAGGCCAAGATATGCTCCGAGTAGGAATTGACCGTGCGTGGAAAATTACCCACTGTCAGACATAAAGAATCAGGGCCTTCAGACTTATGCGGACATGACGTCGATGTAAACAAATATGGCAGCGCGGAACTAAGCGATGATCTTTTCGCAGTTTCCAACTACATCGCCCAAGAGAAAACATTAGCTGTGACAACTAAATTGACAGACTTAGTTAATAAGTTGTTAGTCAACAAACTTGAGGATTCTAAGAAAAATGACTTATTTGATAAGCATTAGCGACCAGAAAATTGTAAGTTGGAATTTTCTCGAGTGAATCATGATTTCGTTTGGAATTACTGTATGAACGAAACTACGAGATCGACGGATGTTAAAGTACTTAAAATTCAGAAAAATTTACTGAAAGGACTTGGTCCGGTGATCAAAGTGGTGGACACTTTGCTAAAACCTAACAATGAATTTGACAGAAACAAAGCGGCCAAAGATCTGCTTGATGGAGTGGCCATGCTGGCCTCAGCTAACACAGAGCTTTCTCTGCACAGAAAAGCATGTATTAAGAATAACATGAAACAAGAGTATAAGAAAGTATGCACAAGTCAGACGGAAATAATCGCATACTTGTTTGGTGATGATGTGGTGGATAAAATGAAAAACATTACTGAACATAACAAAAATAGCTAACAAGGTAGATTATGAAGTTCATAATCTAACAGAAGTTCAATCCTCGCCTTAAGTTCAGAGAAAGAGGTAAAGCCATTTTTTAGGGAGAGGACCCCAGCACTACCAATTGGAGATTTACAACGGAACCACCATCACGAGTCAAAGAAAAGCTACACAAAGAAAACTGTCACACCAGAAGTAGAGAGGGTAGGTGACACCAAACATGCTGAGCGGATTAGTTTCTGCCTGTATGGAAAACTATCACAAAGGATAGCTATATTCTTAGTGCTGTAAAAGGATATTCACTAGAAAGGATGGTAACTATCGAGTCATTTTGAATTTAAAAAAAATAAATGAGAACATTGAATATGTCCATTTCAAAATGGAAAGATTGTGTACAACTCTAAGATTGATTCAACCTGGATGTTATATGGGTTCTGTAGACCTTGGTGATGCATTTACACGGTGAATGTAGCTTGTTCTGACCGGAAATATTTAAGATTCATCTGGAAAGGAACCCTTTATCAATACACTTGTTTACCAAATCGCCTTTCTAGTGCTCCCAGGCTTTTTACAAAATTTCTGAAGCCTGTATATGCTTCACTTAGATCTAAAGGATATGTTTCGGTTGCATATATTGATGATTCCTATTTACAAGGGTAAACATACGAAGAATGCCCTTAGGATTTATTTTGAATTCTATATCCATGACAATCAGCCTTACTCCAGAGAAGATTAAGAAATTTAATAATCTTTATCATACTTTTTGTTCAAACAAAACACATTCAATCAGACAAGTAGCAGAATTAATTGAAGTTCTTATTTCTTCTTCAGTAGCTATTCCTTTCGGAATGTTGTACACCAAAATACTGGAAAGAGAAAAAGCGGAAGCCCTTAAATGTAATAAGGGAAATTTTGATTCTAAAATGACATTATCTGGGGAGGCACTTCAAAATTTAAAATGGTGGTCCATACAAATTAATAGTGGTGTCAAAGCTCCCATTCAACACAGAAGTATTAGTGCTATTCTTACTACTGCGATGCATCAGGAATATGGGGGGGGGGGATACAATGGTATTTCTACAGGAGGGAAGTGGTCCATTGAAGAAAAGGAGTACTTGCCTAATATAAACTATTTGGAATTACATGCAGTTTTACTAGGCCTACAAAGTTTTCATATTGAATTGTGTAACCAACATGTGAATTTTTTGTGATAATTTCACCACAGTAGCTTACATCAACAATATGGGTGGTACAAAATCAACTGCTTGCAACTATAAAACTCGGGAAATATTATCTTCGCTAGCCAAGGGTGACGATACACGGTGTATCGTCACCCTTGGCTAGCGTAGATGGGGAAATATGGACTTTTGTGCAAAGAAATAATATGAGGCTAACAGCTGTTCATTTACCAGGTGTTGAAAATGTAGCGGCAGAGAGAGAGAGAGAGAATAACAATTTGAGATGAAACAGAGTGGACGTTGAACAAAAAACTTTTCAAAACAATAACTTGTGTATATTTTAAACCACATATTGATTTATTTGCATCTCGACTTAAACAAACAATTAGAATATTTTGTAAGTTGGAGAAATGAACCCGGTGCATCTTTTGTTGATGCCTTCACAATTTCTTGGACTAATTTGTCTGTGTATGCATTTCCTCCATGTAGCATTATCGACCGAGTTTGCCCAAAGATCTTGATGGACAAAGCCGAGGGCCTGCTAGTTACACCTCTATGGAACACACAGAACTGGTATCCCATCATCTTGAGAATGTGTGTGAAACCACCACTTGTTCTGAAGCCATCCAAGACAATGCTGCAGCCGAGAAGCAATCCCACTCAAGTGCACCCTCTTGCCAGAAAACTTCAATTGATGGTGTGCCATGTTTCAGGGAAAATTTCCAGAAACTCGATTTATCAGAAAGATCAATTTCAGTACTTATGAAATCATGGAGAGACTCCACATGTAAACAATACAATTCGTATTTAAAAAAGTGATTTCAGTATTCCAGTCAAGTACAGTGTAATAGTTGTATACCAAACATTTCTAATTAGATTTTTTTATCCTCCCTGATGACAAAGGGTTGTGGTTACAGTACAATTAACACAGCTCGTTCAGCTTTGCCAGGATTCATAATTGTAGATAACATGCTTGTAGGTCAGCATCCATTAGTGAAAAGAATTTTGAGAGGTGTATTTAATATCAAACCTTGTTTACCTAAATATGGTATTACGTGGGATGTAAATATAGTGTTAAACTACCTTAAATTGTTAGATAATGAGAGCTTGTCTTTACAATATATGGCATGTAAGCTAACTGTGTTAATAGTGTTAGTATCAGGAAAATGTTGCCAGTCCGTAGCCTGTTTAGACTTAGATGATATGTACATGAATGAAGATTATATAGTATTTATGTTCAATGTGTTACTCAAGCAAACAATACCATCTTTTCAAGTTGAGCCTCTGTTATTATAAAGTTTTCAGAAAGTCTAGCTGTATGTGTATACTCTCTATTGAAACTTTACCTAAAGAGAACAGCTGATATCAGAGGGAATACAACAAAATTATTATTAATGATTAGAAAACCCCATAATGCGGTCACTAGTCAAACCATTGCCCGCTGGATCAAAAAAGTGTTTACAGAAGCTGGCATTGACACGAACATATTTAGTGCACACAGTACACGTTCTGCTGCAAAGTCTATGGGACTATCGCTCACAAGCATCATGAATGCTGCCGGATGGTCCAATTCCAGAACATTTCAGAAATTTTATAAAAGAACTGTGAATAGTGATAACTTTGGAGTGTCTGTCTTATCAATATATGCCACAATAAGTGACAATACTACTAGATAGCGATATACTATTATTTGTTGACACTGGTTGATGCAATAGATTTAGTAACCTTTATGATTTATTTTTTTATTTTCATAGTGAAATTAAGATATACATGTACATGTATTGGTTTGATTTCATTTATTTCTCATTGAAGTGCTTTGGCCACGCTTTAAATCTAACTGACGTATGCTGATGGAGAAATTTAAGATTAAGCGATACTTACCAAGTAGAAATTTGATTGTAATTCTCCGAGGTATAGAGATCAGGTGCCACACCGCACCCATCCATTATTGAATGTTTGGTATTGTGGCCACATCACCTTTAAAGATTGAATTCTGGGATTTGCTTTGCAATCTCTCACCTGATCTCTAATACTGACGTATACTTCCGAGAATTACAATCAAACATCTTCTTGGTAAGTATCGTTTAATTCTAAAAATTATACCTCAATATAAACCGAATAGCGAGTAAGTGATGTAGAAGTGCTGCACACGCTCAATTTTGTCTGGCTGACGGAGTCCTTATAAATAATGACCTCAGAAATAATGACCTGCTATTGATGAATAAGATTTTCTATGATTTTTAGACCTATTTTGTAAGATAAAATTTAATGTAATAAGAATATCCGTATTTCTTGTTACTAATTTTAAAACGTGCGTAGGTGTGAAATACATCATCAGTCTGGATGTGCACAATTTTATCATTGGTCGTCTGTTGATCTGTAGACAACTATGGTTGCTACCAAAGAAAGCGACTGTCGGTGGGAGATTTACTGAGCTGAATCAAAGAGAATTACCGAGCAATTTTAAAAACAGAGGCAGTGCAAATACCAAAAACGTAACCCAAGCTTCCATTAGGATTCTTCGAGAGTACTCTGCGTCCAAGGAAGTAGAGGAAGATGACGTTTTGCAGAAAACAATGGACGAACTGGCAGAGTTCCTCATAATTTTTTATGCAGAGTGTAGGAAGAAGAATGGGGATTTTTATTCGAGAGCATCCATGATCAGCATTCGGTTTGGATTAAAAAGGCACTTTCTTTCACTGACAAAATTAGATATTGTAGAAGACCCTGCATTCCCGTTGTCCAATGGAATGTCTAAAGCTGTTTTACTAACACAAATAAAACGGTCGGGTAAAGAAAGTATACAACACAAAGAGGTTATAAGAGTTGCTGACATTGACAAACTTTATTCATCGACCACTCATGATACCAAACATCCCCAAGGATTGCAGTACAAGGTCTTTTTGGACGTCATGTTTTACACGTGCAGAAGGGGACGAGAAAATCTGAGATGCACGAGGAAAGATGATTTTGTCTTAAAGAATGATGCCATGGGGAGACCTTTTTACATAAACACTGCTAAATATGAAACTAAAAGTCACAGGGGCGCTGATGTTATAGATGATGATTCTTCAGGGGGCAGGATTTATGAAATACTTGTATATCGTTAATTTTTTATATGAATATTAATTTATACCATTTGAATCATTTTTGAAAAGTGTTTTTTTAAAATCAGGCATGTAAATATAATAATTCCTCATTTTTTCCAGGAAGTACCAGATGCCCAGTTTCAAGTCTTGCAAAATACATCTCCAAATCAAATCCTAGGTGTGACTGGTTCTGACAGAGGCCCCGCAGAAAGTTTGAAGAACTTGATAGTGCTTGGTATGACAATGTACCTGTAGGACACAATTCCCTTGGTAACTTCATGAAAACAATATAATTGAAGGCCCAGTCATCAACTACATATGCTAACCACTGCATAAGGGCAACGTGCATCACTGCCCTGGGTCAGAAAGGAATTGAATTTATGTTTCCTCATGCTGCACAAACTCACCGCAGCTCCGTTTTTGCTGAGTTTAGATCAATAACATCAACACCACTGTAGAGATGAAATATGTCATTTATTCAAATGACGCAAATAAGGAAAAATATATACATAATATAATAAGGGGATCAGACCAAAAACTATTCACACAATACATAATGACATATCAATCTGCTGATCCCCTAAATTTACGGAAGAACAATCTATGCAAAAATTATAAAATTGATTAGGTCTACAGCAAAAAGATGGCACATCAAAAATACAAAGAACAATATATGCAAAAATTATGAAATTGATTAGGTCTACAGCAAAAAGATGGCACATCAAAAATACAAAGAACAATATATGCAAAAATTATAAAATTGATTAGGTCTACAGCAAAAAGATGGCACATCAAAAATACAAAGGCCATATCAATGCAAGTAAGGTAGGAAAAGATGGGGTGGTGGTGGGTGTGCCAAATTTTTTGATGCTATCAATAGCTTCGATGAAGCGAGAATGACCCAAGGCTGACTGGTCAGTTACCGACAGCATCAGAACACGTGACAACGATAATAAATTTTGATTGGCTGTTATCAGACAAGGGGGTAAGATTTGGCCATGGAAAATTTCGGAATTGCGTAACAAGTCTGCCGCAACTGCAGAACTGGGAAAATTACATAATATGGCACCTGACACCTGCAAGGCCTGGGAGAAGACCAGTAACATTACATATAAAGAAAAATCAAAGCCACAGAGTTACAAACAATACAAAAAGTATATTAACTTACTAACATTTACATGCAAAAAAACAGCATTCAACACATAAATGCAATTATTTACATAATTGTTGTTTCCGTCACATTATGTCTATAAGTGGTCACAAGAGTGAAAACTCCATCAAAAGTTATTCGAGAAATGTTAGTGAAAAAAAAATGAAATGTGTTGTGTTTTGCAAAATATAATGAATTCTACTTGTTCTAATGATCCAGTTGATCAACAAGAACCAACTGAATATGTTTCTGAATCACCTTTCCATGAATAAGAAGTTCAGCAACTTGATAATCCTCAGTTCCTAGCCGAGATACTTGAAGATTTTCCTGAGTCGGGGAAAGAAAATGCTGCTATACCTGCTTCAACATCATTTTTACCTGTTCGGGGAACATAGACTGTTCTTAAATTTAAAAGATGTTACATTTAATATGTCCTTGTTGTACACCGAATATTGAAGTTTTCTGTAATTTTTAAAATGTAGATTAAACAAGAAGTGCAAAACTTTTAAATCTTATTTCATATCGGTATGATAAAACAAACAATTACCCTTTATGAGATCAACAAGGTGAAATAAGGACACTCATCCTAGCCCACTCGCTGACCTCCGCCGCTACTTGGGTTGTTAGCATCAAATTGTGATGTTTTCTCTACTAGATCTTTTATTAAAACGTTTATCAATTGTCACAGGGATTGTTTTCTTGATTTGAATATAGTCCATGTTGGAGAGTTTCTTTCACTAACATTGTTACACAATTTAGACAGTTGAAAGGAAAAAATATCATGACAGAAAATTGTCCTACCACATGGGGCACAAAAATCAGAAAGAGACGAATATACACTGTAAGCTACAAGCGTATTGAATTAGAAAACAGTTGTTGTTGTTTATTAGTCCAAAGCAAACACAGCTTATAGACATAGTATACAATGTAAACAATCTAAAATCATATAAAGGTCAAGAAAGAATAAAAATTGTGCTTATACATTGGTATTTCTAATTTCAGAGGAATTCTTAATAAATTTACCCAAGTTACACAATTCCTTTACATTCTGTGTCGATAAAAGTTGAATTAATTTAAAGACAGAGGGTCTGATATAATAATACTTTTTGAAAAATTTGATTCTTAAATGACTGTAATAGGTACACTTAAAGAAAAAAATGAAACTCATCTTCTACATCTAAGGTACATAAAGGACATAAACGTCTTTCTAAAGGAACATCTTTTTATCTACCAATTTCAATAACTAACCAGTGAGACGATAATCTTAACTTACATATAAACTTTTTATACTGCATAGGAATTCTTTTAGTTAAGTAGGATTGCAAAGTAAAATGGTCAATCGAATGTTTATAAATTCTACATTTTGAGGAAGAGTTGATTTCAGAAAAGTATTGTTTGTTTACAATTATCAAAAATACGTTGTTTAGCAACTGCAAACATGTATTGTGGCTTCAAAGTACATTGATTTAACCATAGGTTCATCAATCCAACATTTGACAAAATACCTTTAACATTTACTACCCAATTTGTACAGTTTTGTTTACTACTCATTTCATCACACATATAGTCATAACATGATTTCAAGATACATTTTTGTTGATAAAAGCTTTAACTAATTTTTTAAAATTCGTAATTTTCTCACACATTGCAATGGTAATCTATCCAATTCACAATAAATCATTACATTAGGAGTAGCACTTTTCACACCCAGTATGCTTTTACAAAAATCCATGTGAACTTTTTCGATATCAGGAGCTGAATGAGCACCCCACACTTCACATCCATAATGTGCAATGCTTCCTACATATGTGTCAAATAAGAATATAAGTGTTGTGAAATTCAAACTCATTTTAGAACATTTTCTTTTTAGTGAAAATAAAGCTTTTTTACATTGTAATGATAACTATTTTTGTGTGACATAAAATTTTCCATTAAAATTCAACAATAATCCAAGATAACAAAATTTATTTACTATTTCAATTTGTTCATTATCATAGAGCCATTTATCGTCTGATCGTAAAATACCTCCGTTTCTAAAAACCAATACTTTTGGGTTTTTTTTTCAACATTAACCGTTAAAGAGCATTTTCAATGTAAATTTCCAATGAATTCAACATAAGTTGCAAGTCAGAGGCCGATTCAGCTAGTATAACCATATCATCTGCATACATTAATAGAAATAAAGATAATTCTTGTAGCTCGATGGGAGTATTGCCCTTAAGCAAAAATTCCTTCTCACAGTCGTTTATGTACAAAGAAAAAAATAAGGGGGAATTATCTCCCCTTGTAAAACGCCAATATTATTTACAAAGAAATCTGATAAATGTAATAAGGGGCTGTTCTATTAACAATTTTATAGATCAGCATAAGTTAATATGTTGGAGCTCCCATCACAGTTCCGTGTAAAAACAGGACACTAATGAGCTTATTCTGCAACCTACTCCTTTACATTCAACATTTTTCTAGGTACAATTATCTCCATCGTCGGTTACCCACGGGTGCTTCTCGTTGATTCTCTTCATCATCACGGGAGCATGTGTACCAAAAACCGTGTTTTGCGACGATGAATTATCCCATGCAATACGTGCGTATTTCAGAGTGGGTCTATTAAAAGCAAAACACACTTTGAGGAGTGAATATCTTGAAAAATCCAATCTTTTGCGTGTTTTGTTGTTTAATGTAGGAAATATGACATATCAAACGACCATCTGACTCAAAATAAAGTCCTAAGTAGTCCTACATGACTACCATGCTGTTTTTTTAAAAAAACACCATTGATTCTCTTAGTCTTTGTAATATTGTAACATTTACATAAACTACATGTATCTTATCAGAATTACAGTGAACTGTGAATTACAGTGAACTGTGAATTAACTGGACCAGACTCTATATTTTTTCAAGGTCTCATGATCATGAAGTAGTTGCATAATCATATCTCTGTCGACTAGAGCAAGCAAAGAAGAATCATCAGCAAATAGCAGAATATTGTTAGCAATATTGTTAATAATATCATTTTAAACAGAAAAAACAGAAAGTGACCTAAAACAACCCCGAGGAACCCAGCCTCCAAATGCATGTATTTGTATTATGATGAAAACCTTTCTTGAAACAAAAATAATTTAAAATCTTCTTTTTTTGTTGTTGTTGTTGATATTGTCGGCTTTGTACAATATTTGAGATACCGCTAAATTAAGTCTTTGAATGAGAAGGTGAAAATAACAAACATTGATCAATCCCATAAATCCTATATGGAATACAAGTTGGGCAAACATGGACCCCTTGATATGTTGTTTACTATATGCTAGCATATTGACATTAAAGTGGCCAACAAAAAAATGGATATTTTAATATCTAAAACTCTCTTAAATACGTGTCCAGGTGTCAAAGACCTAAATTATTGATATACATTTATTTTCATGCGAGGTGACACACTATAAACATTGCTTTAAAGTATCCGTCAATGAAATGTTGTAAAGTTTATTTGCTTCCACCCTTTCATTCTAGATCACTCATATGCATTAAATTCATCACTAATGTTAATCTCTCAGTTAAGCTAAGTTGCCTATGCGTATTCCATATGACTTTTTCTGAATTAAAAAATTAGTTAAATTTTCCTTTAGAATGGATCCCAAATATTTCCATGAATACTTTCAGTCCTTTGATGATTTTCCTTAGTGGCTACTAGTTTAGGGTTTATTGACTGCTAATTAGTGTCTGCGACCTTCATCCTGGTTTTCTGTTCAAGTCATACACAAAGGGGGGGGGGGGTCCATAACCTAACCTAGACGTTACACAAGCATCTTCAATTATGACCTTCTTTATCCTATTTGTGTCTTAGTTTAAAAAATCACTATCTAGAGCACAGAAGTACTGAGAATACTATCAAACCGTTTTTGATGTACGTAGAATAGACATGTGGTTTAACACACCACATTAAGAATATAAGTATACAACTCGACGCTGTTCTTTAAGTGATTTTTGTCATTTTTAAAACTATCTAATATGGTACAAAACTTTCCAGGAATAGTGGACAGTCAGTATACTGATTTTCGTCAACCCGGAACAATGATCTCTTTATCAATGTACGATAAGCGCTGTATCATATCAAGAAAGACAACGGGACGCAAGATAAATTAGAGTGTTTCCTGTCAAAATTAGAAAATAAATGTTCCGAAAATGTCTGTGCCTCACAATCAAGGTAACAACAGAACAATCCAACGAGTCCATATCTATTACCCATAAAAAGGGTGACCAGGATGATACCCGTTAGCAGATAATAAGATCTAGCAGCTGCAAAATGTCGGCTATACTGAAGTCTCTCTGTCTTTTTGCAGCGATCGCCAATTGTTTGAGCTTGGATCAAACTCGACAGCCGGGAGCAGTGGGTGCGTCTGTTGTCGAATCAGTCGTCAGCCTCATCAGAGAATCATGTCTTTTTGCAGAAGATAAACGCTTTTTACGCCGTTTGGCTTACGTACAGTCACGAGATGGAACGGACCCTAAAACCTACAGAAGAAACTATCATGGCGGAATATGGCAGGTAAGTACACGAAGCGACCGTGAAATCAAACGAAACAATTGTACTCTTTTTTTCAAAACTGGCTAGAAATTAATGATATAACTTTCTCTAGGTGGATGAAAACAAATTTCGGGAAACACAAAGTAGTTTAAGACTACAATCTCAAAAGAACATCATTAGAAACACGTTTGGGATCGACTGGGATTACGTCACATGGCAGGATCTCCGGAAGCCCTTGTATTCTGGCATCGCTGCCTCACTTTACACTATCTTGCATGGTGGAGTCGGTTGGAGGATTGAAGACCAAGCAAACACATTTGAAAACTTTTTTCAGAGTTCTGGAGGATACAATTTCACTACGCAGGCGCAACTTCTCGACCAAGGTAGGATGTTAACAATTTAGTAGATATTTTTCTTAACTGATATACCTTTTGAAATGAAAATTAAAATAACTGAGGTTTTTTTTTTGTAGGTTGCCATGGAAACGAAGCTCTTGAATTGGTGTTTGTGGTGGATAGTTCAAATTCTTTATCATCGGATGACTTTACAAGGGCAAAATTTTTTATGGAGAATGTTGTCGATGCTTTTAACATTGCCTCCGATAAAACACGCGTCTCGGTTATCACGTATTCCAATACCCCTACTGTCGAATTTCATCTGAATTCATACACAGTAAAATCAACTTTGAAGAACGCTATCCAAAACTTGCCTTTTCGTACTGGATCTACAAACACGGCATCTGCATTACAATCAGCAGTAAATAATGTATTTTCAAGCAGTCGGTCAAGTGCAGCAAAGGTTATCATCGTGATCACTGATGGACAGTCAAACGATAGACTGTATACACAACATGCAGCCGACAATGCCAGAAATGACGGAATTATTTTATTTTCTGTCGGAGTAGGACATGCCATTGATAATGGTGAACTTAACTATATGGCGTCCAAGCCTTCATGCACACACGTGTTCACCGTATCTGGGTATGACGAAATTAAAGCACTAAAAGAGGAACTCATACAAAGTTCCTGTAGAGGTAATTCACCTTTTGAATCAGATATGATATTTAGCCATTTACAACATATTTCTGTAGGAATGTGAATACAACACATGCCTCTCTAACTTCAGCCCCGGTTTACATCAACAGCACGTTTAGCTGCGTTATCGAAAAATGTCCGCCACTTGCAGTCTTGACTTCCACATCCGGTGTGACTATAGAGGTACGTACTTCTCAGGAAAAGAACTTGACCTTTAAAGCGACGTGAATGGAGATTTATAATTAGATATAAAATCAACACACCTCATTCATACATTCTATAATAATCAAACGATCATAATAACGATATACCCCATTTAGCCACCAGCAGACAATTCGCCATTGTTTGGTTTTGTTCCATACACATACCCAGTATAAGTCACCGAACACGTACGCAAAATCAAGCTTTCAATTTCTATTGGATGATATACGATTTAAAGAAATTGGGAGCTACATGTGGAAATCAATATCGCTTACGGTCTCCTTAATTTTGAAGTTCTGATTTGAAAAAATAAATTACCGGTATCAAAACTACGCACCACAAGGGAATATATTATCTTTCACAAGCAAGAGGTTAAGCACAGCATAACTGTTCACAAAATGAAGAACATGATTTAGCGTACGTGTCTGGTCATGTTGCTGTATCAAAATGCTAACAATATAATTTGGAACCAATCTCTAACAGATCGAGTTGAGTGTGGATACGGTAATATTTTCACTGGTGCTTCGCACTCCGAAAAATTATTAAAAATCAAGTCCCACTCGTGAAATAAATCTCATACCCAACTACATTATGTGCAATATCATTTACTTAAACGTGATTAAATTTTTCGCTGTACATAATACTATGCTTGGTTCTGAAAATCCAACTATATATCACTTTTAGACAAACAGTACGTGCGGCATGGAAAGCATCTACACGGCCTTCAGCAATGCTTACCCTGGCGAGGGTTTCTATGAGACGTTACACTCTGTTTCCCCGAACAATCCTACATCAGTGTACCACAACTCTTCCCGGGACCAGACGCTGTTTATCAATCTTGTTGACGCCCTGAAAAATCAAGCCAGCAGTAGCGCTGGGTGCGTCGTTACCATAACGCCTTACCATGGAGATCACACGGATCACAGTACGTGCAATAAATCCGTGTCTACACGCTAGATATGTTCACGATGTACTTACAGACAATGCATACATATCAATATCGCGCAATGCTTCTGTAGTAATCATTTCTTCTTTTTTATAGCCATGAAATGCTACCTCGATGGATTAAATATCAAGTGTCCAGATACATGTGAAGGTATTTTTGTTTCAAAATCATTATTCCGTTTCGAGATAACATGAGTACGTGAAATCGGGAACATATTATTGTTTATTTCAGAAAAATGGAACTTCCTAAACCCTTGTACCAAGGCAAACATTGAGAAAGAACTTACAATGTTTCCACACCCAACAGATAGTACAAAATACCTGATGTGTGACCTTTCCGGAAAACTTTATATCGTGCAATGTCCACAGTACGAATCTTATTATCAGTCTTGTAAACAATGTGTAGGTAATAACACTTCCTGCGTCAGTGGTGGTAGCAACCAAGTCGATTCATCCCCATGTACCCTGGCAAATCTACAAGCTGGTCATTTCTTCTTCGTCTATCCGTCCGACAACACAAAGTTTATTCACTGTGATGTCTGGGGAAAAGCTTGGGCCCTGGATTGTCCCACAGGAGAAATTTGGGATCAGAACATACTAACCTGTATTATTCCCAATTCCGGTAGTCAGACCGCGCCGTCATCGCCGTCGATTGTCCGTCCACCCGTTTCCTCTAACTATGGAGGTGACGAGGTAAATGGTTTCCTCTGTTGTCCGACATGTCCTCGCTTTTCCCCTCCTTGTTCGCATTCCAAGATAAATTCTGGAAAGCTGTTCCACGCCATTGCTGGGGATCGTCACCACTACATCCAGTGCGACCTCACCGGAAGAATGTATTGCCCGATGAGCTGCAGTCCTGAAGCAGATGGCTCACTCGACTTCTTCAACTACTTGTCGCAGACATGCGTAGATGGTTCTCTTTCGGGTATTGTCGGTTGAATAGAACTTTCATAATGCACCATGTTTACGTTTTTGAAGTTAATAAATAAAACGCTATGCAACTAAACAGTGGGTTTCTTGTTAACGAGATGTACATAACATATACCCCGTTTTGTCTGATCATATTGGTACACCATCGTTTACCTGATCAAGATATAGGGTACATGGCGGGTGTGACCGGTCGACAGGGGATGCTTACTCATAGACACCTGATCCCACCTCCGGTATATCCAGGGGTCCGTGTTTGCCCAACTCTATATTTTGTATTGCTATATGGCGGATTTAGAGAGGCGTGGGGGACGCACGCCCCCCTAAAATTTTCAAAGTTTAGGTTACAAATCAGTGCGTACTATAAGAAAAAAAGGGAAAATCAAATCATATCTATAATAATTGATTCTAAAAGTGAATATCAAAATACATAAAGTCCCTAACTCCGTATTTTACATAAGTAGGAGAAATAAGCATTATATGTTGCTCTAATATTGTACACACATAAATGAATAACAGTATATAGATTCCAAGTTGATTATAGTTTTAGCCGAGTTGCGTAGCAAATCTCGGCTTTTAAATTGCATGGCGAAGGATGGGCGTCGTCCACAATTACCTTGTCCGGTCTCTAACTTTCATACTTTTTGGTGCATCTTTGTGAGACTTACATAACATGATCACATTCAAAAGAGGAAGGTTCCTATTTATTTTGAGGTCAAGGTCACTTTGTCACAAAATGCCAGAGGTTTGAGCTTGTCCGGTCTCTAACTTTCATACTACTTAGTGCGTCTTTGTCAGATTTGCATATTTTGATCACATCCAAAAGAGGAAGGTTCCTATTTATTTTTAGGTCAAAAGGTCAAAGGTCAAGGTCTCTTTTTCACTATATACTGTAGATTTAAGCTTGCCTCTAACTTTTATACATGTACTTGCTGGTGCATGTTTATCAGACTTAAAATCCTGATGACATTCAAGATTCAGGTTGCTTTTGAAATCCAAAGGCCAAAGGTCAGTAACACACTAAATACATGTACCTATTGCGGCCATTCGAAGCTTCATACTTATAAACTATATTAACTACGTGCATGTTTTTACTTCATGAATGCAAGCGTGCATACTTTTCCAAACTGCAACTCGGCCATACGCATCTTTGATGCGTTTTAGCGATTTTATATTTTTTTCAATAGAAATACTAGTATGCGTTTCTTGAAAATTGTTTATATACTCCTTGGTTTAATTTTTTGCAGCCCCTCCCTCCCCAAAATCATGAATTAATTTTTTATTGGCTATTATAATTTTTTTTTTAAATCTACTTCTTATTTCAAAAACGAGAAATATCTTTTGAGGCAAGAGTCGTAATGTGTGATGAAAAGGTGCAAGGGCGAATCCAGAGTGGGGTGGGTGGTTCCGGACGCCCCCCCCCCCCCCCCCCCTTGCGGACCAAAAAAAAAAATTAAGTTATCCAATTCTAACGAGACTTTGCGTCAAAATGATATGAAAGGTGCATACTTGAATGTAATAGCATCATTCAAATTTATCAACACCAGTATATCATTTAATTCCACGATGAATAAGACGAAACGAATATATATTTTCGTCAGATACAAGTACCACTTAAAATATTTAAAACGTATAATATGTAAAATAAAAGTTTTGTTTAAGAAAAAGACAATTTAAAAGTTAAAAGGAAGGACCAGGAAATGCTCAGAATGCAGGATTTCGCACTATTTACCGCTGCTTGAGACCAATCGGCGCACGAGACTGACTTTGGACGGTAACCTACAGTAGACATCCGGATTACCACTGTGCTTGAACCTCCTTCATATCGTTAGCTTGGATTTTCAAATAACACAAAAGGAGTAGAGAACAAACAAATAAAAATAGAGACTTGGAGTCGCAATTAAATTACTTGTACGATAAAAAAACCCAAAAGGTTAAATGTTTATCTGAGAGTGCGAGAAATAATTGTGACCAATTTCCAACTTTAGATGAATGTCGAGAAACTGTTATGAGTATGAAACACGATAAATCGCCAGGTCTAGACGGTTTACCAACTGAATTTAATCAATGCTTTTGGGATCAGTTATCGGAACTTTTTTTTTTTTTTTTTTTGGAATGCTTAAAGAATTTTTTTTATCAAATGAAATGTCTTTTTCCCCAACGACTTGCTGTCATATCATTAATTCACAAAAAAGGAGAGAAATTCCTATTAAAAAATTACAGACCCATTAGCCTCACAAATACAGACTACAAGATAATGGCATTCATATTTGCTCGTCGTTTACAAATATCGATGAGCGAACGAATAAACGAGTTATTAACAGTGTCTACGACTTTTTGGGACAACCCTCGTATATAACTATTTTCTTTCTTTTATTGCATTTAGAATTTATAAATGTAAGATGTATTGTAGAGTTGTACAGGTTGATGAGACAAGTGATTTTGTTATTCGTTCCATCAAGGAATATTTGAGATCGCACTGTCAAGTTCTCAGGGTTTTTTTTAATATAAAACCAAAGAACAGATCAAAATTTTGTTTCCAATCTATAGTTAAGCTATGAAAGTCTTTATATAAAAACTTTTAACATATAAAATTTAAACATTGTTACTACTGCTATTATATGTATACATGCATCTGTGCATATGTATGTATGCATGTGTATATCTGTGTATTATATGTACTTGTGTCATATCTAAAGCCACTATTCAGAGGGTCCAGTCCTCTAGTAGAACTGCCCAATGAGTCGGATATGAACTATCGTGATATGTGTGGACTCATTGTGGCAGCGTGGCGTTTTTGAAAAAAAAAAAAAAAACTTATCTTCATTATACACATACTGTGCCAAATATGTTTCATACGCAGTATAATTCCTTTTCTTGAAATTATGCTGATGTAAATTAATCACTACAATTTTTTGACATATTATATACTGTATCTATATTGATTTTATGGTAAAATAATAACCATATCTTATGCACATTGCATCTTATACATGTATTTCATTTGTTTTGTATATTTGTATATGTTTTGTCTTGTTTCATAAATAAAAATCTTGAAACTTCAAAAAAAAAAATTGTTTTTAAAGTTGTGATTTTACTGGATGATATTAATCAATATGGGAATCTTTGATATCTTTTCACCTTGGTAACGCTACATCTTCCATCTTTTCACCCTGCGTTATTTTCATTTTCAAGCATTTTGTCAAAATAAAGACTATTATGAACCCCAATATTTAGGAAGAAATTGAGTGTATTTTTATATCCTTGTGATACATTATCATGGTTCTTTCTCAAATTATTTCAAAGCTTGAATTCAGCTCATGAAGCAAACATCCGTGCGAATTGCCTTAGGTACTCGATATTAAACACAAGTGTTTGAGAAAAGTAACTACATGTACTTTCATTCAAAGTGTGGGGCATATTCTGTTTCTTATTACATCTGTGCGTTCCGTGCGATATGTTTTAGACAAAGAAAACTCTCATTTATGTTGTTTTTGAGAAAAATAAATAGATCGATCGCTTCAACAATTTGGAACCCCTGCATTACTGAATCTTTTCACCATGGTCACGATGGTCCACGGTGTAATTTGCATAACTTACTGTAGAATCGTTTAAATTCGTGGGGGCCAATTTTCGTGGATTACTGAATTTTAACGGGTTCGTGGGGACGTAATTTGTGGGTTTATATATTTGTAAGAAAGATAACTCTGGAATGTAATTATGATTCTTTATTCGTTGAGGATGTAAATTCGTGGATGAGGGATACCCACGAATTCCACATAAATTGAGTCACCACGAATTTTAATGATTCCACAGTATTTGACTCCTGGACAATACAACTAAGTAGATAGTAATCCTACATTAAAAGTCTTAAATTCATGGGTACGGTACCTAGGGTTTTGGTATATAGGTAAGAAGATTCTTTGACTCTTTCAATGAAGTGTATATTTATTTCTTCGCGTTGACTAAATCAGTCCTTTGAACAGCATAACAAGGGATGGGTTCTAGCGCCCAGTGTGCGACTATATTAATCATATAGTCAAAGAGCATTAAATCTTTAAAGACATCTCCTTTAAATTTCTGAACATGAAAGGTGAAGATAACGAACAGTGATCAATCTCTTAACTCCTAAAAGTAATACAAAACAGATAGTTGGGCAAACACGGACCCCCTGGACACACCAGAGGTGGGATCGGCTGCCTAGGAAGAGTAAGCATCGCCTGTCAACCGGTCACACCCGCCATGAGCCCTATATTTTGATCAGGTAAACGGAGTTATCCGAAGTCAAAATCTGTGTGCCAAGTACGGCCTAACAATCGGTATGAAACACGTCAGACAGCATTTGACCCAATGATAGGTTGTATTGGCAAACTAGATCGTTATAACGACCACAAAATTTGCGAAATGCGACTTTAAACGAGACTGTACCATCAACTTGTTTTTCAATAGCTTGTTTCGATTTAACTACAGACTACAGTGTATATGTAGAACAAACTCTTGCGTATCAATATTTATAAATTAATAAATTTTGCTAATATTTTTTTGGCTAAAAAAAAAAAAAAGATTTAAGAAAAATAAATTTTGCTAATAAACTCCGAAACGCTTGTTCCAGAGTTACTGCTTGCACCTTTAATTAATATTGTTCCATGTGTGAGGTGAAGTTCGTATGCTATAATAGAATCTTACTTGATTAGTAAATGTCGTAATATTGATTAAAACCTACTTTCGTTATCGATAAACTACCATGAAATAGCAAATATGAGAATACAGTGGCGGACACACTTTGTCGGATCTAAGCTAGTTTTATTTTTAATTTTTAATGACAATCTTAAGATAATGCGATTTGAAGTAAATCCGTTGTTTATCAATGCTTCATTTTGATCTTACAGAAGAAATAAGTTTTGATAATTTTTGAATGAATGAAATATGCCTGGGGGGTTTTTCAATCCGTGATTTAAGTCTGGAATCAGCCTTATGGAAATTTCCAGAACGAAGCACCATGAACGAGGCATTGCAACACTATAGGCGCTTGGGTCTACAACCAATCACACATTCTTGAGCCTATCCGGCAAGCCAAGAAGTTGCGATTGGTTTAAGACATGATCTGCATAAAATTGTGTAGGTGTTCAGTGTTAGTTATGCTTAAAATAGTTTTGACTAGGCCCACACTTATAATTTCATGAAGATTTATTTTATATTACTTCAACGAAGGACTACCCTCCAAAAACCAACGATCTGATACATCGATATATTTTTTAATACGATATTTATCTGATATTTTAGATGTTCTTAATTTTTTCTTAATTCTTTAATTTTTCCCCGTGATTATAGAAGTCACTGTTACGACTTTATAAACATAAAAACGGTTTTATTTCGTTTGAACATTATTTGTGATGACACAGAAAGTAAGTAATAAGTCGAAAACTGTCCAATATGTCAGATTTCGAATGGCCCGGGGCTGTTCTGGGAAAGCGCGAAACTAGGTTGTACAATGTCCAAGAAAGCAGGCCACTGTTTACAATATAGCAGTTACTCTGTTTGTCATATAGTGCATTGTGTTTTCGATTATTGCGTTTAATGAGAAGAAACGACGTGTATTCATAATTTTGCCCTTTAAATTGTCGCACTGGACAAAAACTGCCATTATAAACACATTCGCAATACTCAGTTTCAAATTTTGAAATTATGAATGACCGTTCAGTTTGTTTTTGGTCAACTATTCGGCATGACGGATTGCGATTGCATTCGTAAATTCATTATCTTATTTCCAACACGGAGAGAGATCATTTATGTTGCATAAGGATCATTTAAGTTGAAGCTCCAAGTGACTCGTATACAAAACAAATATCAATAAACAACAAGAAATGTTTGTAAAACATCTATGCCCCCATGGTGCAGAATTAAAAAGGTTATACACATACATCATTTAAATGTTAGTAGTGCCAAACCATGTCAAAATATTGAGCAGACAATATATTCCTATGTTCAGAGTGGATTGACCATGTGACCTAAAAATCAATAGGGGTAATCTACTCTATATGCTGTACCAGTGTATCAATTTTGGTGTCAATCAAGCGAATGATTCTTAAAATATAGAAGACCTTTGACCAGGTGACTTCAAAATCAATAGGGGTCATCTACTCTATAAGATGTACCAGTATACCAAGTTTGATGTCTGTCAAGCAAAGGGTTCTCAAGACATTGAGCGTACATTATATTCCTATGCCCAGTTTAACCCTTGACCTTTGACAATGTGACCTCAAAATCAATAGGGGTTATCTTCTTCTGAAGATGTACCAAGGTACGAAGATTGATGTCCGTCAAATAAAGGGTTCTCAAGATATTGGGCAAACATTGTATTCCTATGTCCAGTTTGACCCTTGACCTTTGACTATGTGACCTCAAAATCAATAGAGGTTATTTTCTCCTGAAGATGTATGAATGTACAAGATATTGAGCGGAGAGTATATTCTTATGTCCAGTTTGACCTTTGATCAGGTGACCTCAAAATCAATAGGGGTAATCTTTCCTGGAGATGTACCAGTGTACCAAGTTTGATGTCTGTCAAACAAAGGGTTCTCAAGATATTGAGCAAACAGTATATCTCTATGTCCAGTTTGACCCTTGACCTTTGACTTCAAAATCAATAGGGTCATCTACGCCTTAGGGTGTACAAGTGTACTAAGTTTGATGTCTGTCAAGCAAAGGGTTCTCAAGATATTAAGCGGAGAGTGTCTTTCTATGTTCAGAGTAGATTGACCTTTAACCTTTTGGCCTGAAAATCGATAGGGGTTCTCTTCCACTCGTAACCAACCCACATATGAAATATCATTGAGATGAAGTGAACGGTTCTCAAGATATTGAGTGGACAACATCTGGTCTACCGACCGATCTACATACCGACCGACCAGAAAAAATCCACAATTAATGCAATCCTATTTGTAAATCTTATTTCTAAATGCAAATTTCGATTAATTTTTTTTATTACCTTTGTAAAAGATAAGCTTTTTTTAAATACATTTTTTGGAACTGACAAACATCTTGTACTCCACACGCCGATATATCTGTATTGTCGATGAAATTTGGATTAGTGTTTTGGGCGGGTAAGGATCTCCATTTATTGTGCTTAATTTCGCAGATGAGGTGTTCAAGCCAAAAAAATCCAATATTTCGTGCGTTAGATTGATTGATTTTATATTGTTTAACGTCCCACTCGAGAATGTTTCACTCATATGGAGACGCGCATTAGATCTTTTGGGTTTGCTGGAATAAAGGGGTTAAAACTTGCAAGTTTCTGTTCTCCACCAAATCCCTTCCACAACTTGATAGCCCATATTTCACTTTGCCTTGTTTTCAGAGGTATCACATTTTTCTATTTCTGTGCGATTTTCTCCGAATTATGGGGTGCAGAAAAACGACCGTTATTTCCCACATTCTGATACAAACTTTGCGTAGGAATGTTCAGCAATTCTCCACCCCAGTCTCCTAGTATAGCAAATCCAATCCCGTGAGGATCCGGGTTAGAATAGGTCCTCAGTGCCCCTTGCCTGTCGTAAGAGGCGACTAAATGGGGCGGTCCTTCGGATGAGACCGCATAAACTGAGGTCCCGTTTCACAGCAGGTGTGGCACGTTAAAGATCTCTCCCGCTCAAAGACCGTAAGCGCCGAGCATAGGCCTAAATTTTGCAGCCCTTCACCGGCAATGGTGACGTCTCCATACGAGTGAAAAATTCTTATGCGGGACGTTAAACAATATACATTCATTCATTCCTTTACATCCCACAAAACCCGACTTGCCTGGATGTCCATTTTGAAAGTATGCATGTTCAATTTTTATGGAAATTGTGTTCGATTTGTACAGTCGCTCCCTAATCAAAGCCGTCAACTCAGGAAAAACACTATTTTGACACATTAATAGGCGGGGCTTATTTTGAAACATTGATTCCATTGGTTGTGCTCTGTTCTAGGTTAATAAGATCATATGAAGAGAAAACTTTGTCACAAAAAATAGGCCTCGCTACGCTACGCTCCGCCCATTCTTTTTGAAGAAGACTTCTCTTCATGTGATCTTGCTATTACAAAGATTTCATGTCTCTATCGGTCCCGGTTCTAAAGTAATTTACGAATGTTTATGGTCAAAGGTCAAGGTCACTAGAGATACTAGTTTTTAGGTTATAACATCCCTTTATCATTTCCTTGTCTCCATCGGTCCCATTTCTAACGTAATACGAGTAAACTTATATGATCAAGGTCACTGACATATCAGTTTGTAAGCCACAATATCCTTTTATCATTTCTATAAATTTCAAATTTCAGCCAGTCACGGTTCTAAAGGAGTCAAACAAACAAACAAAACGAGTTTTTATCATCAATGTAAAAATCACAGGAGTCCTCCACATCCGCTTCGTACTTACATATATGTAGATATTTTATTGAAAATAAATATTGCATATCATCATATCTTTTGATTAAATAAGTTCGTGCTGATTTGATAAACTCTCTCAAGATGTACCGAATCATCCCGTTTATCACAGAGTTATGCTGTTAGTTTGTCGTTAACATCTATATTCAATTAAATATCCAGATATAAAACAGACATAGAAGTCTTTGTTGTTTATCTAAGATTTTTTGATTTGAACATATTTTATTGTATGAATATACAAAAGGATTGGTTACAAGTTCTAGCAATTTAGACAACCTCTCCCGTATACAAAATATATTATGCTATACATGTACAAATAAAGATTGTCGTACCACAAAAATATAATATTAGTTATAATGTACAATTATGATAATATACAATGTATCTTTTGGTTCATGTAAGTACATAATCAGGCATAAAATGCAAAACATATTTTAAAATTATGATATATAGGTCCGATTAAAATCTGTTAGAGTTCTTATTAAACTTCTGAACTGTTCTGAAAATATAAAAATTTACATCATTTGAAAAATATTCATTTCCCCATAATAAAAGGTGGGTATCGACAATAGCAATATCATTTAGCTGAAGCAGTTCATTGAAAAAACAATTTCTTGCTTGAGTGTATCTTTTGCATGCAAAAAAGAAATGATGGGCATCTTCAATATGACCACTAATACAATTTGGAGAGGCAATGATGTTTTTTCGATAAAGATCATTATTTAAAATGCAAGAATGTCTTAATTTGGTATGAATAATATTAACATATCGCTGGCCATATGAATAGTATAAAGGTGGTTTTGAGGGTGTTATTTTAATGTGTTTTTTTAATTTATCAATCGAAGTTATCTCCTTTATTTCTGTACTCGGCAAGTTCCATTTCCTAACTGTGTCGGGAATAAATGACTTTTTATATATCTAAGATGTATCTAAGATACATGTACATCGATATGTCGCAGTGAACTCGAAATAAGATAATTTATCTTATCTGCTTCATTCATACTTAGATAATTTATTGATAACAACGGCAAACTAGCAACTCAACTATAGTTATGCTAAAAGGGTGAATTCAGCTTTTCCATCGTCAACTTCCCATATTTATGTAGCAACGTTCCAGTATAACCTGTAATTCTGTGTTTATGTCTCTCACCTGATTTGACACGCAAGAGCTTGTTCTGCGTATGGTCAGTTTTTAAATTGAGGCAGTCTACTGAAAAATAAGTTGATGTTACTAGAATTTCAACAGTCCCGTTTAAACTCAGCAATTCGCAAATTATGTGATCATCTTAACGATCTAGTTTGCCAATATAACCTACCATTGTGTAAAATGCTGTCTGACATGTTTCATACCAATTGGGACATTTCTTTACATACTGACTTTGACTACGGATTACTTTGTTTATCCGAACGAGATATAGGGCTTACGGCGAGTGTGATCGGTCAACAGTGGATGTTTACTCCTCCTAAGCACTTGATCCCACTTCTGGTATGTCCAGCTGAGGTGCGTGTTTGCTCTACTCTTTGATGATTTTGCATCTTTACAGGAATTAGGAGTTCATTGTCTTTACCTTATATATGAAAAAACAGCATTTTAACAAGATTTCAATAGCTATTCATCTTTTGGACCAAGGTCTCTCAAGGTCATTTTTGAAAGGCCAAGGTTACTCAGAACATTTAACTCGTAAAAAATGTCCTTGTTTCAACAGTTTTTGAACAGGTACTTATCATACATTACACAAAAAGTAATAGGCAAATGACCTAAGAAAAGAAAAGTCGCTCAAGGTCATTTTGTGAAGGTAAACCTCACTCAACATATTCCTTATATATGAAAAAGAACTTTATTTCAACAGTTATTGATCATAGATGCAGTTCGGCGAGCACCCATCAGTGTTACTGATATTCTTGTTTGGATGACCGATAACAAGATATGAAAACGCCCATGTTCCATTTTTACAAACCAATTCCTCGGACCATGAAAATCTTCGTTCGGATAAATTACTTCTTATCTTCGTTTCGAAAGAAAAACATGTGAGTTAAGACGAAGAATTGATTTGTCCGAACGAAGAATATATTCACTCCAAGCGATTTACCAAGAATATCTCCACTCCAAGCGATTAGATAAAGTGGCCGTTATACGCTGCTGTATTAGATATGCCCAAAGTACTCGTAGAATCCCAGTATTTCCATATCGTGCCAGAAGAAACAAGACTCATAAGAACGGGGGCTATTGTTCGTTCATTCTTGAATTTAAAGGCCGTAGAATCGAGCGCGAAAATCATCTAAGGTAATACCGCAGCCATTTAAACTGTTTGTGTATAATTTTGGCATTGTTTACATTTTGAATAAAACCTTTACTGGATTATGTAGAGGTTGATCGATATATTGATCCGTACTAGACGAGTATGCACATAATTTATTGGAAATAGGGAACCTCAAGATAACGGTAAGTAATCAGTATTCTTCGCTGGATCTATCGATATTTCCTTTGGAGTAGTCTGTTATCGTGGATATATATATAGTATAGTCGATCATCATTGTGATTTACTTCATATTGATTGGATTTTGTTTAAATCGGAATATAATTTGGCCGCACATAAAGTTTGACTCGACGTTTTAAAATAGGTTGCATGAACAAAAACGTGTTACACGTGTTTAGATATTGATATTTTCACTTACTTTTATTCCAGTAAAATGTTCAATTGCTTTTGTTTATTTACAATAAACCCTTTCTAACTGCAGAATAGACACAATGGCGGAACTGGACATTGCTACTCGACAGCGCCAGGTCGAGATCCTGCAGAGCATGGTTTCGAAAGACGAAGATGAAATAATTTGGATGTTGTCATCAAACAAAGACATCATGAAGAAGGAAATAGGATTCGGTAAAATGCAATCGGTTTTAGTTTACTTGTTATAAAGTATATAATGATTACGATTTGCTGTTCGGTGTGTGTCTGTCTGAACACCCAATCGTGAAATAAACTCATTCCTGTTCTAGTGAAAGGTCATAAACGCCCCTCCGTGGTTGGAAAACAAAAATTATGGAAAAAATAGCAGGTCATTTTTGTTTTCATCTTTAGAGCCACTAGGCAGGTACTAGCAATTTTCATGCGATAGCTCTTCTTTTTTGTTTATTATGATTCTCAATATCAGAGTGTGATCTCAGATTTAAAGTTTGACATATAAATGAGCAAAAGCATTTTCAAAGGAGTAGCATGACTTCAGCTTGTTAAATCCTATACAAATCTCGTATGGCCAGATCATGACGTTTTCGACAGACTGGTCTTCATTTCTAAGTTCTCTATAATATCAAACAAAAGGCCCAACTAGAGCTGTTCTAAGAAGAATATTACTCCTTTGGGCATATTCAACGCTTTCTAGTGATAAAATTTACCTTGGTATAAGGCCAAGACGCACCATCTGCAACTTTTTATCAAGCGTCTTCTAGCCCAGACGAAAAAGAAATAGTTTCATGAAACTACATGAAAGAACTGCATACCTTTGTCCATAAGTAGGTAAGGTGTACAAAGCATTGTTCTTTTGCCGATTGCATTTTTAGAAATCGGAATTCTATATTTTGATAATCGAATAGATCTAAATCAATAAGTTATCACTTTCCTTGGGACTAAATGCGCGAGAGCCGAGTAGCGAGGCTACCGCTACGGAATCATATTCTTAAAGCAACTAAGTCCACTAGCGGTAGTTTTTCCTGGTACACCGGTAAGACTGACATTTGGTTGTCGTTATATCTTTATGAGCCTGGTTTTGATTGACGCATGTAGTCCATGATTTCTTTTGAAGTTGACAATTTTGACTATTTTCAAGGAAAACGCAAACATTGCCTCTGTAAATTAGCATTGCAGATAACAAATCCCTTTGTGTGTGGTGGTGGTGGTGGTGGGGGGGGGGCACAGAATATTACAGAAAAGGAATCATTGTTAGGAAAACATAATTTTCAGTTTGGCATCTACTTCAACATGGACATTACAGAATTTACTTGAGAAAAATCAAGAGGTTTTGGATTTCCTGACCAAAACTGACGATAAAACCTTTTATTTCACTAATGACCATAGCTACAGAACTGTAGCTCTCTGAGAAAATATTAGGATAGATCAGAGGGCTACAGACCCACCCCTTATAGAAACCTTACATGGCTATGTCAACGAACGAAATCATTAAATGCTGTGAATTTCCGGGTCGTATGGGGCTTTAATGAATATCTGAAGGTTTGTTTGGGCACAAGTATAGTAGAAAAATATGTTAGAAATTTTTTATATTAAATTTATGAGAAGGCGATGCAAGAATATAGCGATGTAACGCCTTAACCGTGCGCATTTTGTTGTGCGCCGTAAATCAAATTCAAGGTTTTTATAAGGGGTGGATCTCTAGCTCTATAATTTGTCCCAATATTTTCTCAGAGAGCTAGAGTTCTGCAGCAACAATCAACATGACTTTAGTCAAATTGCCTTAGTTCAGGGATCAGACTCGTCATATAGCTTTAAACAGTTTTTGTGCTAAATATGATCCTTTGAAGTCGCTATTAAATTGCAAAGTGTGACTTTCTTAAAAAATTCAAGATTTTTTATACCAATGACATTGGCCAGTGACTTCGTTTATCTGGCCATAGACAATCCTAGTGCCTCGTAAGTGCTTCAGTCTCACCTTTCTCGTCTCTTTCTCCGTTAAAGACTATACATCTGCGGGTGTGGGACATGCAGAAGGGCATGGTGACTCCTTTGGGGGCGATTTAATAAAATAGTAACTTAATGAATGCAAAGTTATTGTACAGGGTAAATTAAAACAAAACATATTATTTTGTACCTTCTGCTTGATTGTACATGCAAATTTGTGCAAATCATTACCATCGTGGTGATAAATGATACATGTACAAAAAGAGTTATAACATGTTCGTGTAAAATTGCCCTGTAAACGTTGTGCATGTAGTCTGTCACAATGAACAACAATGGCTGATGATTACTCCCTCTTTTCAGATTATGAGAGCTGTAACAGGATGTGTATTTGTGGTCAGATGTTCGAAAAATTGCGCCATAATAACCACGTGTTTCACATTGAAAAAATGTCCGTCTGGGTATTAGAAGGACGCTGTCCTCACGTGGAGCAGACGACTGACTCTTCGCCACAGCATGCAGCGACTACACTTCTTCTTTGTGCGTGCGCACTAGGGAAGTTGAGGGTTATCAAATTCTTAGTTCATGAACATGATTGTACTCTAAATGAACCTACAAAGGCGACCCTTTTTGCTCCTTTACATTTTGCAATTTACAACAGAGATATCGAGTTGTTTAATTTTTTAACATCGAAAAAAGTTAATATAAACGTTTGCTGCAGAGGAGAGGAAAGGTATTCTTCTTTGATGTTGGCAGTACTAGAAAACGCAGAAGAAATTGTTCAAATGTTGCTGAAAATGGAATCATTGCAGAAGAATTTCGTTAATTCTTATCAAAAGGGAGCTTTATGCTGTGCAGTTGAAATGAACAATAAGAGAATGGTTCAACTGCTAACTGACAATGGAGTAATGGCTACCCCGGGGACGCTTTACCGCGCCGATATCTATGGTGATGATTACATCACAGACCGTGTACTACTTACGCGTAATGCTGACTTCTACACGCCACAACAACAGCATACTCTTATCTACTCAGCTGTTGTCAAAGGTAAGAAAACCTCACTCAGATTAGACCTCTTTATAAATATGATTATTATGATACAACTATAGGTGGCAGTCACGTAATGCGTTTTATTCAATGAAAAGGCGACATTCTAGTACGACATGAAATAAATCTTTGTGATAGTTTCCTTGCTCCTCAGAGCGCCCTCTTCTCGGGATCCCATCAGCAATCGTTGTATCAATTAAAGTAACTCATCTGATTTCCTCGAAAATTCTCTAACCATGTGTCTTCTACGTTTTGTCTCCACCATATCATTCGAACTTGGAGTCATCTCAAACCTTGAATTATATAACCCGGTATTCACTTACATGTACTATTTTCATTGTCCTGATTACTAGAACATACGTGCATACAATATACACGTACTAACATATGTGATAATATGAGTTTCAACAGGCTTAAGGAGTCAGAAATTGATGGACAAAAGCTAAATATGATAAACAGACATCAATCGTACACCATGATTTGCAAACGATGTTGTACGAGGGATGTTCCAAAAATAATATCACAAGCATTGCTTCTCATACACTGCAAATATTTTGATCATTCTAACTTGCTCTGCCCTTCAAGCTACTTTCATCTGCATGAATACACATTTTGAGCTGGTCAATCCACTTTTAGAAGCACAATAAGGATACTACAAGTACTCAGATTCTAATAAATAGCAGATCCAATGGCATTTCTCGAATTATCTCTTTCCAGAGAGATTATATTTAAGATTGGAAAACTGAAAATAGTCACAGGGGGCCAACTCAACCTTCTCCGACTCCAAACATTCAGTAACAATCACATCCATACGTTGTGTAAACATTGTAGTTAGAAAGTATTTGGGGTTTTTTCACGTTGGGTTCACCTGGTATAGACGGCAATAGTTGCTCCTTCTGACTGTTATTGGGAGTGAGACTATAACATGTCTTTTATGGAATGTGAGGAGGCACAGAGCCCGTGGAACAATTTGGAAACATATATATTGTTTAAATACATTCCAATTACATGTTACCTTTTTAAGACATATTTTTATTATACCCACACTTTCTTTAACAAAAAAGGTTTTGTGTTGTTACCCAGGTCCGTCCGTCACACTTTCTTCTTCCTGAAAGTCCTCTTTTATTCAAACAGTAATCAATTAATATTTTTGGAATATGATAGGAGGTGGTGTCCTGTAAAAGTGCAATAAGGTTTCGGAATTTTCATTTTCACCCTAGGGGATTAATGGGGGTCAAAAACATTTTTCTACAAAATCCTGGTTCCTAAAACCCCGTTTACATTTTACGCAGTAGTCAAATCATCTTTTGGAAGATAATTTGTGGTGTTCTGTAGATGTGTAAAAAGGTTTAGGAATTTTCATTTTCATCCTAGAGCCCACAATGGGGTTAGAAAAACGACGTTTATTTTTTAAAGGAAATGAAAACCTTGTTCCCAATACTCCTCTTACAATTTACACAGTAGCCCAATCATCTTTTGGAAGATGATTGCTGGTGTCCTATAGATGTGCAATAAGTTTTCAGAATTTTCATTTCATTCGGAGGGTCAAAAAACGGGGGGGGGGGGGGGGGGGGTTTCGACCAAAAACCCTGGTTCCCAGAACTCCTCTGACATTTTACGTAGTAATCGTCTTTTGGAAGGTAATTGGTGGTGTCCTATCCTATAGATGTGCAATAAGGTTACAGTATTTTCATTTTCATCCTCGGACCAATTTGGGATGGATAAAGACGTTTTGCTGTAGAAAATCTTGGTGCACAGAACTCCTTTAACATTTTATACAGGAGCCAAATAGTCTTTTGGGAGATGATTAGTGATATCCTTTAGATGTGCAATAAGTTTTCGGAATTTTCTTCTTCACCTTGACCGCCGCGGTGGCCGAGAGGTTAGAGCGTTCGCCCCGCATGCGGAAGGCCGGAGTTCGAATCCCGGCCGCGACAGACCTAAGTCGTTAAAACATGTAGTGACAGTTCCATCGCCAAACGCTCGGCATCAAGTGTAAATGTCACGGGTCCTCGGAGATGACCTTAAAAACGGATGACCCGTGTCACAGTAGGTGTGGCACGCTAAAGAACCTTCACTGCTCAATGCCCGTAAGCGCCGAGCATAGGGCACTTGTCCAATAGAACACATAATGCATCTTGACATATACAGCAAGAGTATATAAGGTAAAGTTTATGTTATTGTGGCTTCTTTGCAAGTGACGGAGATGAGAGCAAACACTTGCGTGCGGGTATCACTGTCTTATATCTAGTTTTGTGGGTGTGTTTTTTTTTGGTACAACTCGTGTATAGAAAATACCTGATTTTGGAAATGAAATATATTGCAAAATGTGTGTGTATAAAAACTATTCTATTCTTCTTCAAAAAGGTTTTCTCGAATGTCTTTCCGTTACTTATAAATACATTTTTTTTCTAATTGTTGTTGTCTTCCTAGGTAAAGCGAATTCTTTGAAACTGCTTCTACAACATGGCTTCCGACTTAACCATCGTCCCGATTATCTCTGTCCCGAGGAAGAAGATCCATTATTCCACGCGACCTCGCAGAACAACCCAGACATGATCAGTGTTTTGTTAGACCATAATGCAGACATCAGCAGGAAAATATACGGCACCACCTCTTACGATCTGGCAAGAATTTTAGATTTCAAAGACGCCAGTGTGATCTTAGAAAATGAATTACGCAGAAAACGTCTTCCTGTTAAATCGGAACTACCAAAAACTGCTAGTCCTTATATGACAATTTTAACGCTTGCAGGAGTAAACAAAAAAGAATTTGTATCTAAACTAGTTTCAAAAGGTCTTGATATAAATGCCAATGGCGACGCAGGATTCACCCCACTACACGAGTCCATAAATCGTGAAGACGAAGCTATGGTGAAGCATTTACTGCAGTGTGGTGCAGATCCCAACCGCCAAAGTGCTGAACCTGGTTACATGACGCCTCTTCACGTGGCGATCATAAAGGGGAATCTAAACCTAGTGAAAATGCTGCTCAGTTTGAATGTCAAGATGGAGGTCGTCCGCCCTGTGCTTGTGCTGTGGGGGACGGATACTTATTACACGGACTGGATTGTGGACCCCAAACTGATGCCACGTCATCGCTCCTCTCTGTGTGACGCAGTCTGTAGAAATTTTGTCACCATTTCTCTCTTTCTGTTGGAGGCTGGGAATGATATAGCCGAAGAAGATCCCGAGAGCGTCAAATTTATGATCAAACACACCAAAAGTGACGTCATTCGCTTACGATTACTGGATCATATGCAAACCCCGCGTAGTTTGGGTGTGTTGTGTAGAAGTTACTTCAGGCGGATGCACAGAAACGATATACAAGAATTTGTGAAATCTCAAGAACTTCCACATTCGCTAAAACAATCCTTATTGTTACACGATTTGATTGAACCTTCGTTATTTGTTAGGAGGGATAATAAACTAGCCACGTATTAATTAACTATTGTACTATGTAGCTTGTTTTGATCTTTGAACAAGCATTTAAATATATAGAATAAAGTAAAAAAGAATTACATTTCTTTCAGTTTTCACACCGTACTTCTCTGATTTTAGCATGATAGTAGATGTGGTATTATAATGGAGGACGACAAATTCACGCAGCATGTTGCAGTAGAAATCTGTTTCAGTACAATCCAAAATTGTCCTACTACAAATCAGAACTCCAATTAGTATTTGTAAAATTTGGATTCTGATTGGAGCCAAATAAAATCTTGTAAAACTTGTCAGTACCAGAAGAAATCTTGTAAAATTTGGAATTCTGATTTGAACCAGATAAAATCTTGTAAAACTTGTACCAGATGAAATCTTATAAAAATTGGAATTCTGATTTGTACGAAATTACATCTTGTGATATTTAGAATTTTGATTTGTACCAGATAAAATCTGGTGAAATTTGAAATTATGGTTTGTACCAGATAAAACCTTGTAAAATTTGGAATTTCTACGTAAAGAAATTGGGATGTCCGGATTTGTACAAATGGAATCCTGGATTGTATACTAGATAAAAATTAACGGGGGTAATGAAAAACGTCAATCTAATTAAAATCAGATCTCTAAATCGTTACACTACATGGAGAACGGTTAGAGAATATCTGATTTTAATTAGAATTCGATACACGTTTGGCAATTTAAAAAAAAAAATGAATTTGATATTGAATGAATAATTCTTTTTTAAAATCTACATATGAGATTTTATTATAATTTTAAAAATTAAATAAAATTGATGTAAATAACACATAAACATTCGATTTCTCGTTCGACTGACTGCCTTTTAGTAATATAGGCATGTAAAAGAGGACATTTCCATTACAGGACATATGTTTAAACAACTCAAGACTTCAAAAGTTTTTTTTTTTATTAAAGTGCGCCAACGTAAGTGAAATTTTCTGCCAGATATCCATCAATACCCGAAGCGGTACTGAAAGAACTGTACCTGTCTATTTCAAGCAGTAACAAACGTTATTCCTTGTCTAGCATGCTGATTTAAGTCGTGTCTCAATTTCTTTCTAAGGATGGCAGAGAGGAAAAAATTCAGCGCGCCATGAACTTTTTCAACAACAAAAAAACTCCAGGGCCGTAAATTAACCTTCAATTTGGAGGAGGCAGGAAATTAGGCGGGGGTCTGGGGGCCGCCCAGGCCCCCAGACGCTGAGCACATTTTGTGCACACTGAACACGTTTCGTGCAAAATCCTTGATTCTAGGGCCTTCTAAGATGTTACTTGACTAACTCATTCTAAAAGAAAGATTTGGAATGCTTTTTAAGGGAGGTATCATGTTCTTAGTTATTGGAAACAACATAAATTCTAATGAACTTTAAATTTTAATTTTTTTTGGCTCAAAAGTTGGAGGAGGCAGCTGCCTCCTCCGCCTCCATGTAATTTACGGCCCTGAACTCGGGTAGGATAGAGTAATCTGGAAACCCTTCTGGTGATTTTTCTCCCATTATCGTAGACAGTCAACGTGCGTGATGCCCAATATTGATAATAGCATATATACTTGTTTAATTAAAAGAATACTAGATGGTGATTTAAGAAAACTATGCCAGATTGTTACTCTTTTTGTCACTGCCACCACAACCGTTACATTATATTTTACAGCTAATTCAATGGATAGTTTTTTAAGTAATTGCAGTAAGTCTTTTGAAAGCGATTTAAGGATTTCTTAGGTAGTTGTAGTCACCTCTGTTTGAACATTGAACCGTTGAGTAACCACACCTTTGCTATGAAATATAGGTATTTTTTCTCGTTTATCTAGGTCAGCCAATGAATAAATTACACACGGTAGCTGGAGATAAATTTTAAAAGCAAATTTTAAAAACAGATGACAAATATAGATAAGAAACAATTAAAAGAATAGAAATTTCGACAATGACAGAAAATTTCCGCGATTTAAAGGTCGACAAAACATTTGGAATGCTTAGATTATCGGGGGGGTGGGGGTGTTAATGCTTACTATTGAAGCAGATTAATTAAAACAAAGTCCCTTTTTACATCCAATTAGATTGGACCCATTAGACTTATTAGGATGCAAAATTCAATGAAATTCAATGTGCTTGTATATTTTTTTCCGCTGAGTATTTCTAAAAGTTATGTTCTATACGAATGTACAACACAATATATAAAATAGCTTTAGTTTTAACTACACCTGTACATGTATTTTTTAAAATTATCTAACATAGTGAATGTATAGATATACAAAAATAACTAACATAGCGAATGTATAGATATACATAAATAACATAGTGAATGTATAGATATACATAAATAACATAGTGAATGTATAGATATACATAACTAACATAGTGAATGTATAGATATACATAAATAACATAGTGAATGTATAGATATACATAAATAACATAGTGAATGTATAGATATACATAAATAACATAGTGAATGTATAGATATACATAAATAACATAGTGAATGTATAGACATACATAACTAACATAGTGAATGTATATACATAAATAACATAGTGAATGTATAGATATACATAAATAACATAGTGAATGTATAGATATACATAACTAACATAGTGAATGTATAGATATACATAAATAACATAGTGAATGTATAGATATACATAAATAACATAATGAATGTATAGATATAAATAACTAACATAGTGAATGTATAGACATACATAAATAACATAGTGAATGTATAGATATACATAAATAACATAGTGAATGTATAGATATACATAAATAACATAGTGAATGTATAGATATACATAAATAACATAATGAATGTATAGATATAAATAACTAACATAGTGAATGTATAGATATACATAAATAACATAGTGAATGTATAGATATACATAAATAACATAGTGAATGTATAGATATAAATAACTAACATAGTGAATGTATAGACATACATAACTAACATAGTGAATGTATATACATAAATAACATAGTGAATGTATAGATATACATAAATAACATAGTGAATGTATAGACATACATAACTAACATAGTGAATGTATATACATAAATAACATAGTGAATGTATAGATATACATAAATAACATAGTGAATGTATAGATATACATAAATAACATAGTGAATGTATAGATATACATAAATAACATAGTGAATGTATAGATATACATAAATAATGTAGTGAATGTATAGATATACATAAATAACATAATGAATGTATAGATATAAATAACTAACATAGTGAATGTATAGATATACATAAATAACATAGTGAATGTATAGATATAAATAACTAACATAGTGAATGTATAGATATACATAAATAACATAGTGAATGTATAGATATAAATAACTAACATAGTGAATGTATAGACATACATAACTAACATAGTGAATGTATATACATAAATAACATAGTGAATGTATAGATATACATAAATAACATAGTGAATGTATAGACATACATAACTAACATAGTGAATGTATATACATAAATAACATAGTGAATGTATAGATATAAATAACTAACATAGTGAATGTATAGATATACATAAATAACATAGTGAATGTATAGATATACATAACTAACATAGTGAATGTATAGATATACATAAATAACATAGCGAATGTATAGATATACATAAATAACATAATGAATGTATAGATATACATAACTAACATAGTGAATGTATAGATATACATAAATAACATAGTGAATGTATAGATATACATAACTAACATAGTGAATGTATAGATATACATAACTAACATAGTGAATGTATAGATATACATAACTAACATAGTGAATGTATAGATATACATAAATAATGTAGTGAATGTATAAATATACATAAATAACATAGTGAATGTATAGATATACATAAATAATGTAGTGAATGTATAGATATACATAAATAATGTAGTGAATGTATAGATATACATAAATAACATAGTGAATGTATAGATATACATAAATAATGTAGTGAATGTATAGATATACATAAATAATGTAGTGAATGTATAGATATACATAAATAACATAGTGAATGTATAGATATACATAACTAACACAGCGAATGTATAGATATACATAAATAACATAGTGAATGTATAGATATACATAAATAACATAGTGAATGTATAGATATACATAAATAACATAGTGAATGTATAGATATACATAAATAACATAGTGAATGTATAGATATACATAAATAACATAGTGAATGTATAGATATACATAAATAACATAGTGAATGTATAGATATACATAAATAACATAGTGAATGTATAGATATACATAAATAACATAGTGAATGTATAGATATACATAAATAACATAGTGAATGTATAGACATACATAAATAACATAGTGAATGTATAGATATAAATAACTAACATAGTGAATGTATAGATATACATAAATAACATAGTGAATGTATAGATATACATAACTAACATAGTGAATGTATAGACATACATAACTAACATAGTGAATGTATATACATAAATAACATAGTGAATGTATAGATATACATAAATAACATAGTGAATGTATAGATATACATAAATAACATAGTGAATGTATAGACATACATAAATAACATAGTGAATGTATAGACATACATAAATAACATAGTGAATGTATAGATATAAATAACTAACATAGTGAATGTATAGATATACATAAATAACATAGTGAATGTATAGATATACATAACTAACATAGTGAATGTATAGACATACATAACTAACATAGTGAATGTATATACATAAATAACATAGTGAATGTATAGATATACATAAATAACATAGTGAATGTATAGATATACATAAATAACATAGTGAATGTATAGATATACATAAATAACATAGTGAATGTATAGACATACATAAATAACATAGTGAATGTATAGACATACATAAATAACATAGTGAATGTATAGATATAAATAACTAACATAGCGAATGTATAGATATACATAAATAACATAGTGAATGTATAGATATACATAAATAACATAGTGAATGTATAGATATACATAAATAACATAGTGAATGTATAGATATACATAAATAACATAGTGAATGTATAGATATACATAAAAAACATAGTGAATGTATAGATATACATAAATAACATAGTGAATGTATAGATATACATAAATAACATAGTGAATGTATAGACATACATAAATAACATAGTGAATGTATAGACATACATAACTAACATAGTGAATGTATAAACATACATAACTAACACAGCGAATGTATAGACATACATAACTAACACAGCGAATGTATAGACATACATAACTAACACAGCGAATGTATAGACATACATAAATAACACAGCGAATGTATAGACATACATAAATAACACAGCGAATGTATAGATATACATAAATAACATAGCGAATGTATAGATATACATAAATAACATAGTGAATGTATAGATATACATAAATAACATAGTGAATGTATAGATATACATAAATAACATAGTGAATGTATAGATATACATAACTAACATAGTGAATGTATAGATATACATAAATAACATAGTGAATGTATAGATATACATAACTAACACAGCGAATGTATAGATATACATAAATAACATAGTGAATGTATAGACATACATAAATAACATAGTGAATGTATAGACATACATAAATAACATAGTGAATGTATAGATATACATAAATAACATAGTGAATGTATAGATATACATAAATAACATAGTGAATGTATAGATATACATAAATAACATAGTGAATGTATAGATATACATAAATAACATAGTGAATGTATAGACATACATAAATAACATAGTGAATGTATAGACATACATAAATAACATAGTGAATGTATAGATATACATAAATAACATAGTGAATGTATAGATATACATAAATAACATAGTGAATGTATAGATATACATAAATAACATAGTGAATGTATAGATATACATAAATAACATAGTGAATGTATAGATATACATAACTAACATAGTGAATGTATAGATATAAATAACTAACATAGTGAATGTATAGATATACATAACTAACATAATGAATGTATAGATATACATAAATAACATAGTGAATGTATAGATATACATAAATAACATAGTGAATGTATAGATATACATAACTAACATAGTGAATGTATAGATATACATAACTAACATAGTGAATGTATAGATATACATAACTAACATAGTGAATGTATAGATATACATAAATAACATAGTGAATGTATAGATATACATAAATAACATAGTGAATGTATAGATATACATAACTAACATAGTGAATGTATAGATATACATAAATAACATAGTGAATGTATAGATATACATAAATAACATAATGAATGTATAGATATAAATAAATAACATAGTGAATGTATAGACATACATAACTAACATAGTGAATGTATAGATATACATAAATAACATAGTGAATGTATAGATATACATAAATAACATAGTGAATGTATAGATATACATAAATAACATAATGAATGTATAGATATACATAACTAACATAGTGAATGTATAGATATACATAACTAACATAGTGAATGTATACATATACATAAATAACATAGTGAATGTATAGATATACATAAATAACATAATGAATGTATAGATATACATAACTAACATAGTGAATGTATAGATATACATAACTAACATAGTGAATGTATAGACATACATAAATAACATAGTGAATGTATAGATATACATAAATAACATAGTGAATGTATAGACATACATAACTAACATAGTGAATGTATAGACATACATAACTAACATAGCGAATGTATAGATATACATAAGTGCTGATAACGCTCGGCGTGATCAAGAGATAGACTCTACTCTTCACTAGAAAAGCTAGCTCACTAATTAAACGACGCAGTATAAGTTCCCTCTTATACTGTCCGCTACACTATTGATAAACATGTATACGATTTAGGAATTTGACAATCTTATCCATTATGCATATGAATTTTATTCGATCAATAATGAAAAGAAGATTCGGTGTCACTTCCTACCGATGAGGCGCACATCTACCGACTATCCATACGTCATAGAGTGTATCAACAAGAAAAATGTTTTTAGATCACCCATAAGTCACTGAAATGACCTTATTGTCTGCATCCGGCGTCGTTTGTCATCCTTTAAGTTAGCAATTAAACATTTTTAACTTCTTGATAACTACCATTCCAATTCTTTTCAAATTTGGTAAGAAACATCTTTGCGACAAGGGGGCATAAAATGTAAATTTCAGGACTCCTGCATCCCCGGGGACCTTAGGGGTGAGACAAAAACTGCCACAATATTCAAAACTCTTATTTTCATTAACAGCACATTTTTAAGAATTATTAAATGTATAGTTACATGTATATAGTGCAGGAAAACCTCTACCAAAATGACTCCGTGGTAGAGGTTCTGACTCCAGGGCAGGGCCAATCTAGGCATATAGTGTTTATGTGTAAAACATTTAGATAAAATCTTAATGCTATTAATAAAAAATGGAAACTAAACGAAAATTTTGAAAGAGCAGGTAGCCCTTTACCAAAGTTGTAAATTTCATGATTCCAAGGGTAGAAGATTTGGTATCAAGGTGGGGTCAAAATGATCATAGTGATTAAATGTGTACAACAATTGAACCATTTTAACTTCTTCTTGATAACTATCCGTCCAGTTCTTTTTAATTTTTGTTTGAAGCAGTTTTAGGATAAGGGAGACGTTGATTGTGAATTTCAATACTCCTGCATCCTTGGGGCCTTAGGGGCGGGACAAAAACTGCCAAAAGTGACAAATTTTCAAAAATCCTTTTTACAACTGCACATCTGCAAGAAAAACTAAAAGTATAGCCATGTAGAGCTTGAAGGCATCTACCAAAATTGTGAATTTCATTATCCCCAGGGTTCTGACTCCAGGGCTGTGCCGGTGTTATAGAGTGAGCCTTCCCCCCCATAATGAGACTTTCCCCCGGAAGCCTGGCTCTAGAGTGAGCCTTCCCCCGAAAGCCTGGCTCTAGAGTGAGCCATCCCCCTGGGGATAGGCTCATTCTAGAGCCAGACTTCCGAGTGGAAGTCTCACTATGGGGGAAGTCTGGCTCTATAACACCGGCATTGGTATGTAGTGTGTATGTGTAAAACATTCAGATAACATCTTCTTTAATGGCATTGAAAATAAATCAAAACTAAATAGATATTTAGAAGGAACAAATAGCCTTTTACCAAATTTGTAAATTTCATATTGTTATCCCAGGGTCTTGGTACCAGGCTGGAACCAAAATAGCCATCGTTAAATTCTTCTTAACTCCCAATTCTTTTCAAAGGTATGAAATATCTTTGGAACAAGGGGGCATAACTTGTAAATTTCAGGATTCCTGTACCACCAGGGCCTTAGCGGCAGGACAAAACTGCCAAACATTTACTAATTTTCTAAAATCTTCTCTACAACTATACGAAAAACTAATGTATTATAGGATTTATTCTTTTTGAAGAATTTATCGATGTTTAAACTCTGGATATTTTATGTCCAGAGTTTACACATCGATAATTCTTTAAAAAGAATGTTTGATTCTTATAATTCCAATTCGTTCCCTGTATTATCAATTTCAATCATTTGAATAGTTTCCCCGCACTATATTATTTGTTTTCATGCGCGTATGTATACATAGCATTTTTGGATTTATTGATCAATCTCTACCCAGAGTTGTCGTCCCTTGCTCAAGTCTCAAAATAAGCAATGTTATTCCACATGTAAATCCACTTTTTTTTTTACGGCTAATAAAACTAAGAACTATTTTATAAAATATCGGGAAAATATAGAACAAGCAACTATTTGTAGATTTTTTTCCATTACTATATATTCTTCATACTACCTATAGGCCTGGTGCAATAGAACTACCCATTATCCACGTTTCAACCCAAATCAATGCTTCTTGTGTCACAAAAAGACTTGACATCTGCTCAGTATTTATTTATTTACGTATATTTTTGTAACTGAAGTCAAACCATACTTTATTTGAGTATACCTGCCATTTTACAAAAATCTTGTAAAACCCTTGAGACGTTGACAGAGGTGCAAGTGAGTGTAAGGAACGATAACTCTGGGTAGAGATTGTTTATTTATGTGTAAATTCTCGTTTAGATTTATTTTTGTCCAATCAAAACAATTGTAGTAAATAACATTGGAATTATTGTCATGTAAAGTAGGAAGGCCTCTGATCTAGGGGTACATGTAGGTATTTTGGTACCAGGTTAGAGCTAAAATTATCATAGTGATGAAAGGTGAAAATAACGAACAGTGATCAATCTCATAACTCTTATAAGCAATAAAAAATAAATAGTTGGGCAATCACGACCAGAGGTGGGATCAGGTACCTAGGAGGAGTAAGCATCCCCTGTCGACCGGTCACATCCGCCGTGAGCCCTATATCTTGATCAGGTAAATGGAGTTATCCGTAGTAAAAATCATTGTGCAACACGTCAGACAGCAATGATAGGTTGTATTGGCAAACTAGATCGTTATAACGATCATAGAATTTGCGAAATGCTGACTTTAAAGGAGACTGTTGAAACCCCTGTACCATCAACATGTTTGTCCGTAGCTTATCTCGATTTAAAAACTGACCATACGCAGAACAAGCTTTTGCGTATCGAATCAGTTGAGAGATATAAACACAATATGCAGGTGATAATGAAATATTGCTATATGAATATGGGAAGTTGACAATGGAGAAAATGAAATCATCCAGTTTGTCATAAAGTTGAGTTGTTAGTTTGCCGTTGATATCTACTTTCAATAAAATAGCTAAGTATGAAGCAAAAGTGGACTACTCTGTGATGTCTTTTATTTCGAGTTCACAAGGATACATAGAATCGACATATGAATGAAAGTTATTATTGTTAATAGATAAAACGTCCTCGATATATCTAAATGTGGAATTGAAGTTCACAGCAAGATATATTTTATTCTCACGTAGATTTTTTAAAATAAATTTTGCTTCATATGAATATAAAAACAGGTCAGCTAACAAAGGAGCACAATTCGTGCTCATGGGAATTCCAACAGACTGTTGGAAGACCTGATAACCAAAGACAACGAAGAGATTGTCAATGAGAAATTGTGGAGTATTTTTTTTTTATTTCGACTTCAAAGTACTTGTGCCTGGAATCAGAGTGGTGTTTAACAAAGTAATTTTTTTTTTTTGATGACTGATCACTATAGATATGAATATTTGCATTTTTCATTTTTGTTGAAGAAAGAACTGTCTATGATGTCAAAGAGTCTAGTCTTTAATTTATCGTGAGGAATGGTCGTGTAAAGTGTTGAAAATTCTTAGGTTTTGATGTTTTAATGTCTACATTTCGAAGTCTTATTCTTTAATTTTGATGATACTCGTATATACACGTAAAAACTAAATGCATGTAGAGAAAATGCAGAAAGGGGTGTATTTCATTTCTTTTAATTTCAGTCAGGTATAAAATATCACAGAATGCCATGAACATACAAGTAAAAGGATTGAAAACCTGTCACATAATCCCAGCACTAAGACAATGCACTTTGGCAAACTGCATATTTTATATCTCCAAGAGTTATCTGTCTTTTTCTGTTCCAAACGTTTCCCTTGCACATACAGAGCGCTAATATCGCGGAAGACTGGGATGTTCTAGAATTTATAGTGCAAGCAGTTGCACAATCCGAGTAGAAAAATCAGTAGAGTATCAATTATTCTGCCACGATTATTTCAAAGATCAAAGGAATGATGCGGTCATTATTCTGCGATATATACATGTACCTTCATACATAATAACTGATTATAAGAAAATTGATACATGTCTCGCTTGCACTTCGTGTTTTACTAATACAACAATAAATCCATAACCGATCACTCGATTTTATAATCATAAAAATTAATCAATAGATGTTGCAAAATGAATTTATAAATGACTAAAGAACAATATAAATGAATCGTCTGCATTCTGAAACAAACTTATAGACGCAAAAACAAGTTAACCCTCTTCCACTTATGTGTAGTTTTCTTGAACTGTGTATTCAAAGCAGTTGATGTGATCCGTCAACATCAAACTAAATACATAAAAACTTTTTTCAAAGTAGATCTAGTATACCCTACCATCTCGCCTTTTTCGTCAGCAAAAAAAAACATGTCGGTCTAGTCCATTTCAGAAACTGCCATGACATCATAGTGACCTAATTAGTGGCTGCAAATGATCGTATGTATATTTCTGGGCCGTAGTAAAATAGAAATAAAGTTCTTGTTTTTGTGGATGATGCAGGATAATCTCCTCGGTCTCGAAATGTTGTTTGAAATATAGAAGCATTGGCTAACTCCTTGGCTTTTATGTTTCAAAACAAAATGTCTCGACCTCGGGGGCTGTCCTGCAACATACATGAAAATGGCCAGCCTGCTAGAGCATGTCTATAAGTCGATCCCCGTACATCCAAACAGTGCTGGCATTGGATGATCTTTATTTTGAGAAGACCTTGTCTATGGTTCTGAGTCACTCCTGACAGTTGTTTGATTGGATTGTAGAAGATAAGGTGGGTATCCAGGGGGTGGTCTATTTATATATATGATGATTTTTTCATTGTTTCTCCTCCACCGACTGGGTTATGTCAGATTTGGCTTAGGTAAGTTTATGGCAGGTCAGAGAGGTCTCCCATTTAATGAAGAGAAGACAGATCATTTGCCCTGTCTTTACCTGTATGGGTTTAGAGATAGGTACAATTATTAATTACACACACCATTGTTTTTCACATACTGTACATTTTATATGCAATATACCCAGCAGTACAACTGCGCAAACTACTTCTATTTCATATTAGAGACGTTTCATTAAGTTTTCATACATGATCCATAAAAAGGAGTGTATAGTTTACATTGGAATATATAGCAAAATTATTGTAATTTTTTTTTCTCATGAGCAATGTTATAATTCATTTAGGTACCTCCGTCAAAACTTCAAACAGTGTCAATTCTTCGGGACTACTTTCCCATCCGAATAATGATATTGGAATTGTAGCGTAACGGAATATACTGAGCTGCCCGGGGCTTGGCATCCACCATCATGTGACTTCCCATTATCATGAATTCAAAGTAGAATATCGGTCGACAATGTGGTTTTTTGTGTTGATAATTCCCTATGTCGCCTCCCTTTCATGCATTATTTATATAATATGTTGAAATGTTAGCCAGGGATTTAACAAATAGTGCACCGTCTGAGGGGAGTAGCAATTTAATTAATATGCTGTCAATCATCTTTTAAAAATATTTTGATGGGGGTTATTTTAAACTTGATATCGATTAGTTTGTTATTTTATTGGTGCATAATTATCAAAAACGGAAGATAACTCATCATTTTTGTGTTAATCAAGACAAGTTTTCTTTACAACGGTTATAATACTTAGTGGTAAACTTTAAAGAAATAAATATCATTTTAAAGAATACATGAGAATATGAACTGCGGTTTACAACTTACTTTATATCACAGATACTCCTCTAATGGTCATCAGACACGTTGCTTTATGAGCATTGTTTACCAAAGCAACAGGCCATTGTCTTTATCATACGAGTACCACTCAGAACTTAGTCACAATGTTTTGTGAAACTATGCAGCATTCCTAAAGTTGTAAATGTGTGATAGGCAACATGAAAGTTATAACAATGTCATAAATCGGCTGCTCACTTTAAATATTACCTCCATGCGAGTATTCGCGACATAGATATCCCCAACTGACGTCATTTGCACGGCAACATTTTCCCAATCCTGTTTCGAAACTGCAAATTTTGCGAAGCTGCAATCAATATCATATATGTTGCATTGATAAATTTTAATTATAATATTAAACTATGTTTTTATAGCAGAATTTTACACTACAATGAATATAAACTACAAGATTACTTACTTTTCCCTTTGATAAAATGTTGTAACTGACCAAAATAAGAATTCGTGCACGTTCATTGACTGATGTTACGGGCAGATATTGAAAACAAATTATCCCCAAAGAAAGCGTAAAGCATTTTGTACTTTCCTGTTTATGATAAGCTTCGATTTGAATATCATATCTTTAACGATGCATTATACTGTGGTACTAATTTCAATAAAGAAATTGTCAATTCATGTAATCGCAATAGTAAGACATCTAAACAACTAAATGTTTTAGGCACAGAAAAGAAACCCTTGGTCTTTGAATTTGTACCACTAAGTTTTTGTATTATTACTGTTTATGATTAATTTTTCTGTAGTTTGTCACTTTCAAATTGAATATTGGCCAAAGCAAACTCCAATTACATTACTGTTTACTGCCTATGTTGATAAATAGACTTCATATTCGTGTAATTGAAATGATGTTTGCAACATAAATAATGTGTTGAGTCCCCGAAAGTACACCAGGCCAGTAAATTCTCAATTTGAATTTCATTCTTTATTTCCTTAAGCTATACAGCTCATCGGTTATAAATACAAAATATTTACAAATATATACAAATAATACAGTAGAGGGTGAGTAGACATATACAGATACAATTTTGAGGATATAAAACCAATGCATTTCAACATACATATAACAATACACGAATTATATGTCGTAGCAAGTACAGAATTCATAAGTTACATGAAGATCGAAACTTTGTAGCCTGTTGTAGGAACTTTCCTAAATTATTGAGTTCTTTTGTATTATTTACACTAAGAAGTTTTACTAATTTGAAGACACTGGGTTTCTTGTAATAAAAGTTTTTGATATATTTAATTCTTAAACCGTTATAAAAAAGACATTTCAAAATAAAATTTGAATTTTTCAGTACTTTTGCGCTACTCGTATCATAAAAAATGACTATAATGATGATGTATAAGCATACAAAAACATTGCGTTTACCTGAAATAAAAATTCAATTTGGAAAATTAAAGTTTTCTTTCCCCATTGTACCTAGTACAGAGAATTCAACTTTGTGATTTAGATTTTATAAATGTGATTGATACAGAACAGGACACGGGGATCACTAGGCCTCATTTACGACGAACATAGAATGTGCACAGAGTATAAATTGTTTGCTCTGATGAGCAACACTTATATGAATTCAAACATTCAAACAATTTCTAAATCTTGGTAAACGTTCTTTTAATTTTTGCTAAATGAATTATCAAGCACGAGATATTTGTGTTTCCATTGGTTCAAATAGGAGTTGTGTGCAAACCTCTCTAAACTAAGGGTCGTTAATATCGCAAATATATCATCGTCACTTAATCTTTGAGAATGTTAGCAATATTGTGTCAACAAAACGAGTCATTTTCCTCAAGCATTCATTGCTAAAATCAGGTGTTTTACTTTTAAAGATAAAGGTGGGAGCATTCGGTGACTCGCTCGGAAACTTGATGTGTATTGCTGGTCTGGCAGTGACTTGGGTGGAGATACGTAATCTTGGGATGAAACCTCGGACATTGTAAAGAAGTCTGCCAAAATATTGAACCTTGTCTCTACAACACCCCTTTTCAAGGTAAAATTTATGTTCTGAGAATTATTGAATTCAGTTTTGATCTTCATTGCAAGAGTACGATGGACTTTGAACAGTTTGTCAAAAAATCTTTAAATGAATGCTAAGATCGAGGTATCATACGAAATGCGGATGTTACGGAATTCATTTCTTATCGCCTAGAGCAAAGATTACAAACAGTGTGCACTATCAGAATATTTTTCTTGTGTGTACTTACATCAATTGTACTAGAATTAGCATATCTACGTAATATTGCACAGGTTTGCTCGAGTGTGCACATGGTGAATTTTCATTGAAAAACATTAAATTTTTCCCATCTCTTTAACACTATATTATGTACTTGTCTCGAAAGATGATATTTAGTCTGTGATAATAAATATGTTGACATTATTAATTTGAATATGAGGGATGTAACAAATGATATTTAGAGCAGTATTGCATGCAGTGCGTTATATTCACGGACCAGTTTTCGGTAACGGTGTATATCAATGTTGATTTATGATGCCCCGATATGTATTGTTGACATTATAAGAATCTGACACACACACAGATCAATCACTTATCGCTCACCTTTTCATCATACTCCGAGTGATTACAATATACCTGTCGCATAAGACGGGCAGCCATGCACAGGTTTTGCCTGTGTGTATTCATGTGTTCAAATCCTTTTTGCAGCATTTTTAACTGATTTATGCATTTCATAAAGACCTATACATTATTTAATAAATTTTGGTGAATTAAAGAATATTGTGGATTGGTTGAGTTGTAAACAAAATTATGAGATTTGGTGCATTGTGACTTTTTAGAGCGTACCTCCTCTCAGGATTATTAAGGTGAGTGTTCCATGCGAAGCGACAGGTCTTTAAAGTGATATTCTGGTATTTACAAGCGTTTCGTCCGAATACACTTACGAGTGATAATTTGGGTGACTTTCTGTCTTTGTATATTATTGCCACTCATCTCAGAAAGTATGAGACGAGACTGCTTTCTGTTCACGGTATAGATACGCAATTTTGTTAATGTAGCCGAACTGCATAAAAACAACCGAATTTGTTGTTGTCTGAACAGAACTTGTTAGGATTGACGTTATATTCGCTAGTTACAGTAATCAAGATAAACTTTTTCGTTTCAAATTATCAATTTGGTCTCATGTTTCACACGCGCAATGATCTGTGTGGATAAAAATCATATATATGTGGGGAAATATGAGAATGGTAAACTTATAGACAGAAACAGATAGAAATAAGAATATCTTCACCTATACATAGTGATGAAAGGGCACACTTTTCATTTGAAACTACGCCAATGAACCATGCAATGTTTTTACATAGAAAATCAAAATGCAAGAAAAATTTAATGTTCGTGTTTCAAAATAAAACAGTAGTATTCAATACATAAATCATAATTATGTTTATAGATGTAGAGACATAAAAAGAATTGAGATATAAAAGGGTCCAGCAGAATGCACTGGATCCAAGCAACTTTTCAGTTTGAAAACCTCAATATTTTAAATATCCTTCTATATTCAAAGAGAAATGAACAAAGTCTTCCTACGTGTTTCTACTTAAGGACGCCGTTCATCAATTTATTTATTATGTGGAAAGTCATAAATTACTATGTTCTGAGTCATGCTAGATTTTCGCGTATTTGATGTAGCTTAATTTTATTCAAAATTTTCCACATCTTCATATTGTCAAAATATAATTTTCATAACAGTATTGATTATTTTGCCCCCCCCCCCTCCCTCCCTCGCGTTAAATTCATGAACATGAAAGTGAGATATATTTATCCCCTTTCGATAAGGTTTTATTACTGTAACAAGCTACCTATCCTGTACACAAATTTCTTCAAATTTAGCTTTACATGGACACATTAAAAAAACAGTTATATGTACGCAGAATGTATTGATACTTTTCTTTCTTTAACCTTGTAAAATGAATGTCGTTTGGAGAGCAGACTAAAGGCGGGGGCATTATGTGTGTCGCACAGAAGAATATCAATTATGAACTTAAAAGTACTATTTCTTATACTTTTCATCCTACTGAATTGCATCATCGAAAACTCACACTACATGAAATTATTCTCCAAAAAGAATGCATTTGCATGTATGTTCTGTTTATGGTAAGACCGGAGAAGATACAGCCTCTTGTTATATTAATTAAAATCAAAATTCTCCGATATCAGTAGGAATATTTTTATTTAAAGCAGGCGTAAATAATATTCTTAAAATACCAGTATAATCAAACATGGCGACCTGATATGACCGATGTGCTTGTCTTCTCAATCAAATTTCATTGCGTAGGATCTGAATTTCAAAGCAAATATGAATTTAGTGTAAAACTTCATTACGCCCCTGCTCAAAAGAATGTTTAAACGAGATTCCGAATATGGACACCTACAGATATAAGACTTAACAAAATCCCTAAACGTTATGAATTTAAATAATTTATCAGATTTAGTAAAGTACATTTGAACAAAGGTTTATTCTAATCTCGTTGACACCGACAAACCAGGGTTTTTTCCACCATACAAGAGACTTGCAGTGGGTGGTGAATGGTGTACATGTATTTGAGCCCTAGTGCAATATTTTGCCAATGTGCACCATTCTTTCCATATACAAAGTGAAGACGTTATTGAATTTTTAAAAAGCGTGAATTTTTCTTGATATAGCGATTCCCCTGTTGCTTGGCACTATAGGAATTTCATTTTCATTTCGATAGATACCAACAAAACATTCTACGTTCGCGCCATATCAATCAGTTGAAATCAGCGATTGTAAATAATGATAAGTTTATTTATCAAAGCAAAACCCTGTAGACAAATGCAATCATGATGTGGAGAAGATAATATTTGAAGAATTTGATGCTTTTTGAAAAGAAAAATGTTCCAGATCGTAGAACAAGCAATATAAAAATCCACATTGTGCTAATTAGATGACTCCGTATTAATCCTTTTGCAATATCAAACGTCACGGTCTCGCTTCCGTGGTCTAGCTGAAACTAATACAAAGAAAGAACCAAGTCCTAATCAAGCACTTCGATACGAACTTCAGTTGGAAATAAATAAATTTTAAAAATCAAAATAAAATGCAATAAGTGTGATGGATCGTTTCAAGACTTAAATTTGGGTAATGGCAGTGATTGATAAACTGCGGAGAAAGGTATTATCAGGTTTAATAAAGTTTACAATGCGATATCACTCCATGCAAGTAGTAGTGCTCAGCTGAATGAAACGGTCCTTTCTCGTGTAAGTGACATAATATTCCTACCCCTACTTGCTGCACCGTGTTTAAATAGGGATATTTTAATATCATGTCATCGATTTTATTTTGCAGATCAGGACGAATCTCTGGCAAGTTTTAAAGATGTTTGTGGGGCCACCCGAAATACTCTAGGGTATGCGTGCAGCGAAATCTCACACTTGTGCATTACTAAACTCGGGTAAGTTCTTATCTAATATGATATTCACGAATATTTATTTATCGAATTTTAGTCCAGTCGTAAACGGGTTTTTTCCCCTGACTGGACTAGACTAGAATAAGAATTTTGTCAAGGAAACATTTCAGTCCAAAACTAAACTTAATGCTCAAAATCCTGTGAATTATTAAAATACCCCTATTTAAACACGGTGCGACAAGTAGGGGTAGGAATATTATGTCACTTACACGAGAAAGGTATATTTACAGTATTGTGGCATCATATTGCTGCTTCTTTCTTGTTTTGTTGCGATGCAGCCAGCGTGTAAATTTCTCCCCCGATTACAATGTACCGTGTACCGATACTATTTTATTTTTCTTACGGAATTTGCCCGACCATAGGAATGCTAATGGAATGATAATTCGCTTTGTGTACACAGACTTTCTATCCAAGATTGATTTACTGGTAACAGTTAATATTCTTTTCCACTGTGTAAATATCAGAATTGTCAAGGATTTCAATATATATATATATGATTAAAATGAATTTTTTTTTTCATGATTTTTCAGAAAATCATGAGAGGACGCGGGGTGGTGTGCATGCTATTGGCAATATTGAAAATCAGCGATGCGCTTGAGACTAGCGAAGTAAACGAGCATTCTCAACGACAGCCTGCAGAAGGGTGTACCATCAGTTTACAAGACGAAGCATTTGCAAAGTTTCTAGACGACCCAAAGATTGTTCTCGCCGAGTTTAACTTCCAGCTTTTCAATTATTCTGTCAACCCCTTAAAGACTGACATGTCCTCGAACTACAAACCATGGCGCTGGCATCGAACGCGCACCCAACATGGACGCACTTTGCTAATGTTGTCCTTTCACTACGATGTCTTGTCCATGTCCATTTTGACCATTGGTGTAGAACACCACAATGTCGTGTTGATGGACCACCCATACGGATGTTTTGGAAATCGTTCAGCCTATGAAAGAGTTGATATGATAAGCGATCTAATACTGAACAACTTTCGATTAGACGAAAAGTCGAGTTCGCAAATACAATTTGAAACACGTACAGAGAGAACAGTTTATGTCTGTAACGAGGTTGTAATGGATAAAAATGGTTATGCGGACTTCATCAATCGTTGTTGTAGTCAAAATCCGGACGGCAGTACTAAATGTAGCCGCCAGGTCCAGCAGGGGTGGATTTTGCTGCTGTACATGTGCATTACTTTTGTGAAGCTGATGGTGTTTTTCTTTGCTCCGTTGATTATGCCCACCCAGATGTACAATGCTTCCTATGTGGCCTCCGAATACGCGGTCAAACTTTCAAAAGAGCTTAAACTCAAACTGTTTGTAACGGAGAGTACTCAGACCTCAGTGAGGTACAAAAAGAGATTGACTCTGGAAGACATCGCAGATTGGAGACGGTTTCGCGAGAATCTAGAAACATGTCCGATGGATGAAGTCGTTCCCATTACAGTTCCAGAGCTTAGAGTGAAAGTGAAGGGAAAACGTATAATTCCGGACAACGATCCGCCAACAGGAGTGTTTAGAACACTGTACGACAATCTTATCCGATGTAAAATCAAAAGGTTGGATCCCTTCACTGAATGTTGTGACATGAGCGTGTACGCATCGCTGGAGCCGATGATCAAAAATAAGTGCACTTGGCACATGTGTGTGCAATCTTTAGTCAAAGTATTGCTTTTGTTACTTATTCCTCTTCCGTTTTATGTGCGTGTCTTTATTTATTACTACTTTGAAGAGGACGAAGTACTGCTAAGAAAAAATGTAATAAAGCACCTGGATCTGAAAGAAGAATTTGATTTCTACAGAGGAAATATCATCCAGTATTTTTCTCCGACCCATGGAGTTTTCATTGCCACTTACGTGTTCTATTTTCTCTCTGGGGCAATCCTGGGTTTTTCCGACGAATCCGTTAGGGAGAAACTAAAATCCATATCAAGAGACTCGTTGCAAGATATGGCAAACGTATCAAGAACAAGTGTTCTGCAAGTTCTGTTACGTATTGGCCTGTGGCCTTTCAAAAGATGCGGACTTGTAGCTATAATCATTGCACCATTGTATTCGTTTGTTGCCGCACCTTTTTGTGGAGTTATTTTTGCTCTTTATTGCATTCCTACCATATATTTATCATATAGGCTTTTATTTCATGCAAGGAAAAAGTTCAGTGATGATGACGACGAATCTGATCCAGACAAACCTATGAGCAAGAAGAAAGAGAAACTTATGAAGGTCCGGAGAAAATTATCTAAAATCGACAAAAGTGTCCATAGCCGTCAAGTAAAGTTGGAGGACACTAACAATTACGTCATGACGTGGGGCCAAGGGAAGTTAAATGCTGTCCGGCGTTTCCTTATCCAGTGCATCGTAGGGATGTTCTGTCTATCTGTTCTTTACGCCATTATCCTGATTATTGTAGAGGCTGTGGGCTTGATTGTGGAAGTTATGGCTTTCACAATGATGGGGATCATCATCAATGCAGGAAGCACTCTTCGCTATGTTTCCATGGCGCTCCTTGTGATAGTTTACATGCACGATTGTTACAGTAATGTGTACGAGAGCTATTTAACATTTGACAAAAGTGTTGTGGAAGACATCATGGATAGGGTAGAAGATCTAAAGACAGTTGCTAGCCTGCCATCTAACATGCAAGAAAATGTTGCCTTTCAGGTTAAACCTGTTGAAGCAGTAGATGAAATCCCAACTACTTTAACATTCGAAAAGAAGGAACCTTCGTGGAAAATTGGTCATCTGTTGTTGTTTTTGGATTCATTTGATACACCTAGAATTCCTCTAAGATTATTCCAGAAAGTGTGTGAAGTCCGAGTGCATGGTGCTCCAGGTCCAGTGTATGTAAATCTGCTGCGCGCCACTGGAAAATTTCTCATAATTGTCATATTTTTGTTTTTTGTAATGATCGTTGTAATGGCGTTTGGAAATGTCCATCAAGTTTCATCTACTAATCAAACATTAGCAACTCTCGCGGGAGGTTTTGTGCCAATGCTTTTGAAAAATGTTCTCCCCAGAAAATCTGTAAAACTGAATTTAAAGACTTTGAGTTTCAAAGGACAAATTGATGAAATAATATGCGACTTTAAACAAAACTGGCCAATATATGACTTCATTTTCAACAGAGACGATGAAGTTGAACCAGAAATACCACCTGATGATGTAGTGGAAGCAAACAAGGAAAGAAAACAGAGTTTAGGCAACGTCCTTGACGAAGCAGAAGGAGATAGGCAAACCCTTCCAGAAGACAAGGTCAAAGAAAAGACAGTCAATGACAAATTAGAAAAGTACATGAAAGAGGGTCTGGAGAAAAAGCTGTACACCGAAAAACGCCAAAAGGAACAAAACGGCCTTGTAAAAGACGAAACCAATGGAGGAAAGAACAGTCTCGCTGTGGATGACTTTTCGCGTCGGTTGTCTCTCGTGGATGATAACTTAGTGGACATTTTTATAGATTTGAGTGTAGCCGATACGTCCATACCTTGGCAGATCTACGGCTCTGTAGAAAGTCTACAGTCAGCGTCTATGTTACCACCTGCCGATTTTGAGATGGAGGTGAAGGCTCCCTCAGCCATTCCCGAAATCAAAGTGGAGGCGTACTCTTAATATCGTTAATCATTTTAGTTCAAGTATGCAAACTTATTAAATTATTTTCATTTCTACGCAACTAAAATCCGTGTGGCTTACTTTCTATGTAGTATCCACACTCTTAAAAACTGCTTTATCATGCAAATAAAACAATTTTAAAAGCTCTACACATGTAATTCTTATTAAAAGATTGTATTATTTGATATGCATTATCTATACATGTAGTTGAACTTTTCAAAATTGCAGGCAAATAATTGTCAAAGGATACAAAATTCCGATACATTCAAGCAACATTTTAAAAAAATCCTATCAGACTTGCATGTCAACAATTTCCAAGATTGCAGATGAAATGTAAAAGAAACAGAACAAAAAAAGTTGTACTTAAAATGCTGTGTAAATGATTGTGGCTACATTTTGGTTTTCAAATTTTGTCAGGAATGGTACCTTGTATACAGATCTTAGTTCCAATAAGTTTTCAGTGTTGACGGACTTCAATTTAATACAATAAATAAGATATTCGCATAATAGCAAATAAATTTCTACATGTTTCTTTTTTATTCTTGGATTTTTTTTCTTTCTTCTCTACATCTCTTTTTCGTTGAACATTGCATATCATCCTCTTTCATCTTCAGGTAGAACCCCGATTATCGCTCCGTTACACACCATGTTGAATGTTGGAGAGAAAACCCGTGGGTTCCGACGTTAAGTTGTTGTAATGATATATTGGTCAAATCCATTCAAAAGCTTTGAATTAATCAAGTTGATCATGACCATTTGTTCTAAGACATGCACAATAATGAATTTCTCTGTCCTAGCATAAGCAGCATCGTAATGTGCGTGTATACTAACTCTCCCAAATTAAATCTGCCACTACTTCAGTTGTATTCTGCCGTCAACATCTGGTCAAGACGGAGATTGTGGCGTCACATCATTGCATTTTCACATCATTGCATTTTGTAATACAGTAGACGTAATGTGACACAATGCATTGTGTAGGGGACAACAAGACTAGGATGAAAGTGAGATAATTTAAGCAAGGTCGTAATCTGAGATCAGGGAGATGCGACTTGGCGAAATCTCCACCATTTTTGATGAAGGACTTCTGAGATTGTGGCAACAATAAAAATGCTACACGAATGTGTAGCAATGGTGCGCAAGTCCTCAGAGTGCTTCACCGCATATCATAACTTAATGCCGTGGGCTGTGACATCATAGCTACACAAATGCGCAGTTTCAGCTCAGACTTTTCGCGCGCTTTAAGCTCGAATGACTAGCTCTTATTTGTAAAAGGTCAAGGTCATTGGAAATTATATTCATTTCGAAATATGGATATATCTATATATATATATTTTATCAAACTTTCAGGATTTAAAACCTTGCATAAATATATGTATCTATTACAAGAAGGAATGCAGTACTACTTAGTAAGACAGCATTACAGCAAGGTTACTGGAAGGGCAACATCCTTATGTAAACTATTGTCACCAGACAAGCATCTTTCCATCAGAAGTTGACATAGAGGTGATATTAAAACAAAGCAAATCAGAAGGCTTCTTTTCCATATATTTACATACATGTACCTTTAATGGAAACAAATCAACCATCAAATGCCATTGATGAGTATATAAAATTAAAACTGTTGGCATAATAAGCAATTCCCATAAACAAAAATGTAAATGCATGGTGTAAAAACAATTTGAGTGCAACTCAATCATGATAAACATGGATATATATGCTATATACCATGTATTTTATCAAAACACTTCAAGAACTTCACAGAATGTTGTGTCAGTGTCTGAAAAAAATCAGCTTAGACTTCATGCATTTTGAAACTTGCAATGAGAATTTTATAAATAAACACACAAAATAATTAATGTCTACTTAATGACAGATGATAAAAGCATTAGTCATATTTTACATGTATATAATGGGGGGAAAAAGAAGCTTAAATTTTTGTTAAGCAGAATTGCAAACAAATGACCTGGTTACATCACAACGCTACATACACGGCACAATCATAGATGAAGGGTGAGGATTGAAAAAGTACAGAACAAACCTGACTTTGATCTGCTGTGTGTAACAAGTATGATTATGTACAATTCTATATAACTATATAGTCAAAAGTTATGCATACACTTTTCAAACAGTCTTCGCATTGCTCATATCTTTACATCTGAAATAAAGAAATAGAAATTTTACTAGTTCATAATACTTTTAAAAATGCAAATACATGTAATGTATAAATGTTAAATTCTTCACTGAAGCAGTTTTTTTTTTTAAATTCTTTTTTTAAAAAGCACATGCACTAGCTGTTCATGCTCTCACCATTGCAGCTATTGATAACCTATTGATCAAGACAATCAAATAATATGTTGCCTATTGTTTACAATTTAACACTACACATATTACAGATGCAGTATGCAAAAATTGACAATACAATGTCTTGATTAGCAATGTGCTGTTTAATTAACACGCCATCACATAGATAATGTTAGTCATCTAATTAAGGAGGTGTTGACAAAAAATCAAATTACCATCCAATTTAATGATATAATTTTCAAATGCAATTTAACATTTTAATAAAAACTTATTGTCCAGATCTGCAACACAAAATTCCTGGTTCATAATATAACGTAAAATAAGGTATTTGCCTCACCCCCCCCCCCCCCCCCCCCAAATCATCCGGAAGATGACATGTTCCTATTAATGGCATCTGGATTACCAAGATCCCACTGTGCACATAATGAGAGGTTATAGGTCAAATTTTACATGCAACTGTTATTATAGATAAATGTTACTTATATGGAACTTTTACAGTTTACATGTATTTGAGGCAATTTGTCATCTTTATTAAATGACACATATTCCTACCACACCTTACTACTCATCTTAAGGGAAAATTAACTGAGAAGAAACTATCTAATTACCGGAGGCTCGTCAGTTCCACCAGGTGTTTTGCCTCCAAATTTGGTAGCCATTTTATTGATGAGAGCTTGGACTTTAGGGTTATTCTGATACTTCATCATGTTCTGAGGATTCTGGCTGATATCCTGGAAAGCTGCAGCTACCTCTGGATCCTGCACAAAAATAAAAATGTTCAAAATATCTGTACTCTGTGAAACTTATAGCTGTAGCAATCTGACCAAAGCCACGCTACTCCAGCTACAATGTTCAAAATATCTGTACTCTGGGACACTTATAGCTGTAGCAATCTGACCAAAGCCACGCTACTCCAGCTACAATGTTCAAAATATCTGTACTCAGTGACACTTATAGCTGTAGCAATCTGACCACAGCCACGCTACTCCAACTACAATGTTCAAAATATCTGTACTCTGGGACACTTATAGCTGTAGCAATCTGACCAAAGCCACGCTACTCCAGCTACAATGTTCAAAATATCTGTACTCAGTGACACTTATAGCTGTAGCAATCTGACCAAAGCCACGCTACTCCAGCTACAATGTATAAGTTCTGTATAGTGATATATCATAATATTTACATTTCCAGTGTTTTTACATTTGATATCTTTACCAATCGAAATGATACCCATTTCCTCATGCATGTGAATAATATGTGTATGAATTTTGATAAATATAAGTCCTTGTTATTTAAACAAGGCTCGTGCCATGTTTTTGTTTACATAGGTTGAATAAACTAATAAAAGTTTCGTTTAAAGCAGATTTTTTCAATTTATAAGTGAATTCTTAACACAATTGAATAGTTTTAGTGCTTGACACATCTCATTTTGTTTTAAACACGCTATTTTCTATTAAATAGTCTAATGTAAACAAAAATATGGCATGAGTCTTGTTTACATAACAAAGAATTGTGAGTGCTGTACCTCACTTATAACTCAACAACTGATATTCAAATTTTGGTTGATCATTAGAAATACTTTAGTTAAGCATTGCAAACAATAAAAACGGAATAATACAATTCAAAAATTTTCAGTTCAAATTGTGTCCATGCCTCTTTAATGGCTAAGAATATTCTGGTAGAAATGAAAATAAAAAGTAGATATGAAAGATAAATTTCAAAAACAAATACAAGAGGGTAGGAACAACAAAGCTTCACCTGCATACTTTTAAAGAAGCACGTAAAAATAAAATTTATTTTTTAAATAAATAGCACAAAGACATCCGATTTTAGATTCTAAAGAAATTTTTAACTTCAATGATTCAAAAATTTTAACTGTAATCTGTGTAGTCTACTAAGTAAAAGTGGTTAAAGCAACACAACAAGTTTTATATCCATAATTTCAAAGTATATCGAAGTGTGGAAAACAAATTTGGTGCAAAGGGCAGTAACTCTTGTAAAGTGGATCAACCATGACCATAGTCATGCTACATGTATATCTAGTTGTTCATTCAAATACAGTCTAGGAAAGCATGAGACCCATGGGTCACAATGCTCACTTGAGTCAAATTAAAACCACAGATATATAAACTTCGTAAGTTTGAAAGCCCTTTACCTAAGGATGTTTTGTGCTAAGTTTGGTTCTAGAGAAGATTTTAAAAATGTATAACATTAAATTTTCAATCATTTACAATACATCCCCTTGAAGAGAGTTTGATCCTTCACTAAAGGAAACTTTCTCTTAAGTTTAGTTGAAATTGGCCCTGTGATTCTTGAGAAGATTTTCAAAATGCAACATCCAAATTTTCATAATTAATCACCACCCCTAACCCCATTTGAAGAGGGTATTGTCCTTTATTTAAATACACATGAACCCCTTTCACCCAAGAATATTTTGTGTCAAGTTTGGTTGAAATTGGACTAGCGGTTCTTGATAGGAAGATTTTAAAAATGCAACATCTAATCTTTTATGAATCTAAATTATCTCCCCATTGAAGAGAGTGAACACTTGGATTTTTTTAATAGAGCATCATGTGAAAAGTTAATGACAGTACTGATGACAAATTTTGATCAGAATAGCTAAACTGAGCCTTTGGCTAAAAAAAAAACCTATGGTCCTCTCAAGTTTCACCAATAGGAGACTAAAATATATTAGATATATTGTATTACATAAAAATGTTGATGAATGGACATACAGATGGACACAGTGATTACTCTAGGGCTCTGCTTCATTATACATGTATGTTCAATACAATTTTATAAATCAAGTTTAACATGACTTTTAATATAAATATAACTATTTCTCCAGGAGAAAAAATATCATGAGGATAATCAAAAAATAAAAATTTTGTGTTGGATTTTTGTACAACTACAGGTATTAGAATCACCCTTCAATGTGATCCTCACTCTCTAGTTCTACTGTATTATAGAAAATATTGATGATAAAGCCTTTCGTTGTTCTTTACAGCCAGTTTATCAGAACCATTCCCTATTGATTAAATTAAAGCCCGATTACGACATTAGTGATCAGTGTGTAATACAAGCTCCGTTACAGGTTAGTTACATCACTGATGGTGTGTTGCAAATATAACCCTGAATTGAAAATTACAGTAATGTTTAGTCAACTGATAAATCCCTGTAATTATCAATTCTTTTTAAAAATAAAAAAAACCAAGACTACATTTGAAAACATTAAAATCATTTACTGCTTTAGGCTAACATTATTTTGTATATAATGCACTATACAAAATCATCAACACAGCTTAAAATTCTTTATTGTAGTTATGCTTTTTTTTTTTTTTTTTGAATTTTGTGAAGGGATTCGGAAGATTTTCAACTCTCGCCTAGACACATTTATGAATGCTTTATTTTGGAAGCATCCCAGTCAATCTAGGGAATGTCACATGCATGCTGAACTTAAAATTGAAAACTTACAGAGAATGCCTGTACAATGTCCGGATCATTGAGAATGTTACCCAAATCTGGCATTCCTGCAAATAAGATCCAATTATCAGTTTGTGTAAAAGAATAAAATATCAAATAAGTTCATTATACAAAATATCATTCAAATATATGTGGTTTCAACTCTTCCTTTAACAAGGATGTGTTTGAGAAACACTGATGCTCTTGTATAGCAGCAAAGTTGATAATGGCCAAGGTTAAAAGTTTTTCAAAAGTAAGTCAAACTCCAAGGTCAAGAAATCAACAACTTTAGTACCCTAAGAAAAGGGCTTGTCAAAAAGAATACACTTGTGAAATATGATAGTCCTAGCTGTCTAAGGTTAGTTTTTCAAAAGAAGGTCAAACCATAAGGTCAAAGTCGTGAGTTAAAAAATTTCGGCATCTTAAGAAGGTCTCACCAAAAGGAATACACATCTTTAATATGAACGCTCCATGAACAACCATTCAAAAGTGGCAAAGATTCAATTTTTCAAAAGTAGGTCAAACCCTAAAATCAAGGTCACAAGGTCAAACATTTTGGTACCAAGAGAAAGGCCTTGTCACAAGGAATACGCATGTGAAATATGAAAGCCCTATCACCATCCACTCAAAAGTTATTGTCTGGGTTAAAGTTTTTGCAGACAGACAAGCAATTATACAATGTATGTCCCCAAATTCCCAGTTACTGGAGCATAAAAATACTGATTTACTACATCTATACGTATTGAGTGTTTATATGTGTTTGTTCTTCAGTTATTTCTCATTCTTTTATTCTTGCAGGCATACCTCCCATGCCTCCGGGCATTCCTCCCATGCCTCCGGGCATTCCTCCCATGCCTCCAGGCATTCCTCCCATGCCTCCAGGCATACCTCCTGGCATTCCTCCCATGCCTCCAGGCATTCCTCCCATGCCTCCAGGCATTCCTCCCATACCTCCAGGCATTCCTCCCATGCCTCCCGGCATTCCTCCAGGAAATCCCCCTGGAAAACCCCCTGCTCCAAATCCTCCTGCTCCTCCAAATCCTGGACCACTACTAGTACTCGACTGCAATTACAAATTATTTTTTAACTGAAAGCAGAAATGTATGCAATAACAAGTTTATGCATATAAAGTGTAGCTAATGCCACAAATCTGAAAACAAAGGTAACATTAAAGAATGGTTAAGCATGGACAACAACAAAAAAAAGAGTATCACCAATGGTGCAAATATCTCTCTCAGTAACACCAACTGTGTACATTTGCACAATTTTGATCTCTCATCAGCTTTCTGGTATTCCATTTCAAGGGACACATAGTTCTGCCAACATGAACAATTAGTAGGTCAATATAGAAACTCAAATTTGATTTACAGGCCCAATCTCACACCTAAAATTACAGTTCCAAGGAACTCACATTCTGAAGTTGTAAAGACAGGCAAACAAATGAATGAACAGAGTGAACCACATACTGTATACAGTGTATGTTAGTAGCTTCAGAGAAAACACAAACAAGGTGGCAAGATACAGTATCTTAATCAATGATCCATTTACGAAATTAAGCACTGTGACTCCAAAGACTGTGGTACTACACAGCAACGTAAAATTCTTTATCCATGATTCAAAAGAGCACAAAAAACCTCTAATATTATCAGCCTAATTAATGATTACTACTTTGCCACAAAGCAATCAATTGTCAAGTAATTAATAGATACTTTACAGTTAATCTTAGGTCATTCTACTCATCATGGATAATCAAACTGGATGAGAAAATGTAGATAATTAATACATTGTATGCATGGATTGATGACACTGCAAAACCTGACATTTTAATATCGTGTACATGTTTATGGTTCTTGGCTGGGTTTTTAGACATTTTAAATCTTTTATAATCTTTTTAAACAAAATTCAAATACTTTCCTTGGCCAATACCACAAACAGATACTCATTATTTTTGTAAATTGATAGAGTTCCAAATTTGTTAGTGGATTTTCCGATTAATCCAGGACTCTGAATATTTTAAATTGACGACTTTGCCCACAAGTGATCAATTAAAAGACACGGCCAATCCTGGGAATCGGACGGACGATTTCTGTCAGGTACAAAACTTGAACAATGTATTTTCATCCATTTTCTCATGAGTTTAAGGGCCATAACTCTGATTTAATTGATTTATACACAAGAAATACGGATACTTTCTGTATACAAGACCATAGATTGCCCTACTGATAACACGCTAATAGTATGGATCCTTTCTGTATACAGGACCATAAATTGCCTTTCTGATTAACACACTAGCTGTATGGATCTCTTGTAACGACAAGAGGATCATAGATTGCCTTACTGATTAACACACTGGCTGTATGGATCTCTTCTAACGACAAGAGGATCATAGATTGACTTTCTGATTAACACACTGGCTGTATGGATCTCTTCTAACGACAAGAGGATCATAGATTGCCTTACTGATTAACACACTGGCTGTATGGATCTCTTCTAACGACAAGAGGATCATGGATTGCCTTAATGATTAACACATTGGCTGTATGGATCTCTTCTAACTACAAGAGGATCATAGATTGACTTACTGACTTTGCTCTTTCGTATTCCTCCTTTGCTTTTCTCAACCTCTCCTTTCTAGCTTTAATTTCTTTTTCTTCCCTTTTCCTTTCATATTTTCTGTTGTGCTCCATGATTTTCTTTGCCTACATGTAAAAACTATATCATAAATAAAAAAAGATTGAAATTGTGTGCCCCTGAACCACATTAAACATATGTACCAATCCTCCCCCAACACTCTCCAAACTTTATCAATTTCTGGTTATTTTTACCTCAAAGAAATTGGATTTCCTTGTATTTTCTTTTGTAAAATCCATACCCACTTTTAGTAAACTAATCACCCAATTTCAGATTGATAAAGGTTGTCAACTATGTACAGTATCACTAGTAGCAGTCTCTTATTCATATTATGCAATAAATTCTCCGGTTCAAGACGTACGTTAGGTGTGACTTCGTGCAGCCATTCATTGGACATATCATCAAAGTCCAGTTTGCAGGCCATCGTCAGATCATGGTAAGCCTCCTCCCACTTGCCCAACAGTCTGCATAGTAAACACTACCAGTTTACATTAACCATGCTGATTAAACATTTTTAAAAAGAATGAACAACTTTACACAGAAAATTTCACACAAAACCTTGCTCTCTAAAAATAACCTCAACCAATATATACAGAGGAATAACATGGCAAAGAGCAATGAATGACCCCCCCCCCCCCCCCCCCTCTCTCTCAAAGAGCAATGAATGACCCCCCCCCCCCTCTCTCTCTCTTATTACAATTATACAACATTGCACTGTTTAGGATTTTGTGTCAAGACATATACATTGCGAAACTACATAATTTCAGAAGTGAGAAATTAGTCTGTGAATTTTAGTTGGACACAATTATTTTTGAAAGTACAAAAAAAACTACAGAAGTCTAATTACTCTCTGAAAATTGTTTTCGATACATTTAATGTACTTATTTTTTTTTTTATCTTACTGATATGCTCTTCCTCTCCATTTGTAAGGCTGGGCTGAGTCTGGGTTAAGCTGAATAGCCTTTGTACAATCGTGTATTGCTTTGTTTGGTTTCTTCCGTTTGATAAATATACTACAAAAGAAAACAGAATTCATAGGTCACAATGCTTATAGAAAGATTCCTATAATAATTATTTTCTCCCCATTATATACAGTGTACATGAATAAGTATCAGAATTTTTTAAAGTAGAAATTCATCTGATCTCTTCCATGTGCAATATAACTCTAATCTGACTGAATCCAACAAATAAATATTTGTGACATTAGAAATTAACAAGCCTTCATTCTAATGAGCATGGAAAGAGCTCTGCTATTCTGAATCATCTTAAAACTAAACACGCTCCATTTATGAGAAGTTTCATGGACGTGCATGGCTATTCTGGAGAGGAAAGATTAAGAACATCTCAGACAATCAGAATTAATCTTTTTTATGTTTGGAAATCCATGTTTATTAAAAACAGTAAATTACCCTTTTCGCACAACCTTTATCAGAGTATATCTTGAGTTAAATTTTTTTTAAAAAGTCAACTCTGAGATAGAATGTGCTCAACGTGCTTGTAGTAGAGAAAGGCATTAACAAATGACTGTCCTCAATTTCTCATGGAATTTTTTAAAATCTGATGATCACAAATGACCGTTCGCTCTTCAGCACATCTTGGCATTCTAATTGCTCTGATAAGCAGCAACACTTCTTTACAATTAATAGCTTAACATTTTTGTTCATTCTAGGGATTTGATATACAGTTATTCTGGAGGAAAATTGGCAAGTGAAAAGATTACACCAGACAGACAGACAATGGACTATGATGATCAGAAAAGGTCACGAAGTCCTAGGGCTCAGGTGAGCTAATATTGAATTAATTTATAAAATTAACATTTCACCTTTTACAAAATCATTTCAAAAGTCATTAAAGTCTTTATTAATCAAGCATAAATTAATGACCTTCTGCAAACAATATACAAATCATAACCACATTTCATGTATACCTTGCTCTTTTTGCGTAAAGCAAAGCAGACTGTGGATTAATCTTAATTGCCTCAGTGAACAACTTTAGTGCTTCATCAAAATTGCCTAAAATGTAGAAAAAAAAGTACATACACATGTATATCATTTTGTAAGTCTTTATACTTTTAAAGTATCAGGACTCGAAATAATCGATGACCTGCTGGTCCAGGGCCAGTAAATTAAGGATTTGGGCTAGTAATTTGCAGAGTTTTAGAAATCCGCTGGTCCCACCAGCAAAACTGGTAAATATTTCTAAAGTCCCATTTTTTTTTTGCATACTATCAGTCTTTAAATTTGGAACTTTAACCTCTTTATGTGCATGGTTTTTAAATGTAGTTGGGAAATTGACAAAGCATTTTAATTTGTGTATTTAAATGAGTAAATTCAAACGCTTTTCTGATTTGGGATCAATTACCAAACATTGAAAACAAATGAATAGACATTGCATGTGCGAAATAAGACGCCTTCCTTTTCATATTTGTCCGGATCATATTCAAATCATAAGCTGATATGGATGGAAGCCACTAATAATACAACTTTTGTTACGTGAATTTGACTTTGTCATGTGGACAGATGCATCATTTAATGGAATTCGGCGAGCAACCTATTCTGGGTTGTGGCTTAATTGCTATTCGCACAAATGTGCACACCTTTGCAGTCCTTGGAGAACAAGTCTGCTTATTTAATAAGGCATTTGAAGCCACAGGGATGGCATTCAAACGGTCCGAATTTAATTTTACTATTATCGCAGTCATGAGGTCTTGAATATTGTGGCTTTACATTAAAATATTAATTTGTTCTGAGGTTTTATTTTGTTTGTTGTTGCTTTTTTTTATTAAATAAACTAAAATACTGACCGGTAAATATTTGTTCAGACCAGTCAATTTCATCAATTCACTGGTCCACTTGACCAGTGAAATTATTTATCTCAAAAACTCTGGATTTGTAAAGAACATTGGGGCAAATTAATTTTGATACCTAACAAAATTTCTCAACGATCAGTCTAGTAAATATTAGACATGTGTGCTTCCAGGTTTTTATCGCATGCAAATTCACTTTTTGTTATGTTGTACTATGAAGTAACACAATGTAGAAAAATTCACGAATGTTTCTAAGAACAAGTCGTCTTACGTGAAGTATACAATCGGCAATCCTCGGATGATTCTTCTACACTTTACACAAACTTTTAGGCACAACCCAGAGAAGGAGTTCCCAGTTAGTATATCCAAGAACGCACATCTTTAGCTGCAAGTGTCTTAGAATGAGCTGTCTACTTATCCACTACTTTGGTAATTTGGTGACATTACATTTTCACAAATGAGAAGGTGAAGATGACGCTGGCTACTTTTCTAAGTTTTCCAAAGTGAAAAATATGAATAGGAATAGTAGGATTACAATGTTTTTTTAAAACTCGCTGTTTGATGCTAGTGTGAATAGACAAGATACTAGGCCTAATCATGAATATGTTTCATTATTATTGAATATGGAATTCGGGCCAATCATTATCATATCAACTTGTCCGACAGGACAGTAAAAGTCATCAATTGATCAGTAAAAATTTAAGTTGATAGTCCCAAGTGACCAGTGAATAAAAATAATTATTTCTAACCCCGAGCATCAAACCACTGATAAAGCAAATTTGCCATTGTCAGCTAACTGCAAAAGATTACCATCAGAAAATGCAGCCATGGCTTCCGATCGTTTTTCATTGGCCGAGTCCATCATCTCTTCAGTAACCTCCGCAGAATCGTCCCCATCCTCTGGTAGTTCCGTGTCATTGTCCTCTATCACACCAGTATTATCCAGTTCTAAAATTAGTTGACATTCAGTTACTCCCTTACCATGAATTAAATGAGAAGCCTGCATCTTAAATAGTATTCTGTACACATGGTTATCATAACCCTGTGATATTTCACCCTTTCTACGCTTGCAATTTTTGCCTTCCTACACTTGCTGACGGTTTCACTCCAATCTAAATTCTCCCAGACACTGCTGTGTAAAAGTGTAAAATTAGATGAAAGAGAAAAATCAGTTTTACCCAGTCTTAAATTCACCCACTGATGAGAGCGAAAATAAAAAAGGAGCAACTATTTCCCTGTATACAGAAATAATAATATAATGAAAAATAAGAAATCTGCAATTCTTTCTAGTCAACCAATACAATCTCAATGGGATCTACACATGTATACACAATCATAATGGAATTCACATATGTTTTACATTATCTAATAATGCCTTACTTTTAATTTAAAGTTCCTTTTTGAGTCATTAAATGTACATGTATGCATTACCATAAACACTAAATGTATGTAGATCTCTGATTGCAAAATGTGATTGGCCATGTAAATAATTCCCATTTACTGTGGAATTGTGGGTAAGCAAAATTTTGCTGGTTCGTGGGGACGTAATTTTATGGATAAACAATAAGTCACTAGGAGAGATAGCTCTACTTGGTTTAAAAAATGTTCAAGGACACATAAATTTGTGGGTAAGAGTGACCCACGAAATCCATGAACATCAATCCCCCACGAACAATGAAGATTCCACAGTATGTTATGGGGATCTGTAGGCATGGCACCCAGAGTGCGTTCAAGATCGTCGTTCTTCGCACGATTACAAATTCCTGTCCATCCCGAACACCGAGTATGCAACCCAAGAACAGGTTCGAAGTGCAAGAACTCACACCACCTCTGTAGGTAGTGTGGTCAAAGAACAAAGAACACGTTCATGCGCACATGTTATCGTCGTTTGCGACTCTAAGAACAGAGCACGAGAACAACGGGAACGTCGAATTCGAACGCACTCCAAGACTGGGAAGAAGAATTGCAGGAGCATCCAACCGTAAACTACAGGAGGATCTAAACATAAATTCAGGAGGATTCAACCATCACTTAAACGGTGACCCCAAATGATCAATAAAAAGATATTTTGCATCCAAGGTTGATCAACAACCAATGCCTCATTAGTAGCTAACATTTCAGTACAATACACTTTCATTTACAATAAACATTTCGAACATTGAATATTTACATGTATCACTGAGTGTATATAGATATTTCACTGGACATCAATTTCCGACTTAAATCACTAAATGAATGTAAATGAATCCCAAAGCCACTAAATGGACCCACAATGTTACCTGAATCACATTCCTTATTGAACATTTCCGACTGCATCCCCTTACCTAAATCACTTTCTTCACTCTCTGGTTCGGGTTCAGGCTCTGGTTCTTGCTTTGGTTCTGGTTTAACCTCTGGTTCTTTTTCAGGTTCAGGTTGCTATGTTAAAGAAAATTCAATTTAAATATCTGGGCCCAGTTATGTCTACCTAACAGTTACCTTCAAGTTAACGCTATACAAATTTTCAAGTTAATGGCAAGTTAACTGTCAGTTAAAGTTAACTAACCTTCGTGCAACTGGATACTGGTGTTATAATAACATTATTTTAAATAAAAGATTCTAACACATATATACATGTACATCCATACCTATTTCTGCTATACCTTACCTTTTGTGTTTCTTCTGGCTCAGTGGGAGGGGGAAATGTTCCTCCCAAACTGAAACAAAGCAATCAGAACTGTTGGGTATTGTGATTCTTATTAAAACATATAGGCTGAGAGCTGTTTGCATATACAGTATAATCTGTCTAAACCGGCTATGTGTGGTTCCAAAGAAATTGGCCGGTTTGCACAGAGTCCGGAGTGCAGAATGTTGACAAGAATGAGAGTTGATTCCCTTGTATTCACTATCTATGAATACGTGTGTAATGATTGCTAACGTTTTAATATACATTTATCACAAAAGAATTCAAAATGTAAAAATATAAATGTCAGTGTTTTATTGTCGTGCTCATTTGAAAAAGTTTCAATTTTTATTAAACAGTTTAAAATCTGGGAAATATTCGCGCAATTTTCTGTTGGTAAATTGTCGATTTCGTCTACATCATCGCCGTTATCAAGTGCTACATTATGTACGTTCGTCAAGTTTGTGTTGTGTTCGTTTAAAATTTGTCTTTCCCATCTTTCATTGTAAATGTATCGCTTTCAACTGTCTCAATTTGTGAAACGGAAACTAATGTAATGCCGAGTGATCGACCGGACATGGTGAGTTGTGCTAACTAACTGCATATCATCACTGTCTGACTAGCCGTAAAACTCCGAGAATTCCACGAGGGGAAACCCTGCTTTTGGAAAACATAACGGGATTGTTGCCGATTTTGTTTCATTCCAAGAATGTATCCAATTCATCGATTAATTGAACTTTGTCTTTTAATGTCAGTTCTCGTCTCTGTCGTTAGGGGGAGGACGCCATTACCTCGTGCGTGGTGCTGTCATAATTGAAAAGTGCATCCCCTAAAAATCAGGTTTTATTTTAAACTGATCGCGACTCATCGCCAGTTGCACTCTTTTACTTACCTGTGGCTTCCCTTGAGACACCCTTTGTGTACACCGCGTGTGATCGACCGAATACCGACAGGTTGGTCATCGTGGGGTGGCTGGTTTAAATGCGATAATTAGAGCTAATTACGAGCAGTTGGGCCTTGTGTACACCGAATACAATTGACCGCAACAATTAGGGTGGTGTATCATCGAGGGGCCGGTTTCCACAGGATAATTAAAGTTAATTAATAGCAGCCGGGACTGTGTAAGCCGGCCGATATACAGAATACGCAGTATCCGGAGTACAGGGAATTATTAATAAAGGATTTGTTAAAGAAATGTTAGGGACTATATTTTGTGGCCGGAATTGACAGAGCGCCGGAGTACTCAGAGGCCGGTTTGGACAAATTATACTGTACATATAAAAATGAGTTACATGAAAGGTTTCTAATAACTCCAAAAAAAATATCTAAATGCCTTCCCTGCTGGATTGTCATTAGTTCAACAGAATCCATTTAGGTAAAGAAAGAAAAGTAAGAAGATCTGTCTTAATCAATCAACAAGGTGCTCGTCTTTTTCCCATGAACAAGCAACCTTATATATATATATACTCTCTCTCAAAACTGCATGCACCCAATCAATCTCTCTCAAAACTGCATGCACCCAATCAATACCCAGTTTCAAGATAAGAGCTCTCCTGTGTACGAGGTGCATTTAGTGGAACTTAGAATGCTTAGGTGGGACAGAGTGGTACTACAGTCAATGAGAAAGATGATAAAACGTATAAAAAACGACTTCTTTTTAAATAATTGATGTAGGTAATATTAAAATACTATCAAAAGAAATGTTTTACTAAAGTGGAAACATAAATACAATGCCATATTTCTAAGCAATGTCCTGGATATGATAGGTAGGGGCAACATCATACTTTATCATTTACTTAGTTTATGTATCAGTCGAATTTGAGTGATGAAACTGCGTATGAGTAACTTACTGAGTACATTCACTTATGCAGTGATGAATATCTGTCCCACTCCCACGTGTAAACAAGTTGTTTTGCACCTTACTAAGTACAAGAGTTTTCCAAAGGGAAATAACTCGGCCGTATCTCAAAACTGGCGTATTCTAATACAACAAGATCAAAAGAGCATATGAGCTCATCATAGTTAGTTTTTGGGCCTTGAAGTCAAAGTTAGCACAAGAAAACTAATAGCTGAAGATGCAAGATATATCACTGAAAACCTTGCAAATATTACGAACATTGATTCGTCAGCTGTTTTCAGAATTCTAAAAGAACAGATAAAGCTTCAGAATTAAGGCTTGCGCTCGGTGGGTTCCCCAGTATCCTTACAAAAGAGGTCCCGTGGGGATCCGAGTTAGAAAAGGTCCTCAGTACCCCTTGCTTGTCATAAGATGCAATTAAATGGGATGGTCTTTTGGGTGGAATTGCAAAAACTGAGGCCTCTCATGTCACAGCAGTTGTGGCATGATGAAGATTCCTTTCTGCTCAATGGCCATAAGCACCGATGCTAGCATAGTCCTCAATTTTTTAGCCCTTTACCAGCAATGGTGACGTCTCCATATGAGTGAAACATTCTTGAGCAGGACATTAAACAACATACAACCAGCCAACCTTACAGAGAGCAAAAATGCGTTCCTATAGAAATGGCCATCCAACTCCCTCGCTACCGGTAAGAAAACTTGGATTTATTTTTTTCAACTCGATACTAAACGAGGTTTGGATTGGCAAAACTGACCAAGGGCACATGAAGATGAAAGCGAATGTACATGTCAAGTTGATTCTGTTCCATTCCCCGCTCTTTTTTAAAATGGAATACTCTGATTCGAATGAATCGTCATTAGATTGTGGTACATTCTAATATAAAAAGGGATGAGCAGAAATAAATCAACGTAACATAGACTTTGTATGATCTGGTCAGATTTCCTATAGAAAAGTCGGTCTATTGCCGTTTTGATCAATATAGACCGATAATATTTTCCATACACATTGCCTCGATAATATTTTCCATACACATTGCCTATCAGTCTACCATTAATTTTGCACACTGGTTTACCAAATTAATAATCAGGGTTTTGATAAATACAGGTTGTGAACGACCCTGGCAAAGGGTATTTGTATGATACTATGTCCCTGCCAGTTTCTCGAGTGTAGAGTTTGATCATAACACTAATTGGGTAATTTAAAAACTCATGATCAGCACGTTTCTTCTCTGAACCAAAAGGTCAATAAGGTTCATTGGACCCACATGAGAACAGACAGATACTGTGTAGATACTCGGTGTTTGTCGGTTCATGCTCTATCAATGATTCGGTGTTTGTCGGTTCATGCTTTATCAATGATTCGGTGTTTGTCGGTTCATGCTCTATCAATGATTCGGTGTTTGTCGATTCATGTTCTATCAATGATTCAATTACTGAGATGCATACATTACTTAATAATTCTGATGCACTTTGTCAGATCAAGACCCATTTAATCACCACTATGTAATTTTATTTCATTTTCAGAAAATTGTATGAAAAAATCTATCGAGTCTGTGATCTTTTAAAAGTGAAATATTTGAAAATAATTTAATTCTTCTTGTAATCTAGTCTCTGATTGGTAAAATACAAACTAGGGTATGCAATTCAGTTGTATAATATGGTTTGGTATGGGGACACACCCCCTTGACAACCAGTAACCAGATCTACTTTTCTTTGTTTTTAATTTACATCGCAGCACTGCTGTAGGCCTTCCATGAAATAGAAAGTCAATGTGTGCAATAAGATAATATTAAATACACAGATTGTTTTCTTGATGTCAAGCAAGACATATAAAATCTACTTACAAGTTTGCAAATCACTGTTGTAAAAATCAATACATTTCTGTATGATATTTGAATAATCAATAAAATCAAAGATATTATGTTCAAATTAATGGTATACCAAGTATTTGTAAATTTTGCCCTGTTCACTTTGAAAAATATTTCTAACTGGGGAGGGGGGGATTGCTTGATCCGCCTTTCAAGGCAAAAAAAAAAAGCATCACATTTTATAAGATGACGTCACCTTCAACACTGACTTGTTTATCACAATTAGTCACTTGCTTATATACATGTATTTTCCTGTGTTGAATTTAATATTGGCAACAATGTTGCTTGTAAGAGTAATTTTTGATGTAGTAAAAATCTTGCATAAAATCAAAATCCATGAATTATTGCATTCTGTGATATTTGAAGACTTGTTTTGTGTGGTGTGAAAGACTACAAAATTTCCCATATTTTCTCAAACTCTGTCAGAGCAACTTCAGAGTTGATCTTAAAAGGGCAGCGAAATATACATTGCAATTTGTATGCATAGCCTACACATATATTTTCTGCTATAAAGTTCATAGCACACTTCACCTTTAATAACTTGGCTTATGTTTCAATTTTAATAAATAGGTTCTGTATAACTAAGATGACTGCCTTCACAGCTCAATCCTTCGTTGTGGTTGCTATGTAAATCTCTGCGCGGCGCAAGTGATGGTATTTTTCAGTATTAAGTGTACATTTTGATAAACAATGATTTATAGTACTTTTGCAATTTTGCATTAAATCATAAGGAATAAATTTAATTTTGGGGAATATTGTGCGATCTCGTCCATGCCCCTTTAAAATCCATCAAGTTATTCTCATATATATAGAACTTCCTCAATATTTTTGAAAATTCAATATATAGGTAGGCCTAGTTATGAAAACTCTTAATTTCCAATTTAATGACATCAACATGGACATGAGTGTCTTTAAATGATGCAGTATGCCACAACAAAGTGGATTAACGACATCTAATTACAGAAATACAACTTGTAAATAAATTTACCTTTCAATCCAATCTTTAAAAAATTTGAGTTCCTTCTGATGTACGATGTCTGGGTCTCTTCTACAGAGTTCTACGAATTCCTTCAGCAGCTCCACCTGCTGAATCATGCGAGCGGCACTCATGATTATACAGCTCACTACGTCACTCTGAAAAATCCAGTCTAGTAGAATCAAGAACCTTTAAATGATAAAGTCAATCTAGAAACCGTTGTCATATGTAAACTTTGTATTGATGTAAAGAGATCATTGGCTGAAACCAATACTACATACAATGATATCATGCCTTTTACAAACCTATCCCGTGGGGATCCGGGTTAGAATAGGTCCTCAGTACCCCTTACTTGTAAGAGGCGACTAAATGGGATGGTCCTTCGGATGAGACCGCAAAAACCAAGGTTCCGTGTCACAGCAAGTGTGGCACGATAAAGATCCCTCCCTGCTCAAAGGCCATAAGCGCCGAGCATAGGCCTAAATTTTGCAGCCCTTCACCAGCAGTGATGACGTCTCCATATGAGTGAAAGATTCTTGAGCGGGACGTTAAACAATATTTAATCAATCAATCAATCTTACAAACCTAAATATTGTCAATATATGCCCCTTCCACATGGTTTACTGACCACACATATGTACTATTTCTTATACTGTCACTAGAAATTAGTCAGTGTCATAGGTACTAAGAACATTTTTAAGGTAATTCCCCATACCACATCTTAGTATTGAAAACTTTACAGATTTCTATCAAAATTTGCATGTATTTTGTCGAGGATGTATATTGACCAAATTCCTGAAGAAAAATATGTTTATCGGCCTTTCCCAGAATAGAGCCACTTCTCAAAATAGAACATATCACTTTAAAACAAGCAGTGTTAATATACATACATTTTAAGGCACTGTCTTTATTTAAACGATAGAAATATGTTTCTTTCATATGAATTGAAGAAAATGTATTGCATTTGACGGTTTTCAATAATTTTTCATCTACTATACCATGTTCTTGGTTTCAAGGTGATGAAAATGCACGTATAGTAGTCAAATTTTGACTAATCATAGCCTACCATATCCGGAGATTTTTTAAACATTTCAATATGTTTTACCTTTACACTCCAGCAATCATTTGACATAAGAAGTAGATAGGGTATCGGATAATTTGAGAGCTCAATGACCCCCTCTAGGTTAAAAACCTTGTAAAAACGCATATTGGAAAATGGTGTCTTAAATTCCTATCTCTGCAAACATGTTTCATTCATCATTTACATTACTATATTACCATTTGAAGAAATATTACAGGGTGGTTTTTGAAAAACAGTTTAAAACATTAAAGCTTCAAATAGCTAAAAACCACTTTCATTGATTGACGTAAGCTTTAGGGATCGGGCTTGAAGTTAGAAAATTCCTAACTTTACTATGGAGCTTACTAAATCCATAGCCTACATCACATGAACACTGACATGACGTCACATTAGATGAAAAAATAAAATTATGTCGCCAGATCTAGTTGGAACAAAGTGATGTAGATGAGACTGATTTTTACATTTCTAACGCTCATTCAGAGAATACTAACCTACGCTCATTAAGTTACAAATTTTGGGAAATTCGAATATTTTAAAACACCTGAATTCTGCACTCCTCGCCCACTTGGTAATTTTTAGTTCCTGCTAGTTTTGAACAATACGATTATGTACAGCCATGTGATGTGAGTGTTAACAACATGTAACTACCACGTACATTCCGAGTCGTTTTAATCAAAACATCATTGAAGGTCATGTCCAGCCAGAAAAGTGTTTTAGATAAGAGAAAATTACATTACAACACCCATGATCCATACTGTACGTACAAGAACATAAACGTACCACACCTAGGCCTAGAGATAGGGCCTAAATATGTGACAAATCTGTCAGCGTATGATCTAAATTGAACACCCTGAAATCATTAGACACAACATGTACCTATGTACATTTATTATGGATTCGAAGGGCCTCGAAAGCGATTTTTGTCGTGTAAATAAATATAAGAAATTTACGGGGGGGGGGGGGAGAGGTGTTACAATGTCAGTATAGCTTTAGATTATGCATATATTTTATTTAGATCATGACAACACCGATCATATTCTTTCAGGTTTAAATAAATCATAGGGAAAACATAACAAAAATATGTGACTGTCAGTACATGTAGCAAACAAAAATTTGCATTTTGTTGAATAGGAGATTCGATATTTCTACCCAACATTAATGATCAGAAATCACACAAAAGAAATGGCCTACAATAGATACACTGAAAGTTGGCAACACGATTTAACATCATAATCTGTAATATTTGCAGAAATCTCTGGGGAATTACTGAATGACTGTGTGTCATAACGCAATGTGTATGGAGAGTTTACGACTTCGCGATGTATATTACTATAAGCATTTTCTCTCCCGAGTGTTGTCTTGTATAAAACCGGCTTGTTTGTATTATTGCGATTCGTATGTTGTTGTATTCCAATTCTAAATTTTTGTTGTTTGCTTTCGAACAATCAGTCCTAATACGGTCTACAAAATTCACCAAAATGCTATCGGGTTCAATGAATGTGTGATAACATTCGTGACTCGTGAATAACGTTTCTAACGTTATTTGACGTGGTCTGGGGAATACGGAAGTTCCGAGTTCCCCAAGAGTTATTTCCCTTTGTCGAACTCTTCCGTAAATTATGACATAAAATATGATGACAGTGGGTACATTTGCTAATGACTATAGTTGTATTATTTCTTAAAAGATGATATCCAGAGTTTCTGAGACCATCCTATCTCAGGGGAAAGGCAACTGTAGTGAGTTTATGAGTATTGGATAACAAAATGGCTCAAACAAATACTGTTAATTGCCATCTTTCTTTGATAAAAGCGTCACTCATGTAGAAGAGGAAACGAATAATGATTTAATAGCCAATTTGATGATCTTATTCAAACAGATTGTGCTTGATATGGCCAGAATATACATACCAGTGGTTGAAATAAACAAAAGTTACGCTTTTATTACATTAATAATAAGTAATCGTTAATGTACAATGCCAGTCTACGATATAATGTATACATTGTGTACCCACCATATGTCATAAAATGCGAAAGAGTTCGACAAAGGGAAATAATTGTTGTGTAACTCGGAACTTGCGTATTACCTTAATATAAGTACGAAACAAATGAATTTATTTCTGAATTTACAGTTGGTTGAAAAACTTGTTTTTATTCCATTGTTGTTGGTTTAAATGTTGCAGCCTTCTTCTCATTGTTGTACATTTGATAAAGTACCTCAAGAATACATTGTTGCAGACACTTATATCATACGCCTGGTTGTATACAGAAAAAAAGCATCAAGAATGAACAATGTCAATGTGCCTTCAATATTAATATATACGTAAATTGATCGACTGGATAAATTCGTTATAGAAATTTTGAGGGGTAAGACGACGGAGTATATATGGGGCCCTTAGAAGAAGAAAAAAACTTGGGGCTCGGCTTACACCTAGCCCAGAATGTTTTTGCTTTTTCCTCTCAGCCTCTATTGGGGATCAGAGCCGGGACCTTTGGTATAACAGTCCACTACTCTACCGATCGAACAAATCCAGGCAGATCTAGCTAGATAGAGCTAACATGTGGGGGTCACAGATCTAGTTTGCCATGAAACTGAAAGTACAGTATACCCAAAAAATGATATTAAGAACATGTCTCTGCTGAAGCAATGTGGACACCAAACACATATGTTCTTTTTTCTACATTCCACATGTCACATACTTACTATAAAGAATCGATACAGTACAGCTAGAGTAGGACGCACGCCGTTGGCGTTGCAGAAATTTCCAGATTATATACGGATACCCATACGGGAAACAAAAAAATATTCTTGTGATTAAGTTTGGTTATAGAATAAAATAGAATTTATTGCCAAAACAGGACTCACATTGGCATAATACATGACAGATGTCATTACAGACAAGTAACTTCTCCTATCTCCTTTAAAGAGAAAAGAGAGGGGGGGGGGGTTATATAGTACAACTATAACTATAACTATATTTATTTCCAATCAAGGGCCCTCAAGGGGCAGCATGAAAATACATACAAATAATTTACATATACATATACAAGTAAAGAAAGAAGTGATTACATAACACATAGTTATATACAAATACAGTGTCATATATTGTTCAAAATAAATATGTATGTCCAGGAATCGGTGTTCGTCCTATTATTATTATTATTAATTTTTGTTGTTGTATTTTTTATCGGATTTATGAGATTGATAACATTTCGTTATTGTCATCTTTCTTTGATAAAAGTCATACTCACAAAATATCAATTGTTTATACATGTAGGAGATGATACGTCGTTTAAAATTACAAGATCAAAATATACCGTCAAATTACGAATGAATATGAATATGGAGCACCAAATTAACATAAACTCAAATAATTGAAGATATCTTCAATATTATTTGAAGATATCATCAATTCATTTGATGCGCGCAACAATACGCCGGTTTCGAGATACGTCCGAGTTATTTCCCTTTGGAGAACTCTCGTACATAGTAAGGCGCGAAAGAATTTGTTTACTCGCGGGAGTGGGACAGATATTCATCACAGCGTAAGTGAATGTACTCAGTAAGTTTCTCATACGCTGTTTGATAACCCGAATTCGACTGATACACAAACTAAGTAATTGATAAGTATTTAGGGAGTAATTAAATACATAGAATTCTTATCCTTTCACGTTATTTCGCTGGTCACAAGTACTACATGTATATCCAAAATATTTCTTGCAAATATGACATTGTTTGTATGTTTCCTCTTCGGTAAAACATTTCTTTCGATAGTATTTAGTATTTCCCACATTTACATATTTAAAGAGAAACCGCTTTTAATACATTTCATCGTCTTCCTCGTTGGCTGCATATCCACTCTGTCCCACTTAGGCATTCAAAGTTCCACTAAATGCACCTCACATACAGAAGAGTTCGTATCTCGAAACTGGCGTATTGAATTAAAGATCTCTTCAAATAATTAATGATATCTTCAATTCTGAATTATTGCGCGCTTTAATTGAATTAATGATCTCTTCAAATGAATTAATGATATCTTTAATTCATTTGAAGAGAGCAAGGATTCTTTTAGAGAGAGCAACTATATAATTAAAGATATCTTCAATTCAACATATCCAAAATTGAATTAATGATCTCTTTAATTGAATTTTTGCTCTCTTTAAAAGAATTGATGCGCGCATTAATTCCGTATACAAAGCATTGTAAATAATCAAAGATATCTTCAATTGAATTAAAGAGATCATCAAATTATTTATACCGAGCTCTAAATTAATTATTGCGAGCAATATTTCTACGAAATTGATGCTCTCATCAATTGAATTGAAGAGAGCAATAATTGAATCAATGCGCGCATCAAATGTATTATTGCTCTCATTAATTCAATTGATGCTCAATTATTGCTCTCATTAATTCAATTAATGCGCGCATTAATTCAATTGATGGGAGCAATAATTGAATTGAAGCGCGCATTAATTCATTGGATGAGAGCAATATAATTGATTTAATGCGCGCATTAATTCAATTAAAGAGAGCAATAATGGAATTGATGATATCTTCAATTATTTAAGTTTATGTTAATTTGGCGCTCCATATATGAAGGCTGTTTGTATTAACTGGCGAAGATTTTAGAGAGAGCAACTAGATGTATGTAATAATGACATATCCACCAATGAATTAATCTTTAAAAGTATTGATCAATGCGCGCCTTACGCCGCTTTCGAGATATGTCCGAGTTATTTCCCTTTGGAGAACTCTCGTACATAGTGAGGCGCGAAACAATTTGTTTACACGCGGGAGTGGGTCAAATATCCATCACTGTGTAAGTGAATGTACTCAGTAAGTTTCTCAAAAGCTGTTTGATCACCCGAATTCGACTGATACAAAAACTAAGTAAGTGATAAGTATTTAGGGAGTAATTAAATACATAGAATTCTTATCATATCACGTTATTTCGTTGCTCATAAGTACCATATCTAAGATATTACTTGCAAATATGACACTGTTTTTATGTTTCCACTTTAGTAAAACATTTCTTTCGATAGTATTTTGCATTTCCAACATTTACATATTCAAAGAGAAGCCGCTTTTACTACATTTAACTATCTTCCTCGTTGACTGTAGGTCTACTCTGTCCCACTTAGGCATTCAAATTTCCACTAAATGCACCTCCTACACAGAAGAGTTCGTATCTCGAAACTGGCGTAAAATTAAAGAGATCATCAAATCATTTATACCGAGCTCCAAATGATGCGCGAATCATAAATGCCGGAGAGCAATAATTGAGTTGGTGTGTGCATTTTTTGCTCTCATACATTGAATTGGTGAGCGCATTAATTAAGGAAGTTAGCTACACATCTATTACTGAACTCTATCCTGCTGAAAACAATCACGGAGATGGAGAGAGGAACGAAGCGTAATCAACTGTGGGTTTCCGACCATGTGAGCCACCCGTCGTCTGCTTTTTATTAAACTTGTAGCTTTTATCAACCTTGTTTTCTATTGGTTTAGCTTATGTTTTTCATTGAAGGTCTTCTTACTTAAAACGATATGCATATGTGAAACAGTACTAGTAAAATTATATACTCGAGATGGAGACGAAGTACTTCTATTTCACTAAGGTGGATAAAACTCTCTTTTTCTAGCTCTCCGACGAAACCTGTTTAGCGAGGAAGACCTCGCTCCTCACAATGCACGGAGTATAGGCATAACGGACACTTTCAGTTGAAACGAACACTTTCAGAGAAAAGCGACATAAAATAATTGACGATACTTTTAATTATTTTAAAAAGATATCATCAATTCATTTAGTGCGCGCAACAATTTGATTAAAGATCTCTTCAAATAAGTAATGATACCTTTATCTTCAATTCCGAATTGGTTTGGTTTGAACATGCCAAGAAATCCCGTCCAGTCTGAATTCGTTGGCTTCAATAGGGCCATATTACATGCTGATTAATAGTAGCCGTCGCTTATCTCTTAATTGCGGTCACTGATTTATAACGGTTTTTCTATACCGGAGATTTTGCTAAGAATTTCTTGGCATGGTAAACGAGTACGATATAGCCGAGTTTGGAGCGGAAAAATTGAAAGGGTGGGGTGGAGGGGGGGGGGGGTAGTAAAAATAATTTTAAAAATATGAACTACTGTATCAATACACATTCTGCAGACAGAAAGGTATATTCAATATTCTACAAAATATGCCGGGATCGGGATCGATCGTCTATGGAGCGCCAAATTAACATAAACTCAAATAATTGAATTCATTTGATGCGCGCAACAATTTAATTAAAGATCTCTATCGAGGACCAATGGGAATCACCGTAAATATTCCCAGTACTCAAAGTTTCAGCTGTAATGACAGCGCCCAATGAAAGTGGGTGTGCTTTGTTGTGCCATTATCAAAGATATGTAGATGGAAACTCCAGATTTGGCACCCAAAATGGCTGATTATTTAACTAATACTTAACTTTCACATGTGCCCCCCCCCCCTTCGGAAATCTTGGATCCGCCTCTGATATGTTTATTATCATCACTGCAGCAGACTGCTTCATGCCACGTGAATAAAATCAATCATGCATGATACAATTAAAAAATTAGATGCAAATTTTAATCAAGATATGGTCTTACAATCCCGTTCACTATGGAGCGCCAAATTAACATAAACTCAAATAATTGAAGATATCTTCAATTATTTGAAGATATCATCAATTTATTTGATGCGCGCAACAATTGAATTAAAGATCTCTTCAAATAATTAATGATATCTTCAATTCTGAATTATTGCGCGCAATAATTGAATTGATGAGAGCAATAATTCTTCTGCTGATTTGATGCGCGCTTTAATTGAATTAATGATCTCTTCAAATGAATTAATGATATCAACAATTGAATTGATGCGCGCTACAATTCAATTTAAGAGAGCAATAATTGATATAATGCGCGCATTAAATCAATTGATGAGAGCAATAATTGAATTGATGCGCGCATTAATTCATTTGATGAGAGCAATAATTGATTTAATGTGCGCATTAATTCAATTATTGCTCTCTTCAATTGAATTAATGATATCTTTAATTCATTTGAAGAGAGCAATAATTCTTTTAGAGAGAGCAACTATATAATTAAAGATATCTTCAATTCAACATATCCACAATTGAATTAATGATATCTTTAATTGAATTGTTGATCTCTTTAAAAGAATTGATGCGCGCATTAATTCCGTATACAAAAGCATTGTAAATGATTTAAAGATATCTTCAATTGAATTAAAGAGATCATCAAATTATTTAAACCGAGCTCTAAATTAATTATTGCGAGCAATATTTCTACTAAATTGATGCTCTCATCAAATGAATTGAAGAGAGCAATAATTGAATTAATGCACGCATCAAATCTATTATTGCTCTCATTAATTGAATTAATGAGCGCATCAATTGAATTGAAGAGAGCAATAATTGAATTAATGCGCGCATTAAATCAATTATTGCTCTCATTAATTTAATTGATGCGCGCATTAATTCAATTGATGAGAGCAATAATTGAATTGAAGCGCGCATTAATTCATTTGATGAGAGCAATAATTGATTTAATGCGCGCATTAATTCAATTAAAGAGAGCAATAATTGAATTGATGATATCTTCAAATAATTGAAGATATCTTCAATTATTTGAGTTTATGTTAATTTGGCGCTCCATAATCGTCTAATGTGTAAAGGTATCACACCGGTAATTGTCTAATCAAAATGAACTTAGTCAATGGTAATTCCATATATTTAAAAGAATGATTTTCCCCCCATCGCGATTCTTCTCATTTCCTCTTCTTCTTTTCTCTTAATTTTTGTACCCCTGATTAGGAAATTTTGTGTAATTTTCGGAAAAAATCAGTTGTATACAAAGGAACTATTTGATGTTGGTAGCTGAGGCTACTTCCTGCGGTGCACTCAGGCTGTTTACACACATGTGAAAAACATGTGGATTTGAGTGTAGTATTGTTTGCGGGTAAAAACTTTCGAAAATTCTGCGTAGGATGTTGTTTTACGGTGAGACGAGACGGGTAACAATGAGCATTTCCAACAGCATTATTCGGCATTAGCGCGTTATTGGCATCAATTTAAACAAGTGATAAATTACAACGTTCTCTAACGATTCATTCAAAATATGTGATGAAGTGCAAGGGGGAAGGGGGGGGGGGGGGTCACAATTTGTAATTTTTGCCATTAATGTGCAAAAATAATTTTTAAAACTGACCAAATAAGCCGGTATGGGGTTATTTGAGTGTTTTAGTTGAATACACAAAAATCATGACCATGCCAAGAAATCCCGTCCTGAATTCGTTGGCTTCAATAGGGCCATATTACATGCTGATTAATAGTAGCCGTCGCTTATCTCTTAATTGAGGTCACTGATTTATAACGGTTTTTCTATACCGGAGATTTTGCTAAGAATTTCTTGGCATGCATATTTTATTGTAATAAACAAAGGTTCTTTAAACTTCGACCGTCCTCCCCCCTGTATACAATTGGTATTAACATAAATACAAAGTATTTCATAATATTCATAATTATTAATGAACATTTGAAAAGAATGTGAGTAACATAAACTCAAATAATGAAGATATCTTTAATTATTTGAAGATATCACTAATTTAATTATGATGCCCCCATCTATTTATTGATTATGAGAGCATCAATTCAATGATTGAAGTAAAGAGGTTCACACCTGACTTTTGGAGTAATGCCATTTTTGGAAAGTGTATTTCTAATTGCTACGTTGAAGGAGAATTAGGAAACTGGGGTCGTAATGCTTGTTATTGAACTATAGTGTTCTAAACATGACCTTTTTGCACTTAAATTTATTCAATTAAACTCGATTTGTCTGTTGGTGTCAACACAATATAAACAACAGAAATAAATCATTAAAAAAATAGATACATAATCATGTTTTCTAACAATACAGATAAAAAAAAATTAATACAAGTAATGGAAATAAATAATGACCCTTTTGCACTTGACATAGGAAAAATTCATGACATCAAATTTGAGAGTTTAGTTTAAACTTTATTTCATTTGCATATGTCAACATATATATACACAATAAATAATATGCACACAGGATTCGGAAACAAGTTGTAGCAACTTGTATTAATCCGTTTCATTGAATTAACTTTGAATGGTAAATGTACATTTGCCCTTGTGCATGACAAAGATGAAAATGAAAAAGTAAAGAAAATTGAAAGAAAAAACTTTAACAAGTAAATAAATAAACATTTGAAGAGATGTAATAACATAAGTTCATAAACATATTCACAATATAAATATACAGATGCATAACATACATGTTTATAACGGTCAGAAAGAAATGAATATACAATAACTTCCAAACAAAAAATCCCACCACTTTACAAATAGAAACGAAACTCGATAAGATTAAGTTACAAATCTTTTGGATGCAGTGATAAAATGATGTACATATTTTAAAATATTTTTATTATAGGAGAAATTCTTAGTTAAGTCTCCATGTAAAAGGATATTTACAGTTACTGGTCTTATTGGATAAAAAAAAAAATCTTACATCTTTGAAGAGAGGACATTCAAGTAAAAGGTGTGTTGTTGTTTCGATTTTTCCACAAGCACAATATGAATGATCTATTCGTGCATGTACACTGTAGTATCTGTTCGTTGCGTTTGAGAGTTTAATGATTGATTGAATATTGTTTAGGCTGCAAAATTTTGGCCTTTGCTCGTCGTTTATGGCCGTTGAGCAGGGAGGGATCTTTATCCAATCTAATGTAAATCAGACTTCTTAGATCCGCGCCGTATAATTTGCGTAAGAAGATCTGATCCTATTGTAGCGATTGTGATCTGATTTTAATTCGATTGGATCTTTATCGTGCCACGGGACCTCGGTTTTTGCGGTCTCATCCGAATGACCATCTTCTCTAGCCAAGGGTTTACGATCCTAAAATTGAGGGTTGGAGACCAAATGTTGAAATTATTGGCGAAAATATTTTTATACAAAATTTCGAGTAAATTAAACAGTTTAACTTTTTTAAGAATCGGTGTTCTATTAAGAAAAATATATCAACCAAATTAATAAATTACAACATTTGATTTACTTCCAAGTCTCAACTATTTGTATCATGAATTATGATGAAACTGAATTACAGGTATAGGAGTATAAAAATACAGCCTATATTAGATGAAACAGAAACCGTAATTTAGCACGCAGATTTAGAACTTTTTTATTAATTAATCCTTTCGCCAAAATATATTATATAGTCCCTGCAAAACCATTCCATAATTTGGATTGACACAATTGTACTTTCCTGGCCCAGTGGTTGTTGAGAAGATTTTCCCTATATATTTGTATGTAAAACTTTGATCCCCTATTGTAGTCCCATCCTACCCCCGGGGGTCATGATGTTAAGAAACTTGAACCTGCACTATGTCAGGAAACTTTTATGTAGATTTGTACTTTCATGGCCCAGTGGTTCTTGAGAAGAAGATTTTTAAAGATTTTCACCACATATTATTGTGGCCCCATCCAATCCCCGGGGACCATGATTTTAACAAACTTGAATCTGCACTTTATCAGGAAGCTTTCATATAAACAGTTCTTCTGGCCCAATGGTTCTTGATTAGATTTTTAAATGACCTCACCCTATTTTTACATTTTTGTGATTATCTCACCTTTGATCAAACTTGAAAGCCCTTCACCCAAGTTCGGTTGAAATTGGTTAAAAGACACAACGCATGTTTCTAAACTTTTTCATTTTTTCAGCAAAATTAATTCTTTTCATGCCTAAAACTACTTTTACTGTGTTTTAAATGAAATATTTTGTGTAGTTTTCGAGTTTGAAAGCGATGAAATTCAAATCTTGCGATGTGCATATTTACTTGAAATCTCTATTTTACGCGCCATTATGTGACGTCATATGCGCCCTCGGGTTTGAAAACATCTATTAGCCTTTTCATAAACAGATTAGATTTAATCGACAAAAAACCAATTATCACGTTAACGGCTTGTAAATAATAATGCATTAAGATGTTTTGTGCCGTGCTCGGGTGTACTAGTTGTCGGTAGAAAGGATTTAGACTGAGTATTGTTCAATTTTTCGAAGGAAGGTACGAGAAAAAAGACGTGGACAATTTTTTTGTTGGAGCAAGAACTTTACCTTAAAAACACACCCAGTCACCTTTTCAAAAACTGCGAGAAAATGGATATATCGAAGTTATAAGCACTGGTAGGCCTATAGCATACATTCTGATTTGCTCTTCAAATTCAATACACACTCGGATCAACTGACCTTCACCTTGTAACAACATATATCGACGTAGTCCGAAATATCTGACGTTTTCCTGGCTTTTTTATGATTTTGATATTTACCGTGCCAGGAAAACGTCAGAACCGGCGCCATTACGTAAACTGGAAATTCGCCGCCTCCAACTGGCTCAGGCGACATTCTCGGACCGATTTTAATTAAATACTTTGGAGTCGAATTCGATGTTAAACTCATAATTAATCAATTAAACGCAAAAATCGCAAAATTTCGGCGAACGAACTATTAGAATTGATTACTATAAGCATAAAGAAGACGAAATGCATGTAATTTTGTATACTTTGAAAACATGAGATGTGTCCTTTGAGTGGTTCTGGAGAAGTAGTCGAAAATGTAAAAAGTTTACAGTCGGACAGACAACAGATGATCAGAAAAATTCAGCTCTGGTGAGCTAAAAACTAGTTGATACTTGCCCCAAAGTCGAACAACTTGACTTTTCCAAGTACGAGTTAACCGAAATTAAATTTGGTCTGCGTACGAGTTAACATGCATGGTTAACATATGGCAGCCCGGCCTTGTAAACAGTAAAGAAGATATTATTAGGCTACATGATTGAGATTGTGACAGTTCCACTTACACGACGCAGGCGTATGTATGTACCAGGTGATTACTAAGTACTTTAGAAGCTATGGACATGTTTGCATGGGAAGATGCTTTTTAGAGAGCTGTTAAGGGGAAATACAGGTACTTCTACGGTATTCGAGTCCCCCTTTCATAGGGCTCTAGGGCCTATGTTCTATTGATATATTCATTTCTTTTGGCAGTGGATTTTGGTGGGGGTTTTTTTTTTTGGCCTGGACCTGGATAAATACATCAAAGGCCACTAATGGCATAAGGGGAGAGAGTGTGTAGATGTTAGGGAGATAATTAGCGTGAACAACTCCTTCATAATGCTGAACTGGGCTCTTTTAATAAGAACACATTTAGTTAAGTTGCAATGGTAATGCAGCTAAAATCCACTGTATTTACAATTAAAATGTGGTTTTAAAAATAGCTAGTTATCTAGACTAGGCAGGGCTGTGGGCAGCTTGCCTTGAATGCATCCACTGGGATGCCTGTGAGGGAGGGAATCGTCAAGAAAGAGTCTGATGTCAGATCTCGTGCTTTCTCTGAAATTTCACTGTCATGAAACTTAGAAATATTAGTGTATTGAGGACTGTTCCAGGAGGGTTATTGTGGGTAAAACAAATTCCTGAAAACAACAGAATTTCTAGTCTCAGGTGCAGAATGTAAGTAACTGCAGAAGTGTGGGGTGTAAGAGATTTAAGAATTTTGGGCGGTTTGCATTCAGTCTATAACATGACGTATTGGGAGAGCAACTGTCAGCTATGCATTTGAAGGCTTTTGCAAACCTAGAATTTCTATATAATATCCAAGTAAATCTAATTAAAACTCAACCCAGTGATTGATTGTATCTTGCTTAATGTTTTAGTGACACTGGAGAATTTTTCACTCATATGGAGACGTCACCAAGACCGGTGAAGAGCTTCAAATTTAGGCCTATGCTCAGCGCTTACGGCCATTGAGCAGTGAGGGTTCTTTAGCGTGCCACACCTACTGTGACACGGGTCATCCGTTTTTAAGGTCATCTCTGAGGACCCGTGACATTCACACCTGATGCCGAGCGTTTAGCGATGGAACTGTCACTACCTGTTTTAACGACTTAGGTCTGTCATGGTCAGGATTCGAACCCAGCCTTCTGCATGCGGGGCGAACGCTCTAATCTCTTGGCCACCGTGGCGGTTTCAACCCAGTGAAAGCTGGATGTTGGAAATTGGTATTTTCCCTGCATGTTGTATGAATTTTATTTGTTAATATGTATTATATACATTTAAAAAATTGTAGTTTAACTCCGGTCCTCCACTTCATTGATATTCAAAGGTGCTAATAGCATGCTATGTTACATTGATATTCAAAAGTGCTAATGACATGCTATGTTACATTGATATTCAAAGGTGCTAATAGCACACTATGTTACATTGATATTCAAAGGTGCTAATAGCACACTATGTTACATTGATATTCAAAGGTGCTAATAGCATGCTATGTTACATTGATATTCAAAGGTGCTAATATCATGCTATTACATTGATATTCAAAGGTGCTAATAGCATGCTATGTTACATTGATATTCAAAGGTGCTAATAGCATGCTATGTTACATTGATATTCAAAGGTGCTACGCAGCAAGGTTAAGGTGTCCCGAGTAAAGTTAAAATAATCATCATAAAATGTACCTCGGTGCACTTCATACTATACGACGTCACAATATAAAAGTACGTCACGACGTACAGGTCTATAGTTGTATCACGGGGAAAATGTCATAATATTTTCTCGCTATTTATTGCCGTTATCTAGTGTTCAAGCTGTATGTGTTTTAATCTGTTTGTCAGATGATCCCCTCCCCCCTAAATTTCTTCAATAATATATAAGTCTCATATATTTATATATAATATGTGAACGAAAGACTGTAAAGTAATCTTTACATCACTTTGTGACCTTGATATCGCCCCCGATGTGTATAGTCATTTAGAATAAAGAAAACCAACGCATGTACATATCGACTCGTTACAGGTGAAAGATGACGATATTTTATTTCGACCTAGGCATATTCAGAAAGGTAACTAGTTGCAGATTTAGGATTTTGATACAGAAGGTACAATATTTTGCCTTGTTTAGATACGATTTGGATGTGAATGTGGAAAATGCCCAACATTTGAGTTGAGATTATGGAAATTGCTATATTTGAGAGGATATTGTACCGATCCGTATCACTCTTTAAATTTACTATATTAATGTCGACATATCAAGCCCAAGCTGCAAATGGTTTGAGTGCATCTTTCACCTGGAACGAGGTGATAAACAACTAAAAGTCTAGCGGATAAAAATAGCTCTACATCACTTGTATGACGACGTAATAGGTAAGCAAAGGATTTCCCCACGTGATACGATGTTTGTTAATGTATTGACAAACGATTTTTACTAAAAATATGCGACGCTTGAAAGAATTTTACTTTTATATGAATATGCTGTTTTTGCTTGTTATTTTACCCGGGACACCTTAACCCCGCTGTGTAATAGCATGCTATGTTGCATTGATATTCAAAGGTGCTAATAGCACACATAATGATAGATATACAGCATCAAAACTATATCCTTGTATCATGTAAAGTGTATGTTTGCCAATAAATTTGACATTAATTTTGCTTGTCATACTGTTGTCACTTTCCACTGTTGAGCAGGCATCCTGAACCACAGAATTAAATGACCTTGATGACGTTTACAGCTCATTTACAAGTCAAAAATTTGTGTGTTTTATTTAAAAAAAAATTTTTTGTTTCATGTTCACATGCATTCCAGGATATTTCTTGTATACATGTAAACAGTAGTAATATGTATCAAAGTATGTAGTATACTGTGGTTAGTATCTGAACAATACATGTTTTATGAGAAGTGTTATAATTATGAATTTTGATGTAGATTGAAATAACATGCATTCGGAAGAATTTGATCATTTTTAAAATACATTTCTTGTATACAAAAATATACATATGTATGATTGACTGAGGGTGAATGTTTTGCTGTTATACTCAGTTATGAAGATAACAGGGTTTTTTTTTTTTACAGAACAAGACAAGTTGAATAATGAATTGAGGAAATGAAGAGCATTGATTCTGACTAAAAATAAATTGCTACAGTCATGATGGGACTACTAAGTAAGACTTAATTACACTTTGGAATTCTAGAATAATATATTCTGTTTGTTTTGGCTATTTGATTGCATGTACAATGAAACCTGTCTAATTCTGACAATACACTGGGAGGCATTATAAGTACAGTGAAACCTGTCTAATTCTGACAATACACTGGGAGGCATTAAGTACAGTGAAACCTGTCTAATTCTGACAATACACTGGGAGGCATTATAAGTACAGTGAAACCTGTCTAATTCTGACAATACACTGGGAGGCATTAAGTACAGTGAAACCTTCTAATTCTGACAATATACTGGGAGGCATTAAGTACAGTGAAAACAAGTTTGTTCAAATTAAGGGCCATGGAGATAATAACAAAATTGCAAAAATAGGGTGGAGTCATTTAAAAATCCTCTAAAGAGCCACTGGGCCAAACGAGCTGAAATTTACATGAAAACTTCCTAAAAAAGTGCAGATTCAAGTTTGTTATTATCATGACACCCTGGGAGTAGGATGGAGCCACAATTGGGGATCATATTTTTACATACAAATATATAGGGAGAATCTTTAAAAATGTTCTTCACAAGAAACATTGGGCCAGAAATGCTGAGATTCACATGAAAGCTTCCTGACATAGTGCAGAAATCACGGCTTTTGGGGGGTAGGATGGAGCCAAAATAGGGGATCAAAGTTTTACATGCAAATATATAGGGAAAATTGTCTCAAGAACCACTGGGCCAAGAAAGTAGAAATTTACATAAAAGTATCCTGACATTGTGCAGATTCAAGTTTGTGAAAATCATGGTACCCGGATGTAGAATGGGGCCACAATAGGGGATCCAAGTTTTACATACTAATTTATAGAGAAAATCTATAAAAATCTTCTTCTGAAGAACCATTGGGCCCAAAGAAGTTTACAGTTACATGAAAGCTTCCTGACATAGTGCAGATTCAAGTTTGTAAAAGTCATGGCCCCGGGGGTAGGTTGGGGCCACAATAGGGATGAAAATTTTACATTTGAATATAGTGCTCCCTTTATATATTGCCAACTTTTGTTCAAGACGAATTTGGGCAATACAGCTGGGGTGGCAATATAATGAATTCAATATAATGAAGATTTTAAATCCTTGTTATTTCTTCCTCAGTCTTTACAGGAAGTCTGGTATGAAAAGTTTGAAGGTTTTACTAATATTGTGGAGTCAACTGGAGTTGATGAAGCAAGGTTCACAGACAATTCACCGAGCAGTCAAAAGAAATTCAATTCAGTAAATTTATTAGGACTCCATTCTGTATAAACATTTAGATAATCTTGAGTTTAATTCAGCAATTATTTGTAATTAACCTGACCACCTTGTCCAGACTGTCACACTTCACCACACTGCTCTCAAAGCACAGGTGTGATTACTAATGGGTTTTATAGGTAATTCACATTATTATCAAGGGTAAACCCTTTAAAATTCAACCATTTGTTTTTGAAAATCAGTGGCATATGGCATTGTGCGGGGTTGGCATAATAACGGGGCAATATATCGAGGGAGCACTGTATATGGGAGTCTTTAGATATGGGACAAGGTGACTCAGATGAGCGATGTGGCCCATGGGCCTCTTGTTTTTGATTTTGTAGAGAGATATCGTTTGATTTCGGCCTTCATGACACATCACCGAAGGATGACTACTGCCTTTTTGTCACCAAAACTTCAGCAAGTTCCTGAGAAATCATTAGGCATCACTGTGGAAGAGTACAAAGCCAGACGGAGGAGTTTGATGCAGCTATGTGTGGAGAGTGAACCTCTTAAAAGTGTCCATAACCATCTCCTCTGTATTCCTGCAGCACCTCTTTCATACTTCAGTGTCAACAACCATTGTCCATTTCGACAAAACACAGAATTCAACTACCTCTGTGGCTATCTGGAGGCTAATTGTGTTTTATTTATGTTCACAGAACCAGGAAAAAGTGTGGAAGATTTTAAATCCTTGTTATTTCTTCCTCAGTCTTTACAGGAAGTCTGGTATGAAAAGTTTGAAGGTTTTACTAATATTGTGGAGTCAACTGGAGTCGATGAAGCAAGGTTCACAAAAGACATTGCCAGTTTCCTATCCACATACATAAAAGATAATAACAAATTCACACTTTGGTATAATTATCAAAAGACTGTTAACTCAGAAGTTCATAGATCTGTCATGGCAGATTTCTTGAGACAGGGAAAGTACAAGAAGCTAAAAAGTTTTGATTACTATGTTCAATCGCTTCGCATGGTGAAATCCGAGGCAGAGATTGCTCTTATGAAGAGAAGCATGGAAATAACTTCTGCAGCGTTTAGAAGTGTCCATGATATGATTGATGAATGGAAATCAAAGAGTCAGGTTAGTTAATTTTATCATTTGCAAGGATGAAACTTTAATCTCACTAATCATCAGTGCCTTCATGATATTGAATAAGAAGACTTATTTGGTTTGATTTTGTATATCTGATATTTCGCTTCTGATTTGATATGAATCACAATACTTTTACTACCTACTGTCATTGATACCACAGACACATAGTTCTTCATTTCATAAAAGTTCAAATACAATATTATCGCAATACAGTATTGAAAATAAAGCATTTACTGGTATATCAGTGTGCACACTGATGATCGTGAGTGTCCCTGTAGATCGTCTTAGCCTCATTTTGATTGTTCAGTGTCGAGATAGAATGTTGTATCACCATTGACCAAGTAAATACATGCATCAGTATTTGTCTGTTCAAAGGATTTTTCCTCTCTTACAGAAAGAACTTCTTTCAGAATATGAAATTCAAGCAGTATTGGAATATACTTGTTCTTTAAATGGAGGAAGATTAGCATACATTCCTGTTGTTGCAGGTATTGGGTTTTCTGACAGCAGTGTTGAGTGGAAACAAAAGACATGTACAACTACAAACTGGGGGTACATATGGCATAGAAAATAGAATGTATGGGCTAAATTTGATTATAAAACCGTTTCCACTCGATAACTCAAACACACAACCCTTAGATGTACGATATTTATACCCCTAGCCCCTTTAAAGTTATTGATCTGTTCAACGAAATTGTTTTGATTTAATTTTGTTGTACTGACTGTAGACATAAAAAAATGCAGACATGACTATGTACATATACATGTATGTTCAGTATGATGAATGGTAGATGTGTTCTGTTTTCTTAAGGATGTATAACATATACCAATCAGAATTATCATGAATCAAATGATATAGAATATGTGCGATAAAGTTGTACAATTGGAAAGTTTGTCTGACATTGCCAAAAATTGCAATTTATGTGTAAAATCATGAAGAAAAATACTGTATGTTGGGTAATTTTGGCATGCTTGAAATGTTGGGGTTTGGGGAAAATTTGCCAAATTTGAAAGACAGCATCAAAATTTCTTTCAATTTATATGAATGATAAACTTAGAAATACACCACAAAATGAAGTGCTAAGATTTTAAAAAATATTTAGGAAAAACCTTTTAATATTCCCGACGCCAAAATTACCTGATACATTGTATATGATATTTAAAACTCCTTTGGGATTCAAACACATGATCTGTGGATTCCCAGCTTACTCACAACTGATGAAAGGACAAAATATATTTCTGATTTGAATTTTGTATCACTGTTTAAAAACTTATGACAACAAGTTATTTCTCCTTAAGCTGAAAGCTGTTTCTGGTTGTTGAAAAATTTCTATATTTTCCCACAGGAGGTAACAGAGGAAACACTATTCACTATGTACAAAACAATAATAAACTGAATCCAGAGGAGCTGTTGTTGATAGACGCTGGCTGTGAATACAAAGGATACACCACAGACATTACTCGAGTCATCAATATTGCAGGTGAAATTTGAAAATTCTATATACTGAGAAACAACTTTTTACAAATGTTTATGTTGTTCAATAAGACCCAATACTTACTTTTTATACTCCCTGCAAAGGAATTTTGGGGATACATAAGAATCAGTGTGTCATCCTGTGTTTTCATTGGTCTGTAGAAGTTGAGTCCAGGACATAACTTTTTAAAAAATAAAAAATAAAGTCGTATTTCATGCAAATACTGACACAAAAATTAAATTTGACTTGAGGTTAAGTCATGACGATGACCCAGTGTCATTTGGACAAAAACAACGAGAAAAAGTTAAAAAATTCATTGAACTATAAATGTTCAGTCATACTTTACACAATGGTTGCTTGTGGACACGATAGTATTTCTTGACCTTGGTCTAATATCATTTGGACTAGTTCAAAGGAAGAAAAAATTTAAGAATCTGATCCATATAACCACCAATTTATTTTTCAAGAATTATTATGGAATACAAAACTTGGTATCAAATGAAAGATAATTAAGATACACAGTGATTCACCAACAGAATTTTGAAAATTGACAAGACATATAAGAAATATCTGTTATAGAGATTAACATTAATCCATATGAGAAAAACACATTTCTGACATATATAGTCAATTAAAATATAATTTCCAAAGAAAGCGCAAGGTGAAAAGGTTCCCTTTACCATGATCTTTCAAAGTATACAAAGAAAAATAAAGATCACCATACAAATTATGAAAATATTTAATTTTTTAAAATATTTTTTTACAAGGGGAGATAACTTGTAAAAAAAAAATGTCACTCACTTTAAAATAATTTGTGCATCATCTACTCTCTGCCATCTTTTATCTCACTAATACTTAGGCAATTTGTTTTCACAAAAGATTTAGTGCTACAGATATTGACTTTTTGTGATAATAAATGCTTTTATGGATTGGATACCTTAAACTATTGCATAGTATATTTACAACGTAAACTAATATAATATGAAGTTCTTTCCACCCCCACCCTAATTCCATTTACTTTCTATCCCTCCCCTTTCCCCACTTCAAGAAAGAGAGACACATTGCTTGGCAAGGAAACTTTGATGAAAATATTGTAGTTTATTTAAGTTTAAGAAATTTAAGAAGTACTATTTTTTTTTGTTTTAATTTCCACAGACATGACTTTTGAACAAGAGGCCATCATAGGAATAGTGCAGTTGATACAGGAAACCTGTATTAAGATGTGCACACCTGAATACAGCCTGAATGAGATCTATAGAAAAATGATGGCAGTCCTTGGAGAGTATGTCCAAACATTGGGATTCATGGATACAAAGCTGGAGGGACAGTTTAATGGAGTATGATAGAAATATCGAATTATTGTCTGGTTACTCTTCTTGTGTCTAAAGTTGGATATCATGTATGTAATTGTTTTACTTGTTTTTATTTAGGGAGCACAGTTATTCTGTCCACATCATGTTGGTCACTATTTAGGAATGGATTTGCATGATACACCTCTGGTTTCCAAGGAAATGAAATTACAACCAGGCACTATACTAACTATAGAACCAGGTAGGGTGAATTCGTCTCATAACTTTATTGTCTATGTCAGGGGATGTGCATGTGGTCTAATGTACCTAATATTTTTGTATGAAAATGTTTAGGAGAAAATCGTGTAAATCATTCAAAAGTTCCTTATTGTTTGGGTCTCCAGGGCCATTAGGGTGGGATCAAAACTTTCAAAAATACATTATAAAAAATTGTATGTATAATATTAACATCCAGTTTTATACACCTTCATAAATTTTTTTGCATATGATGCCATGATACTGTCTTCTGTTGAAATAATCTTTTTTGTATTTCTCTGCAAATTTAACAGATTCAAATGATATGATGGTGACTTGTACTTCTGCATATGGGCTTCAAACCTGGGGTCTGACCTCAGGGGATGGGGATGGACAGAGTCCAAAAATGTAGTCCATGCTTCTCTTCTATAACTGAAAAATTTAATGATCCCATGGTGGCACATGATAGGATATGTCTTGTTGTGGTGCATATGGGTTTTGAACTTGTGAGGGGGGGCTGGATTCTGGGGTTGGAAAAATGAGTGGGGTATGGAATTTTGGGATGTCAATTTTACTTGCATAGCTAAGTCAAATACTCGGAGGTGTAGTGAAGCGATAGTCGGTTAATAAAAAAAACCAACGGACTAACAGGGTACAAGTGACCTATTCATCAGTCACACCTCAGCACACATGGATGGCCAAGTTCACGGATCAATGGCTGCCGATAATGACTTTTTATCTGAGTAGCTGTTTAGAAATTATCCAATTGAATCAAAGACATCATATTTATTGCACATAACAATGTGATACAATATTACGACAGACAAGCTTGGTTTTATTTATATTCAAGTACGCTAGCATGAAAAGTACATCAACATGCAATATAAGACATAATTTCTTTAAATTATTATTCATATTTATGCAATTTTATTTCATAACATTATATTTTTAGCTCTTCTGAGCCGAAGGCTCAAAGAGCTAATGCTATGGCCATTTGTGCGGTGTGCGTAAACTTTTTAGAAAAAGGGCTATAACTCAAGAACCCCTTGTCCAATTTTTTTCAAATTTGTTACAGGGTATCATTGGCCCAAGGGCTTTCATACATACTAAATAGAGGGATGTGACCCTTTAACAAGGGGAGATAATCAGGAAAATACAAACAAAAGTAGTGGTTGCTAAAAAATCTTCTTCTCAAGAACCACTGGGCAGATTATCACCAAACTTACACATAAGGATGAGGATATGTTGTAGATTAAAAATTGTTCAAGGCATTACCCTGGGGCAAAGGGCGTGGTCTCAAGGTCACTTCAAAGTTGACCTAAATTTATATTTCCTTAAATCTTTGATATTTTAGTCATTATAAGGACTAGGATCATCAAATGACAGTTGATGCATCTTAGGACCTTGTGTCAAGTTGTCTCAAAAATAGGTCACGGTGACCTACTTTTTGAATTTTGCAGGTATTTATTTTAAAATTAATTTTGATGCATATCTTGGACACTTTGAAGCCTATGATCATCAAAACCTGTCAGTTGGTGGATCATGGGACCTTGAAATGCGTCAACTGAAAAATAGGTCACCGTGACCTACTTTCTGAATTTTATGGCTTATCATTTATAGATATATTTTAAGTTATTTCAAATACCGAGAGGTTTAGAATCATCAAATCTTGTAAGTTGATGCATCTTGAGGCCTTGAAACATATTTATTAAAAAAAAGTAGGTCACAGTGACCTACTTTTTGAATTTTGCAGATATTCAAATTTCACATTTTCAATTTTAGATGCATATTTTGGGCACTGTAAAACCTAGGATCATCAAACTTTGTCAGTTGATGCGTCTTCAGTCTTCAGTTTGTGTCGACCAAAAAGTAGGTCACCGTGACCTACTTTTGGTATTTGACAGCTAAATTACTATATTTCAGACACTATTTGACCTACAATCATCAAACTTTGTCAGTTGATGCATCTTGAGTCTTCGGAGTGTATCGACCAAAAAGTAGGTCACTGTGACCTACTTTTGGCATTTGACAGTTATATTTATATATTTCAGTCACTAATTGACCTACAATCATCAAACCTTGACAGTTGATGCATCTTGAGTCTACGGAGTGTGTCGACCAAAAAGTAGGTCACCTTGACCTACTTTTGGAATTTGATGGCTTTTCAGATACTATTTGACCTACAGTCATCAAACTTTGTCAGTTGATGGGTCTTGCATGTTCGAAGGGTTTCGACCAAAAAGTAGGTCACCTTGACCTACTTTTGGAATTGGATGGCTATATTTATATATTTCAGATACTATTTGACCTACAGTCATCAAACTTTGTCAGTTGTTGGGTCTTGTATGTTCGAAGGGTTTCGACCAAAAAGTAGGTCACCTTGACCTACTTTTGGAATTGGACGGCTATATTTATATAATTCAGATACTATTTGACCTACAGTCATCAAACTTTGTCAGTTGTTGGGTCTTGCATGTTTGAAGGGTGTTGACGAAAAAGTAGGTCACCTTGACCTACTTTTGGAATTGGACGGCTATATTTATATAATTTCAGATACTATTTGACCTACAGTCATCAAACTTTGTCAGTTGTTGGGTCTTGCATGTTTGAAGGGTGTTGACGAAAAAGTAGGTCACCTTGACCTACTTTTGGAATTTGACGGCTATATTTATATATTTCAGATACTATTTGACCTACAGTCATCAAGCTTTGTCAGTTGATGGGTCTTGCATGTTCGAAGGGTTTCGACCAAAAAGTAGGTCACCTTGACCTACTTTTGGAATTGGACGGCTATATTTATATATTTCAGATACTATTTGACCTACAGTCATCAAACTTTGTCAGTTGTTGGGTCTTGTATGTTCGAAGTGTTTCGACCAAAAAGTAGGTCACCATGACCTACGATTGGAATTTGACAGCTATATTTCAATATTCAGATACTAACTGACTTAAAATCATCAAACTTTGTCAGTTGATATTTCTTGGGTTCTCAAAATGTGTGAACCAAAATGTAGGTCACATTGACCTACTTTTTTTGAATTCTTAGGATTTAACTAAAGATTTAGAATACTAAGAGGCTAAGAATAGAAATGGTGGGGTTGTACAATTTATCAGAAGAGCGATTCTAGGCCCTTGGGCCTCTTGTTTCATGTGAAATAAATGTAGGGTATGCTTTTTTCTGATATGTTTGTTGTCCATCGACAGCATGCAAGTTTAGTTTCACCTTTATGTAAAAACCACATTTCCATCACGAGATCTTTTAAAGGATGTCCAAACAGTAGATTTCGGAGGCATTTTACAGATCGACATCCGAACTCAAATGATTTATTTGAACATGAATGAATTAAAACTGGTTTGACTTTACCCTTATATGATTTTTACTCGCAGAGAATTTATGAACATTACTCGACTATGAAGTACTTAGTCAATGATTGGTATGACCGAGTGATAGTCGAGTACTCGACTACTCATTGACATCCCTAATAAAAATATTGTTTAATGTCTTAAAATGCCCTAACCATTATATGATTTGTAGTTATAAATGCATGTGGGTTTTGAACTTTTGGTCTGGTCCCTGAGATTAGAGAAAGTTTCATTTAGATGGTTTAATGTGGACATATCATTCATCTATTTAGTGGTGCCATATTTTATGTATATTCATATATACATGTACATGTAATCGTCATAAGTGATAAGCCACCTATCAAATAAATATGATTTCTTTTCAATATTTCTCAACATTCCGTCATTGTACTAGATAGTAAGAAGACATTTATACTTATAAAGATAATGACTTTAAAAATGTATGACATGTTAATCTTTCAACAGACTAGTATCAACATAATCAGTATGCAAGTGTACAATTGTAAGGTCAAAGCTTAAGTAATGGGATAAAAATAGTGTACGATATTTTTCCACCAATTAAACATTACAGACTTCATATTTGATACAAAAGTAATGAATGGGAAAATTTGAAAGACATTTATAGATCTTTGTAACTTTATAGATGGTTTCGTCAATTTTGATACGAAAACAATTATGTTAAATATAGCTGCAGAACTGTAGGGGGGGGGGGGGGGGGGGGGTTCCCAACTATTCCTACAAATCTTCAGCTACTTAAATAGAGTGCTACAATCATATCTGCTATAAAATGATAAAAATTAATACATGTAGATATTTATCAGCAATCTATCATTATTTTGTGGATTTTACTTTTTCTTTGGTAGGTTTGTATTTTCGGCCGGAGTATGTTCCAGATAAATTATCCCAGTTCCGTGGAATAGCTGTACGATTAGAAGACAATATCCTAGTGACAAAAAGTGGACCAGTCAATTTATCTCAAAGTGTTTCTCCTCGTGAAAAAGTATTTGCATGTGATGCTGATTCCATTCAGTCCAGTGTGGACATTCACAATTTCATGGCATCTTTGCGTAAGGGAAAGATTTAGGTCAGCGGTAGAGAATGCAATTTTGTATATTTTTTTTAAGAAAATAAAAGTTTTTCCAATGTTTGTGTTATTGTTTTCTGATATGCATGCTAAAGTAGTGAATCATGGAGGGAAAATGTATCACGATATTTATGCCCCCTTTCAAAGATGAGGTTCATATTGCTTTGCACCTGTCGGTTGATTGGCATGTCAGTCGGTAGACCACATGTTGTCTGCTCACCATCTTGAGAACCATTTACTTGATCAGAATTTCATAATATGTAGGTTGGTTATAAGTAGAAAAGGACCCCTACTGATTTTGACTTCACATGGTCAAGAGTAAATTTACTCTGGACATCGGAAGATACTGTCTGCTCAATAGCTTGAGAACCCTATCTTAAGGATGTATGCTACACCAGAGAAATTCGATATGGATGAAAAGTGGAGGATATGTGCAACAATATTTATTAAAAAATTAAAGGTTTTTTACAATGGATTTGTGTCCGGTCCATAACTTCTTTGTTCTTTGACATAGGCATACCATATTTGACACATGAGTGTATTACCATGAGATGATGTGTCATGTACCTTCATGAGCTCCATATGACCTTGACCTCAAGGTCAAAATTAAAGGGTTTTTTTACAATGGATTCGTGTCCGGGCCATAACTTCTTTGTTTTTTGACATAGGCATACCATATTTGACACATGAGTGTATCACCATGAGACAATGTGTCGAGTACCTTTATGACCTCTATATGACCTTGAACTTTGACCTCAAGATCAAAATTGATTATAGGGTTTTGACATAATCATACCATAAGACATGGGTATATCACCATGAGACTATGTGTCATGTACATTCATGACCTCTTTATAACCTTAACCTTTGATCTCAATGTCAAAATTATAGATTTATGCCATGGATTTGTGTTCGGACTATATCTTCCATTTTCTTCTACAAAGGCATACCATATTTTGACACTCAGGAAAGAGGTAATTTATACCTATTAACAACACCCTTTGGGAGATTGGGGTAAGCGGGGGGTATTCTTAGTGAGCATTGCTCACAGTACCTCTTGTTTGAAATTGAAAACTTTCAAATTTACTTTATTTAGTCAAAAAATGCAGTTTTAGTTGAAAGCAATCGGAGAAAAATTTAAAACCCCTGCTGGACTCGAACACACGATCTACAGTTCAACAGTCGACGTGCTAACCTACTGAGCTACTCAGCTAGGCAAGAACTTTTGAAATGAATAGACAAATATTGCTGATACTTATATTTTCATCCATGTTTTAAAAGGAAGTCAGCCACTATGACAATGTAGAGTACCTCCTTAACAGACATCAAAACTTGGTACACTGGTACATGTATATCATAGGGAGTAGATGACCCCTATTGATTTTAAGGTCAATGGTCAAACTGGACATAGGAATAATACAATCCACTCTTGACATAGGAAGATATTGACCACTTGAGAACCCTTTGCTTGACGGACATCAAACTTAGTTCACTGGTACATTGTAAGAAGTATATGACTCATTTTGATTTTGAGGTTACAGAGGAAGGTAATGTCCGCTTGATATCTTTTGTTTTGCCAATACATGTACTATCAATTCAATGATACATGTATACATACATGTATATATAACCCTTTTCAATTTTGCACCACAGGGGAGGGGAGGGGGGGGGGGGGGGGGGGGAGGGAGGAGGGCATACATGTTTCTGACACATTTCTTGTTATGAAAAATGTTGTATTCCATCACATTTTACAGTACGTTATATCATGTTATGAAAATGAATTGTTTCCTTCTTTGGTTTATTTATATTTCATTATATTATGAAGAAAAATACAAATTCTTGCAGTTTTGACTTAAATTGTGTTGAATCTACTTGTGATCTACAAAAGTTATTCTTACTTTTCAGTATGAAGGTAGTGCTTTTCAGAATTCCAGTATTTTTACAGTATTACATCATGTAAAAAAGACTTGATAGTCTGAAGTTAAAACCAAAGTGTGTACATGTCTTGTAGTTTCAAAAAGTATTGCAAAGCTCTGATATACTGTAAAAGTGGTTATTTATGCTGGGGGTTAAGTACGCACTTTTCCAAGTCCAAAATTACGCATAGGGGAAATATACGTGGTAATTAAAAATATACATCAACTATTTATAATTATATGTATGGGTGATTTACGGGTTTATTATGTGACCGTGTAATTAGTCTAAAAGTAATAGTTATTGTATATTTATTTCGGTGTATCTTGATTTATTTGGACGAAGGGCGGTGACTCTTCGCATGTAACCTTAAAAAAAATAAATACCGAAACAAATTTTGAATTCAGGGGGTGTTATTAATGCCGACTCATAAATAATCCCAAACTTCGACTTCTTAAATAGGGGGAGTTTTCAATACATGTACACAACTTCAATTCATAACTTCGACTTCATATTTTTATCATTCAATACTATTATAAAAAATGGAAGGGGGTCACCAAATATATATCTTTTTATAAAAAGGTCGTTGTTGAGAAAAGTTGGGGGATGGCAACACCCATCCCCCTATTCTACGTGCCTGCAGGAAACGCGTTTTGTATTCTATGGTTGAACACCCCAGGTACCGTGAAACCTCACAGGCATACTCTAAATGATCTTCAGTCCGATGAGACAACGGCTTGCATGTGAAACACACCAGCGAAAAAAGCATCGTAGCAGATGGTGCAGTTCTCTATGCGTGGTCGAGGCGAGACAGTGTTCACCTCTTTCTATAGGGAGGAATACTGTGAGAAATATTCTATATTTATGTTCCCCAAACAAAGTTTGGGAACATATTGTTTTTACTCTGTTTCTTATTATTATTATTATTATTATTATTCTTTTTCTCCGGTACTTTTTTGTCCGGTAGTGTTCTCAGAAACTACAAAAGGGATCGATATGAAACTTTCCAGGATGATAGTATAGCGTTTGTAGATGTGCATAGTGATAGTCATTTTGTTTGCACGTGCATGCACACGCGTGCACGTGCATTGCAATTTTGGTACAAAAAATGGAAAATCAGAATATTGAAGGAAGCGATATAAAACCTAAATAGGATGATAGTATATCATTTGTACATATGAAAAATAATAGTTATTTTGCCAGCACGCGCACGCATGCGCGTGCACGCGCATTACAAAATTTGTACGCTAACTTTGGAATCAGTCTAACTTTTTTGTTGTTCATTGAAATGGCTTGAAATTCATATCATAGGTAGATATTGAGACCCTTAACTGATTTACATGGTCAAAATTACCAATTTGCACGCGCATGCACGTGCGCTTCATTTTGATTGGATAATGCTAAAACGTTTGTAACTATCTTATTTATGAAGCGAATGAGATGATATTCACAGCATATGTAGACAATATGTGTATCTATATGTTGGTGTAACAAAAAATTCCAACGTACACGCGCATGCGCGTGCAACGTTTTTTAAATGTTCAATTTTTAAAGGACGATAACGTTTTTGTTTTTCATCAAATTCTATTCATATTAGGGGTTTAGATGTATCTTGGTACTCCTTACAAATTGCTGTGGTTAGAATTACTGCTCAGCACGTGCATGCACGTGTGCTGATTTCTGATTGGACGATTTTAAAATCGCTATAACTTCCTTATATTTGGTGGAAACGTTATGAAATTCATACTGTGGGTATATGATACAAATGCCTGTTGAACGACATCAACAAAAATTCGGAATCATACACGCGTGCGCGTGTATGCACGTGCAACACTTTCTTTCATTTCTTGGTACTGAAATGACCATATTGAACGTACTACATTTAATTAAAGGCTAAAATAAAATGATTTTTTCATATAGATTCACAAGGACATCACTTTTTAATTGGGGGAGGTTTGGGGAACATCTGTAACGGTCCCCGTTACAATTAGAACTAGTTTCTTATGCGAGGAATGGGTGGGGCAGAACCCCCATCATAGGCGGATCCAGAAATTTGTGAAGGGGGGGGGGGTAGTAGCACTTGATCTTGGTATTTTCACTACCCCTACCCCATTTACCCCTTTGCTGGTGTACATAATATCTTGGGAAGATCGTGAGACAGCCTTTATACATGAAAATGCTTAGTTTATTTATAACTTTGCCCAAGTTCTAGTGATTCTAATCTCCATACTCGGACCTTATTTTGCAGTGGAAATAAAAAGAGAAAACAAGATGTGTTTGTGAAACACAAATGCCCCCGATAATGGCCAATTCCGAAGATGGCCAAGGTCACAAGGGCAAATATCTTGGTACCAGTAGAAAGATCTTGTCAAAAGAAATGCTCATGTACAATATGAAAGCTCTAATATTTACCATTTAGAAGTTATAACCAATGTAAAAAAAAAAAAATTAAAAGTAGGTCAAATGTCAAGGTCAAAAGGTTCAATACCCATGGAAAGGTCTTGTCACAAGGAATACTCATGTGAAATATCAAAGCTCTATCACTTATTGTTCAAAACTTATAAGCAAGGTTAAAGTTTTCAATAAGTAGGTCAAACTCCAAGGTCACGGGGTCAAAAATGTTGGTACCCACGGAAAGGTCTTGTCACAAGGAATACTCAAGTGAAATATCAAAGCTATATCACTTACTATTCAAAACTTATTAGCAAGGTTAAAGTTTTCAATAAGTAGTTCAAACTCCAAGGTCAAGGTCACGGGGTCAAAAATGTTGGTACCCACGGAAAGGTCTTGTCACAAGGAATACTCATGTGAAATATCAAAGCTTTATAACTTGCTGTTCAAAAGTTATTAGCAAGGTTAAAGTTTTCAATAAGTAGGTCAAACTCCAAGGTCAAGGTGTCAAAAATGTTGGTACCCACGGAAAGGTCTTGTCACAAAGAATACTCATGTGAAATATCAAAGCTCTATCACTTACTGTTTAAAAGTTATTAGCAAGGTTAAAGTTTTCAATAAGTAGGTCAAACTCCAAGGTCACGGGGTAAAAAATGTTGGTACCCACGGAAAGGTCTTGTCACTAGGAATACTCATGTAAAATATCAAAGCTCTATCACTTACTGTTCAAAAGTTATTAGCAAGGTTAAAGTTTTCAATAAGTAGGTCAAACTCCAAGGTCAAGGTCACGGGGTCAAAAATGTTGGTACCCACGGAAAAGGTCTTGTCACAAGGAATACTCATGTGAAATATCAAAGCTCTATCACTTATTGTTCAAAAGTTATTAGCAAGGTTAAAGTTTCAGACAGAATGACAGACAGGACAAAAACAATATGCCCCCCTCCCCCGATCTTCGATCTCGGGGGCATAAAAAAAGCTGGTTTAAAGATTACTCCCAATAGGCCGGGGCTCTGGGGTAAATAGTGCAAAATCCTGCATTCTGAGCATTTCCTGGCACTTCTTTTTCACTTTCAAATTGTCTTCTTCTTAAACAAAACTTATGTTACATATACTGTTAAAGAATATTCTTAACGTAGTTCCACACTCCTGTGACGTCATAAGATTGTGCAAAGTCAATAATTTAATGACTGGAACATAAATTTTGTTGGAGTCTTTTTCAATAGTTATTGTAAAAAATCTTGTTAGCCATAAAATATTTCAAAAGTCTTAGTTATATTTGAATAGTCAATTATGCGTTTCAAAATATTGAATCCAAGGACAATAACTCTGTTTTCATTAAATTATTTATCAAGTCCATTATGCAATAGATTTCCTATATTTTTCACAAACATTTTACCAAGGTGATAAGGAATTATTATCTGTGTCTTTTCATGAAATTACATAAAATTTTAATCCATGAGTGGTTTTGAATAGCTTAGTTGTATGGTGCCAGATTTAGGGTTTTTATGGGAGTATACATACTCTGGAAGCTATAGATTTGAAATTATTAAGGAAAGGTATGGATTTTTTTTCATAAATAACTATAACAGATGTACATCTACTAATATAACCAGAAAAAATGATATGTAAACCATGCTATAAGGAAATTGTGTCCATATTTGTTTTTTAACATTTTGGAGAGTAAGGCTAATTCAATAATTTTGCACTTATTATACTAAAACTTGATGAACATAGTGAAAATGACATGTGTTTTAGTTCTTGACATGTTTCCTGATAAATAAATGCAATTTAAAATTTTTGTTGTTGTTTTTATTTTAAAATAACAACAGATAACTGTTTCCAATGAATTTCATAAAAATCTACATAGGGTGCATTACTTCAGTAGTGTCTGTAATGAAAATAAATCTGGAAATCCTTAACTAATTTGCCTTTTCTCATTACTCTGAATGTTAATCTATTGATTCCAAACGAAAAAATGCTACCTAAACCCCAAAAATCCAGGACTAAGGACCCACCTTAAGTGATACTTGTATTTGACGAAAATATTGTAAATATATATCAGTGGTCTTATTTATCCTAGAATTAAATGATATACTGGTGTTGATTTTGAGTGATGTAAGTATCCACCTTTCATATCATTTTGACTCAAAGACTCGTTAAATTAAATAACATTTTGGTCCGCAAAAAAAAAAAAAAAAAAAGGGAGGAGGGGAGGTTATAACGATGAAAATTTAATACGGTATTTATGTCAGACGTATAAAGCAAAATATATTTGAAGGTAATAAATGAACAAAATCTTTTGCAGAAAAAAGAAAGAATTAAATGCAAATTTGACACGATTTTCAATAAAGAAAACCCCCGCGCTGTTTACAAATGGAAGTTGAAAATCGTAAATACACTCCACAAAGATTCTATTATCCCACTTCTGACACCAATGTAGTGGAGTGCAGAATATCTCAAATGCATACGCAGTGCAGTTACATGTCGGTGTTAGGATTTTCCTAAGGTACTCACCTTTCGTAGTATGCAGTTGTAGGACTCGGAGACGGAGAACGTCGTCTCTGGCCGGGGTCCGCTACGCAACTGCTTTTCCAGGTGCCTCGGACACTGAGATGACCAGTACTCAAATACTGATTACGGGCCAGATTACTGATCCCTGCTTAGTTTTAACATACACAGGTAATTTAAGTTATAGCCTGTTTCTTCGAGGCTATCTGGTACCGCTTACAGGGTGACGACCACGAGTTATCTCATCTTATGTAGGTACGAGTTATCCCTCGTGCCAATTTATAATTCACAATGATTCGTACGAATAATCGTCGTGTGTCAATTCTTTTATACTTATTTCTTGATAGACCAATATTAGGTAAAATAGGTCATGTTGGAGCTCCATTGTGGTTGGCAAACACATGTATATTTATTATCAATTACGTAGGAAACATGAATACTTTCAATCATATTCAAATCAATCGGTTCTAAAAATGAGAAGCACAACACTGTTGATTATTTAAAACTCAGATTTTCGACACAACCCGCGTCTAAATCAAGAGACATATATTACATAAGCAAGTATCAAAAAACCCTGACAAATATTAATAATCTACATTGTTAACAAGAATGATACACTGTTGCAGTGAATTGAGAAAAATGGTAATTCTATGCATAAACATATATATTTTTTTTAATGCATATTAGGTACCGTGTGTTATGATGGATGTATTAGCATCACACCCTCCCCAAAGTATTAGACTGATATTTCTAAATCATTGATGTACAAATTTCGGGCAGAATATTTTAAAATCTTGATACACCATTAGAACGTCGTAGTATTCATAATTTCACGGAATGTTGTGACAGCACATTGATATGAAATACGCTTAATTACAATTAACAATGTGTACACTTTAAATCAACTTGAAATGTTATTTTCCATAGAGGATATCAAGACTTTTACATATTTGTTGTTTGAAAACTGATACCAACTTATAAGGCAACCTCCCTGTAACAGGTACCAGATTATAAAGCACTCTCCCTCTTAACAGGTACCAGATTATAAAGCACTCTCCCTCTAACAGGTACCAGATTATAAAGCAACCTCCCTCTAACAGGTACCAACTAATAAAGCACTCTCCCTCTAACAGGTACCAACGTATAAGACACTCTCCCTCTAACAGGTACCAACTAATAAAGCACTCTCCCTCTAACAGGTACCAACTTATAAGGCAACCTCCCTGTAACAGGTACCAACTTATAAAGCACTCTCCCTCTATCAGGTACCAGATTATAAAGCACTCTCCCTCTAACAGGTACCAACTAATAAAGCACTCTCCCTCTAACAGGTACCAACTTATAAGGCACTCTCCCTCTAACAGGTACCAGATTATAAAGCACTCTCCCTCTAACAGGTACCAACTAATAAAGCACTCTCCCTCTAACAGGTACCAACTTATAAGGCAACCTCCCTGTAACAGGTACCAACTTATAAAGCACTCTCCCTCTAACAGGTACCAGATTATAAAGCACTCTCCCTCTAACAGGTACCAACTAATAAAGCACTCTTCCTCTAACAGGTACCAGATTATAAAGCACTCTCCCTCTAACAGGTACCAACTAATAAAGCACTCTCCCTCTAACAGGTACCAGATTATAAAGCACTCTCTCTCTAACAGGTACCAACTTATAAAGCACTCTCCCTCTAACAGGTACCGGATTATAAAGCACTCTCCCTCTAACAGGTACCAACTAATAAAGCACTCTCCCTCTAACAGGTACCAGATTATAAAGCACTCTCCCTCTAACAGGTACCAACTAATAAAGCATTCTCCCTCTAACAGGTACCAGATTATAAAGCACTCTCTCTCTAACAGGTACCAACTTATAAAGCACTCTCCCTCTAACAGGTACCGGATTATAAAGCACTCTCCCTCTAACAGGTACCAACTAATAAAGCACTCTCCCTCTAACAGGTACCAGATTATAAAGCACTCTCCCTCTAACAGGTACCAACTAATAAAGCACTCTCCCTCTAACAGGTACCAGATTATAAAGCACTCTCTCTCTAACAGGTACCAACTTATAAAGCACTCTCCCTCTAACAGGTACCAACTTATAAGGCGACCTCCCTGTAACAGGTACCAACTTATAAGACACTCTCCCTCTAACAGGTACCAACTAATAAAGCACTCTCCTTCTAACAGGTACCAACTTATAAGGCAACCTCCCTGTAACAGGTACCAACTTATAAAGCACTCTCCCTCTAACAGGTACCAGATTATAAAGCACTCTTCCTCTAACAGGTACCAACTTATAAGGCAACCTCCCTGTAACAGGTACCAACTTATAAAGCACTCTCCCTCTAACAGGTACCAGATTATAAAGCACTCTCCCTCTAACAGGTACCAGATTATAAAGCAACCTCCCTCTAACAGGTACCAACTAATAAAGCACTCTCCCTCTAACAGGTACCAACGTATAAGACACTCTCCCTCTAACAGGTACCAACTAATAAAGCACTCTCCCTCTAACAGGTACCAACTTATAAGGCAACCTCCCTGTAACAGGTACCAACTTATAAAGCACTCTCCCTCTATCAGGTACCAGATTATAAAGCACTCTCCCTCTAACAGGTACCAACTAATAAAGCACTCTCCCTCTAACAGGTACCAACTTATAAGGCACTCTCCCTCTAACAGGTACCAGATTATAAAGCACTCTCCCTCTAACAGGTACCAAATAATAAAGCACTCTCCCTCTAACAGGTACCAACTAATAAAGCACTCTCCCTCTAACAGGTACCAACTTATAAGGCAACCTCCCTGTAACAGGTACCAACTTATAAAGCACTCTCCCTCTAACAGGTACCAGATTATAAAGCACTCTCCCTCTAACATGTACCAACTAATAAAGCACTCTTCCTCTAACAGGTACCAACTTATAAGGCAACCTCCCTGTAACAGGTACCAACTTATAAAGCACTCTCCCTCTAACAGGTACCAGATTATAAAGCACTCTCCCTCTAACAGGTACCAACTAATAAAGCACTCTCCCTCTAACAGGTACCAGATTATAAAGCACTCTCTCTCTAACAGGTACCAACTTATAAAGCACTCTCCCTCTAACAGGTACCAACTTATAAGGCGACCTCCCTGTAACAGGTACCAACTTATAAGACACTCTCCCTCTAACAGGTACCAACTAATAAAGCACTCTCCTTCTAACAGGTACCAACTTATAAGGCAACCTCCCTGTAACAGGTACCAACTTATAAAGCACTCTCCCTCTAACAGGTACCAGATTATAAAGCACTCTTCCTCTAACAGGTACCAACTTATAAGGCAACCTCCCTGTAACAGGTACCAACTTATAAAGCACTCTCCCTCTAACAGGTACCAGATTATAAAGCACTCTCCCTCTAACAGGTACCAGATTATAAAGCAACCTCCCTCTAACAGGTACCAACTAATAAAGCACTCTCCCTCTAACAGGTACCAACGTATAAGACACTCTCCCTCTAACAGGTACCAACTAATAAAGCACTCTCCCTCTAACAGGTACCAACTTATAAGGCAACCTCCCTGTAACAGGTACCAACTTATAAAGCACTCTCCCTCTATCAGGTACCAGATTATAAAGCACTCTCCCTCTAACAGGTACCAACTAATAAAGCACTCTCCCTCTAACAGGTACCAACTTATAAGGCACTCTCCCTCTAACAGGTACCAGATTATAAAGCACTCTCCCTCTAACAGGTACCAAATAATAAAGCACTCTCCCTCTAACAGGTACCAACTAATAAAGCACTCTCCCTCTAACAGGTACCAACTTATAAGGCAACCTCCCTGTAACAGGTACCAACTTATAAAGCACTCTCCCTCTAACAGGTACCAGATTATAAAGCACTCTCCCTCTAACATGTACCAACTAATAAAGCACTCTTCCTCTAACAGGTACCAGATTATAAAGCACTCTCCCTCTAACAGGTACCAACTAATAAAGCACTCTCCCTCTAACAGGTACCAGATTATAAAGCACTCTCTCTCTAACAGGTACCAACTTATAAAGCACTCTCCCTCTAACAGGTACCAACTTATAAGGCGACCTCCCTGTAACAGGTACCAACTTATAAGACACTCTCCCTCTAACAGGTACCAACTAATAAAGCACTCTCCTTCTAACAGGTACCAACTTATAAGGCAACCTCCCTGTAACAGGTACCAACTTATAAAGCACTCTCCCTCTAACAGGTACCAAATAATAAAGCACTCTCCCTCTAACAGGTACCAACTTATAAAGCACTCTCCCTCTAACAGGTACCATCTTATAAGGCAACCTCCCTCTAACAGGTACCAGATTATAAATGGAGGATATTTTATAATCTGGTACATGTTGGAGGAAGTGTGCTTTGTAAGTTGGTACCTGTTAGAGGGAAGGTACTTTATAGAATCTGGTACCTGTTAGAGGGAGGGTGCTTTATAATCTGGTATCTGTTAGAGGGAAGATGCTTTATGATTTGATGATAAAGCATTTTATCTCAGAGGTACCAAGTTATACAGCACCCTAACTCTAACAGGAAGCAGTGTATGCTAGGACTAAAATAATTATAGCTTCTCCCAAAGTAGAACTTCTATTGTGCTTATCAAAAACAATCGTTGTCAATAGTACAGTGTACTTGGGATCAGCTGGACTTGTTACACTACAGAAATCATGGAACACACTGTTTCCATGTTGTACCTGTTTGGTTGTGAATCCCAGATGATGTTCAACAACTTGTTCAACACCTTGTTTGAAATGAAAAGACTTGTAAAGTTTACAAATTTATTATAGCACAAGTCAATATTGTTTTAGAGTAGCTGATAACAAGTAATAAGTTTTCCAATAAAAATAAATGAGTACAAGCAGAAAAGGTTACATAGGGTGTTTTTCTGATGCCATTTCTAGAATAAAGTGCACCGCCATGGCACATGATATGCCCGTCACATATTGTTAACAGTATAGATTGTACCCATTAAAACATTTTTTTTATATCACCTTAATTAAATGTCACAGTGACCTTAAAGTAGGATGTGACACACCTTCTACCTAAGATGCATTAGTTGACCAATTTTGGTGATTCTAGGTCTAATAGTTTTCAAGTTATGAGTCGGACAAGTTTTTGCCATATATGGCCATATCTTCCTAATGAAAAGTCACAGTGACCTGGTTTTAATGTGCGACACACCTTCTACCCAAGATGTATCTACAGACAAAGTTTGATGATTCTAGGCCTTGTAGTATTTAAGTTACGGCTCGGACACGAAAAAGCTAACAGACGGACGGACATGAACGCCATACCATAATACGTCCCATCTTAAGACGGGCGTATAAAAAGGCTTTAAATAGTATCAGCCATCATCAGGTTGTCACATACTTTCTTTCCATGAATAAAAGCTCCTAAACTTAAAAGTGACAGGAGGCCGGTAGATAGACAACTAGAGCTCTGCGGAAAATATTTCCCCAAAATTGACCATGATCAACAATCTGTAAATATTCTAAAACACCAAAGAAGTTATTTACAAAGACCCTAGCTTCAAAACTGTGAGAGGAGTTAAAAGGTCAAACCGTCATTTATTTAATACATGTATATTTCCTCAAAAACTGACTCGGTTAAACCTGTAATTTTCAACAACAAATTTTTTTAACAAAAATCAAAATCATAGCCACATACACATTTTCCATACCCATACAAATACTCTGCAGAATAAGGTTCTCAGTTGAATATTGGGAGAAATTTGACAAATCATGTACTTTCTATGTAATGTTTCCTCAAAATACTCAGTTCAAGAATCTGTAATTTTCTCGAACAAGGTTTTCCTATTAAGTGAACCTACAACCTTGACCTTAAAAAACAATAAGCATCTTCCTTTTATGGTGATCAAATGTACCAAGTTGTAAGATTCTAGAGCTTACGGTTCAGTCTGTATCCCATCTTACAAGGTCCGGACAGACAACACCATACCATAATATGTCCAGTCTCTGACGGGCAAGTACCATAATAAGAAAATCTAAAGTTATGACCCTAACAAGCTTTCACAAACTATAAAACATGAGGTGTTTGTAAAACAATTACATATAAGCCCCCATGGTGCAAAATTGAAAAGGGTTATACATATGCATAATTTGATTGATAGTAGTATCATCAATTCGAAATATTGAGCAAACAATATCTTCCTATGTCAGGAGTGGATTGACCAAGTGACCTAAAAATCAATAGGGGTCATCTACTCCTTATGCTGTACCAGGTTTGGTGTCAATCAAGCAAATAATTCTTAAAACATAAGAGACAATATATTACTATGTCCAGTTTACCCCTTGACCTTTGACCATATGACCTTAAATCTACTCCTTGAGATGTACCAGTGTACCAAGTTTGATGTCTGTCAAGCAAAGGTTTCTCAAGATATTGAGCAGGCAGTGTCTTCCTATGTCCAGAGTAGATTGACCCTTGACATTTCGACCTGAAAAACAATTGGGGTCCTCTTCTTTTCATAACCAACCCACATATGAAATATATTACGATCAAGTGAATGGTTCTTAAGATATTAAGCGGACAACATGTGGTCTACCGACCGACCAACAGGTGCAAACCAATATGCCCCTCTTCTTTGAATGGGGGCATAAATATAGTGTTATAACACTAAAAGGCTTCCATACATCTAAAAGTAACATAGGACAAGGCTAACTATAGAAACATTGAGATAGCCTAAACACTTAAACTCTGAAAAAGTAATATCTGATACTACCCTGAACCAAGTAAATTGACTCTGCTAAGGTATTTACATATTATAATGTAAAATCTAAATAGTTCCCTAACTCAATGTTATGTTCATTTCCTACTCTATGTAAAAGATAAGAGGCGAACACGAAATTCATGTGAAAAGTACAAACCTTAGAGTTCTTTAACCTAGCAGAGTGAGTAAATCTGAGTCAGCTCCTTATATAGGGCTGACAAAATCAATGGGATACTAAATATAAATGCTCAATCTGATAACCCAGGATTAAGCCTCTTGGCCAATGAAATTGCAGAAAACAAATTATGTTCAGGAAGACTGGCATAATGGCAGGTATAATGAATTACATAGCACAGTGAAAGGTAAACATGTGAAACATTAAGATATTTCCTTTATAAAATCTTAAATGTAAAGTTTGAAAAGGTTGCATGTATAGTACAATGTATGCCAGTGGATTTGAAAATGACCTGAATCAATGCTCTTTCTATTTGGTACAAAACAGATATAGTTATGATTAATCATTATATCATTGGGTAAAGGCGGCAGTCTGCTTCCCTTAAGGATGTATTCTAAACAGTGGATGCAATCAAAATCTCTGCCTCCACAAACATAATATCTTTGAAGTATTGGATGTGTGTGTTCATATTCTGTCCAATCCTGTAACATGAAAAACAAGACATAATCTTATTGGCTCATCCTAAATTTAGTATCCTATCAAAGTTTAACTAGTAAATTGCATTCTTCTATTGTGTTCTCGAGTATATAAGCTCAAACTCAGTATTTATCAAGTTTCTCTGAATAATTAGAATTTATCCTACCATCTCCTACCATTATCTTTTTCCTTTAAATATTGAATATCTTAGACAGAAAATAAAATCATAAAAACTTTATATATCACACAATGCGAAGTCAATATAAAATTACTGGTAAAGAAAGTTCAACTCTTTGACACAAGTATGATGGAAAATTAAAGATAACGGTGATAATGTTTCGAGAATTGTTTTCATCTCTCAAACAAAATACATGTAGGATTTCAGATTGAAAATAGAAGCAATGTTGACTATTTGAAATGACCATATGGAATTTGTGCACCACAAAGATGAACTTACATAATGGATTTTAGCCTAAACAGCCCAAATTCTTCCAAAACCAATGCACACAGTTCTAAACTACCCTGGATGAAAAAATGAAAGAAAAAAAGATTTATATATATATATGTCTGTTCTTAATGTTTGAATATCTTCACACAAATAAAAGATATAGGTTAACAAAGAGGCCCATGGGCCACATCGCTCACCTGAGTCACCCTGGTCCAGTTCTAAAGATTTTCCCTATATATTCGCATGTAAAACTTTGGTCTCTATTGTGACCCCATCCTACCCCCAGGGGTCATGATTTGTAACAAGAGGCCCATGGGCCACAT